>NC_061093.1:55785563-55871413 GCF_015104395.2 Macrobrachium nipponense | reverse complement strand
TTAGTATCTTTATGCTGTCTATATTCTTTTCTATTTTAATCTTTTGAGAGTTTGCTTAGGACTGTAATATCCGTTTTTTGTTCATGTTCATCAACGATAATAATAATAATAATAATAATAAATAATAATAATAATAATAATAATAATAATAATAATAATAATAAAATAATAATAATAATAATAATAATAATAATAATAATAATAATAATAATAATAATAATAATAATAATAATAATAATAATAATAATAATAATAATAATAATAATAATAATAATAATAATAAATAATAATAATAATAATAATAATAATAATAATAATAATAATAATAAAATAATAATAATAAATAATAAAAGATTAGTAGCAGAACTGATGGGATTCGAACACCAACACCACCAGCACAACCAACCCAACAGAAACCAAAAACAGCAACCTCCTTGGAAAAGGCGCCTGGAAAAAAAAGCAAATCATGGTGATGAGATCTGACTTGAGTAAACTGAAAGAGATGGCAGAAAAAAGGCTAAGAAGCAAGAAAACAAGGGAGGAAACTCAACGAGAAATACAAATTACAAGAGAGGGGACTAAACAGCACCATAGAAGATGTAAAACAGAGGCTTAAGGCCAAAGCACATAAGATCCAACGGTACATGAAACAGGAATAAGGGATACCAAAACAGAACAAACTATTCGGAACCAACCAGAAAAGACTATACAGCCAACTAAGAGGGAAGACAACCAACCACAGAAATTCCTGAAGCCGAACCAAGTAAGAGACTCTGGGAAAACATATGGAGCAATCCGGTATCACACAACAAACATGCAACATGGCTCCAGGAAGTCAAGGAAGAAGAAACAGGGAGAATAAAACAAAGATTCACAGACATCACGACAGACACAGTCACGACACCAACTAAAGAAAAATGCCAAACTGGAAAGCCCCAGGTCCCGATGAAGTCCATGGATACTGGCTCAAAAACTTCAAGGCCCTACACCCACGAATAGCAGAACAACTCCAGCATTGTATCTCAAATCACCAAGCACCCAAATGGATGACCACAGGAAGAACATCCTTAGTACAAAAAGACAAGGAGTATGGGAAATATGAGCCAGTAACTACAGGCCTATCACCTGCCTACCAATAATGTGGAAGTTACTAACAGGTATCATCAGTGAAAGGCTATACAACTACCTAGAGGAGACAAACACCATCCCCCACCAACAGAAAGGCTGCAGAAGGAAGTGTAGGGGCACAAAAGACCAGCTCCTGATAGACAAAATGGTAATGAAGAACAGTAGAGGAGAAGGAAAACCAACCTAAGCATGGCATGGATAGACTATAAGAAAGCCTTCGACATGATACCACACACATGGCTAATAGAAATGCCTGAAAAATATATGGGGCAGAGGAAAAATACCATCAGCTTCCTCAAAAATACAATGCGCAACTGGAATACAATACTTACAAGCTCTGGAATAAGACTAGCAGAGGTTAATATCAGGAGAGGGATCTTCCAGGGCGACTCACTGTCCCCACTACTCTTCATAGTAGCCATGATTCCCATGACAAAAGTACTACAGAAGATGGATGCCGGGTACCAACTCAAGAAAAGAGGCAACAGAATCAACCATCTGATGTTCATGGACGACATCAAGCTGTATGGTAAGAGCCATCAAGGAAATAGATACCCTAATCCAGACTGTAAGAATTGTATCTGGGGACATCAGGATGGATTTGGAATAGAAAAATGCGCCTTAGTCAACATACAAAAAGGCAAACTAACGAGAACTGAAGGGATAAAGCTACCAGATGGGAGCAACATCAAACACATAGATGAGACAGGATACAAATACCTGGGAATAATGGAAGGAGGAGATATAAAACACCAAGAGATGAAGGACACGATCAGGAAAGAATATATGCAGAGACTCAAGGCGATACTCAAGTCAAAACTCAACGCCGGAAAATATGATAAAAGCCATAAACACATGGGCAGTGCCAGTAATCAGATACAGCGCAGGAATAGTAGAATGGACGAAGGCAGAACTCCGCAGCATAGATCAGAAACCAGGGAAACATATGACAATACACAAAGCACTACACCCAAGAGCAAATACGGACAGACTATACATAACACGAAAGGAAGGAGGGAGAGGACTAACTAAGTATAGAGGACTGCGTTAACATCGAAAACAGAGCACTGGGGCAATATCTAAAAACCAGTGAAGACGAGTGGCTAAAGAGTGCATGGGAAGAAGGACTAATAAAAGTAGACGAAGACCCAGAAATATACAGAGACAGGAGAAAGACAGAAAGAACACAGGACTGGCACAACAAACCAATGCACGGACAATACATGAGAACAGACTAAAGAACTAGCCAGCGATGACAATTGGCAATGGCTACAGAGGGGAGAGCTAAAGAAGGAAACTGAAGGAATGATAACAGCGGCACAAGATCAGGCCCTAAGAACCAGATATGTTCAAAGTACGATAGACGGAAATAACATCTCTCCCATATGTAGGAAGTGCAATACGAAAAATGAAACCATAAACCACATAGCAAGTGAATGCCCGGCACTTGCACAGAACCAGTACAAAAAGAGGCATGATTCAGTGGCAAAAGCCCTCCACTGGAGCCTGTGCAAGAACATCCGCTACCTTGCAGTAATAAAAGTGGTACGAGCACCAACCTGAGGGAGTGATAAGAAAAAACGATCAGGCAAAGATCCTCTGGGACTATTGTATCAGAACGGATAGGGTGATACGTGCAAACAGACCAGACGTGACGTTGATTGACAAAGTCAAGAAGAAAGTATCACTCATTGATGTCGCAATACCATGGGACACCAGAGTTGAAGAGAAAGAGAGGGAAAAAATGGATAAGTATCAAGATCTGAAAATAGAAATAAGAAGGATATGGGATATGCCAGTGGAAATCGTACCCATAATCATAGGAGCACTAGGCACGATCCCAAAGATCCCTGAAAAGGAATCTAGAAAAACTAGAGGCTGAAGTAGCTCCAGGACTCATGCAGAAGAGTGTGTCCTAGAAACGGCACACATAGTAAGAAGAGTGATGGACTCCTAAGGAGGCAGGATGCAACCGGAACCCCACACTATAAATACCACCCAGTCGAATTGGAGGACTGTGATAGAGCAAAAAAAAAAAAAAAAAAAAAAAAATAAGACAAAAAATAATAATATGCACGTGGCTCTGTTTATCGTATCCTATTATTATTATTATTATTATTATTATTATTATTATTATTATTATTATTATTATTATTATTATTATTATTATTATTATTATTATTGCACAAACCTTCAGATGACAAGCCATGAACATGCACAAGAGCCTTTAACAGGCAAGAGTGCCCTTGGGCACAAAGAAAACAGAGAATAAACAAGGTCTTTTATTATTATATTATTATTATTATTATTATTATGCTCTATCACAGTCCTCCAATTCGACTGGGTGGTATTTATAGTGTGGGGTTCCGGGTTATATGCCTCCTCCTTAGGAGTTCCGTCCACTTTTCTTACTATGTGCGCCGGTTCTAGGATCACACTCTTCTGCATGAGTCCAGGAGCTACTTTAGCCTCTAGTTTTTCTAGATTCCTTTTCAGGGATCTTGGAATCGTGCCTAGTGTTCCTATGATTATGGGTGCAATTTCCACTGGCATATCCCACATTCTTCTTATTTTCTATTTTAAGGTCTTGATACTTATCCATTTTTCCCTTTCTTTCTCTTCAACTCTGGTGTCCCATGGTATTGCGACATCAATGAGTGATACTTTCTTCTTGATTTTGTCAATCAACGTCACGCCTGGGCTTTTTGCACGTATTATTATTATTATTATTATTATATTATTATTATATTATTATTATTATTATTATTATTATTATTATTATTATTATTATTATTATTATTATTATTATTATATTATATATTATTCATACCCTCAGATGAAACAAGCCATGAACTTGCACAAGAGCCTTCAACAGGCAAGAGTGCCTTTGGGCACAAAGAAAACAGAGAATAAACAAGGTCTCCAAAGTACTTCTTTGCGAAAGAGACCTTACAGTTTACTCCATTTCACTCGGGTCCAATAGAAACCAAGTGTTCTTGAACCCATTAAATGGGTCTGTTTTCTTCGTAACCATAAGTTTCCTTCTTCCCTTGGGGTCATCTCCAAGTTAGATGTGACTTCGAAAATTCTTTTTTATGAAGAAACAGGCTTAAGAATTTTAAGGAGGTTTTAGACATAATTCAGATATGGATATTCGAAAATTCTTTATGGAGAAGCAGACCTAGAAATTTTAAGGTTTTAGACCTAATTTTGATATGAATATTCGAAAATTCTTTATAGAGAAACAGACCTAGTAGTTTTAAGGAGGTTTTAGTCCTAAATCAGATATGGATATTCGAAAATTCTTTATGAAGAAACAGACTTAGTACTTTTAGGAAGTTTCATAGCTAATTTAGATATGGATATTCGAAAATTCTTTATGAGTAAACAGACCTAGTAATTTTAAGGAGATTTTAGACCTAATTCAGATATGGGTATTCGAAAATTCTTTATGAAGAAACTGACCTAGTAATTTTAAGGAGGTTTTTAGACCTAATTTAGATATGGATATTCGAAAATTCTTTATGAAAAAACAGACCTAGTAATTTTAAGGAGGTTTTTAGACCTAATTCAGATATGGATATTCGAAAATTCTTTATGAGGAAGCAGACCTAGTAATTTTAAGGAGATTTTAGACCTAATTCAGATATGGGTATTCGAAAATTCTTTATGAAGAAACTGACCTAGTAATTTTAAGGAGGTTTTTAGACCTAATTCAGATATGGATATTCGAAAATTCTTTATGAGGAAACAGGCCTAGTAATTTTAAGGAGGTTTTTAGACCTAATTCAGATATGGATTTTCGACAATTCTTTATGAAGAAACAGACCTAGTAATTTTAAGGAGGTTTTAGATCTAATTCAAATGTGGATAGACCGTTGCTGAATAACCACTGGTTCCATGCAACGTAAAAACACCATACAAACAAAGAAACAAATGTGGATAGAACTATACTGTTGACCTTGAATAAAAAGCTAGAGCTCCCTTAGGTGCTCAGTCATTCCCTAGCGTGTAATATCTACAATTAAATACTGTTAAATATTTTTTTTGCGAATTATGTTGACGCTCGTGATCGACAATTTTACGTTGATTCATTCTCTTGCTAATTTCGCCGTTTCTGCATTGCTTAGGAATTTTTCATGAAATTGGTTAAATCCGGTTTTACTTTATACAACGAGTCTCCATGAAAATAGTTGAATTACATCTTGTGTCATTTATACTTTAATCTAGTGATTTTGACGCTTGTGATTATAAATTTTACGTTGATCATGCTCTTGCTATTTTCGTCGTTTCTGTATTGCTTAGGAATCCTCATCTAATTGGTTAAATTCAATTTTACTTGATTATACAACGAGTCTCCATGAAAATAGTTGAATTACACCTTGTGTCATATATTTTTTTAATCGATAGTGACTCGCCCTTCATGGAAATTGTAAAAAAAAAAATTTTTTAGAACAGACTTTCTCATGAACCGTATATCGGACACTTCGTCTCTCTTTGTCTGTTAGGGAAAATGGGAAAGAAAATTAACCACTAAACATAACTTTAGTCTGCGCCATTTCCGTCAGGTATTGTTTAAAACCTCGTTTAAAATTAGGGAAGGGTGAAGGGCTTTGCGGTCATCGTTTAGAAAATTATGCTGGCGGAATAATTTAAAATTATGCTTGCGGAATAATTTACCTTGAAATGATAGAGACCAGTTACTCCTAGACAAGGGGGGGCGGGGGGGGGGGAGGGGGGGGGGGAAGGTGCGGGAATTCATATCTCCCTGGAGATGTTATTTGATTTGATGACAAGGGTCGCACTGAAAAAAAAAAGAAAAAAAAAAAAAAAATTCGGGGCCTAATTATGTCGGTTAAGCGTTTTCGGTAATAACATGGAATGACATGGTAGAGGAACCGTTAATTAAGAAGGAGACGAAAGAATTTCTTGAGTATCTTGCCTACCAAACGAGATAAGAGTCCAAGACCATGCTTTAAGAGGTTTTGTAAAATTTCGTAAAAAGGCTATTGATTTGCGAGATATTTTTCAATAACAGCGTTCAAAGACTGAAGAGACGATCTTTGGTTCAAAACCTGTAATTTGGACCGAGGACATTGCAGAATTGCATTCCGTGGCATTTTTCCTAACAAATTAGTTTACCTTTTCAACCTTCTTCTTCCATAAGAATATTCCACGTTTGAAAACGATGTGAAACTTTTATGATCATAATGCCCGAAAGTAAAGTAGAACAAAATGAACTGGTCCACATTTTGAATACCGATGAAACTCTAGGTAATGATTATAACGCCGAAAGTAACGTAGAACAAAATGTAATCACTCGTATTCAGGAAAGCTCTGGAAGCAACGTTATCGTCGATTGGACACGATAATTTCCCGTTCTTTAGTCGCAAAATCACCTTTTGATTTACTATATTTCTATTTCCTTCATCCTCATAATATACCCTTCCCACTCCTCCTAGCAGCTATTAGCTCTTGTTTCAACCACAGCTAAGCTGAAATCAAGAAGAAGAAGAAGAAGAAGAAGAAAAAAGGAGGAAAAGAAGAAGTCAGCCAAGCGAACTGGCCACTCACTGCACTTGGCGTAATGACCAAAACCTTGAGCAGAAGTTGGAATGCGCGGACTTTTCCAGTCAGTCATTTGGGAAAAAAAGCATTTTCATGGATGACGCCTCTTATTATCTCCGATGATGCAACTGCTGCGAAGGAAGGCCTTTGTCGGAGGTGATCTCAGATGGACCAAGGGCGTCTCACACGCGCGCGCACACACGAGAGACAGACAGAACAGACAGAAAGAACAGTGAGTGGGTGTCATAATTCCAGCCAGAAGAATTCAGTTGTTGCAGCGAAGACATTTCAGGGGGAGAGAGAGAGAGAGAGAGAGAGAGAGATTGAGAGAGAGAGAGAGAGAGAGAGAAAGCAAAGCTCCAGCTGTAAGTGTCCAATTGTAGTTGCAAAAGTCCTAGTTGTTTTAAGCCATATTGTATGTATATATACGTATATATATTATACACACACAACACACACACACATATATATATATATATATGTGTGATATATATATATATATATATATATATATATATATATATATGTGTGTGTGTGTGTGTGTGTGTGTCTGTGTATTACGCATTCTCATCAGTATTATTATTAGTAAGGAAAAACTCTCTATCGCGAGAGATATATAATGTAAAGGGTCCACAATAATACAAAGTGTTAAGAGTCCGTGTATAATTTTTAAGACTACAAAAAGCTTTCGAACCCTTCCCTGGGTTCATCTTCAGTCCAAATGTTACCTGGACAGGGAGAGGCAAGGGGGAAGTAGCATCAGTAGAGGGAAAAACAGAGCCTGTCCTACAGTTAAAATCTTTTAAAAACATACTGGTAATATAGAAATTAACAAATGGGTCTTCGTTGACAAAAGACTTGTTTCCTTTGAATGATTCTTCTAAACTTATAGCAGCTCCCTCGACAAGTCGTTTGACATGTACATAGTTACTTCAAAGACAATTTTAGCCTCGTTCCAGTTGGGTCTATGATCATTCCTGAATGCATGTTGCTATTATTGCGCTGTTTTGTGATTGTAGTTCATAAGCTCGCTTATGCGCACACCCCAAAACGCATATCTAGTCCCCGTCCACTCTCGCCAAAATATTTACTATTACAATCCATACACGGTAGTTCGTAAAACACCTGGGACTGGGATTTTTATCATTGTTATTGTTTTCCTTACGAGGGAGCGTCTTATTGTATTTTCATATTTAACACAATTTGAATTTCCTTCTGACTTTTGCTTATATGCCCACTAACCTGGTCTATTAACGAGCTAACGACCGTTGTCAGCGATCTTCAACGACTTTTTTTTGAAATTTACCTCTGTACAAAAAAAAAAAAATTGGAATGAAGATGAACCCAGGCAATGGGTTCAAAGCTTTTTGTAGTCTTAAAAAATTATACACGGACTCTTAACACCTTGTATTATTGTGGACCCTTTACAGCATTATTATTATTATTATTATTATTATTATTATTATTATTATTATTATTTTTTTTTTTTTTTTTTTTTTTTTTTTTTTTTTTTTTTTTTTTTGCTCTATCACAGTCCTCCAATTCGACTGGGTGGTATTTATAGTGTGGGTTCCGGGTTGCATCCTGCCTCCTTAGGAGTCCATCACTTTTCTTACTATGTGTGCCGTTCTAGGATCACACTTTCTGCATGAGGCCCGGAGCTTACTTCAGCCTCTAGTTTTTCCAGATCCTTTTCAGGGATCTTGGGATCGTGCCTAGTGCTCCTATGATTATGGGTACGATTTCCACTGGCATATCCCATATCCTTCTTATTTCTATTTTCAGATCTTGATACTTATCCATTTTTTCCCTCTCTTTCTCTCAACAAATCTGGTGTCCCATGGTATTGCGACATCAATGAGTGATAACTTTCTTCTTGACTTTGTCAATCAACGTCACGTCTGGTCTGTTTGCACGTATCACCCTATCCGTTCTGATACCATAGTCCCAGAGGATCTTTGCCTGATCGTTTTCTATCACTCCTTCAGGTTGGTGCTCGTACCACTTATTACTGCAAGGTAGCTGATGTTTCTGCACAGGCTCCAGTGGAGGGCTTTTGCCACTGAATCATGCCTCTTTTTGTACTGGTTCTGTGCAAGTGCCGGGCATTCACTTGCTATGTGGTTTATGGTTTCATTTTTCGTATTGCACTTCTACATATGGGGAGAGATGTTATTCCGTAACGATCATACTTTGAAAACCATTATCTGGTTCTTAGGGCCTGAATATTGGTGCCGATTCGGTATCATTCCTTCAAGTTTCCTTCTTTAGCTTCTCCCCTGTAGCCATTGCCATTGTCATCGCTGGCTAGATTCTTTAGTCTGTCTCATGTATTGTCCGTGCATTGGTTTGTTGTGCTAGTCCTGTGTTCTTTCCTGTCTTTCTGTATATTTCTGGGTCTTCGTCTACTTTTATTAGTCCTTCTTCCCATGCACTCTTTAGCACTCGTCTTCACTGGTTTTCAGATATTGCCCCAGTGCTCTGTTTTCGATGTTGACGCAGTCCTCTATACTTAGTAGTCTCATCCCTCCTTCCTTTCGTGTTATGTATAGGTCTGTCCGTATTTTGCTCTGGGTGTAGTATTATATTATTATTATTATTATTATTATTATTATTATTATTAGTATTATTATTATTATTATTATTATTATTTCTAGTTTGAAAACTGGTATCGTTTTCATCTTTTTACATTCATACACATAGATAGATTGGTAATGCGAAATCTATTCAGTATTCCTATTTTAGCCGTTTGAAATTAAAAGTGGTCGAGATCATTGAGTGGATTTCTTGAGAAAATTATATTGCTCTCAACTGACGAAAATATTTTACCTTAATTAGAAAACAGAGCCAAGGAACTCTCTCTCTAATCTCTCTCTCTCTCTCTCTCTCTCTCTCTCTCTCTCTCTCTCTCTCTCCTCGTCGCGAATATACGTCTATATGTTGTTGTCTACCTGCCAATCAAGGCATACCATGAGCGCTAGGTTTCCATGACGACACCTGAGAGTCTCCACCTCTCGCCAAACCCCAGGGGACCTCTGTGTGTGTGTGTGTGTGTGTATGTGTGTGGTGGTGAGGGGGGCGGGGCTGTCTTGAGGATTGCATACTATAGGGGGATACTACGATGTCTGGAACGGTCAGGTTCAAATACAGATGCTTATAGTATCCGCTGAATAAGAATGAATTGAGAATTTTTTTTTCTTGTATGGGAGCCGACGATTAGCTTAATATCACCAAGGTTTCGGTTTTTTGTGTGTCCATCGCTATGTTGTTTATATATATATATATATATATATATATATATATATATATATATATATATATATATATATAATTATATATATATATATATATATATATATATACATATACGTATATGTACACACATATATATATGTATATTATATGCTTAAAAAATAGATCACATGACTTCATTAAATAAGCGAATACCGCAGGAAAATGGTAGGCAGAAATCCATGCGCTTTCGCCATTACTAAGACATTGTCAAGGCACGAATGAATACAGTTGGAATGAAAGTTATACGGTAAACAAAATGATCAAGAATACCAGATGATTAATTGTCAAAAGGGTAAAAATCAAAGAGTCATCTCCATCCATCCATCTCCCATTCATCATTCTTTCATTTGGATGTAAAACTTCCTTAATTTCTCGTATGGTATCGTACCTGATTCTGTCCTGCCATCGGACTCCTAATGAACTTCGTAACAATCTTTATTTTTCAAGTGGCGGCCCTAAACGTTTCGGATGATTAGTCTCACTTTGTCTGACTTATAATCCCATCTGTACGCCATAGAATATAGACCGTACTAGAATACGTATAATCGTCCTTTTATATGTAATTTTTTTTTATTCTGTTTTTTTTTTTCAAGTGAGATTTATCCTGCATGTTACTTGATTTGCCTCTTGTAATCAAACACCATCCATTGTTCTTAGATATGTAAGAGATGAAACCTCATTAATCCTTTCTTGATATATATATATATATATATATATATATATATATATATATATATATATATATATATATATATACATTATATATTCGTGCAATTTTTCAAGCAATTCAAAAAGCAAAAAGAGGTAATCATTCGCATATTTGTGACTGGATTGAATGAAGTCTGCTTTCAACTCTCTCGTGTACCGACACCCTCTATTATATCTGTTGTTGTATCCACGTCAGTCGGGTTGCTCGAATAAATTACATTTCGATCCATTGTCCCTCTCCCCCCCCCACCCCTCCCCCACTTAGGTGCTTTCTGACGTCACTGATGTTGGGTGGGAATTTCCTGGGTTGGCTCCTTGCCCTTGGCAGTGCTCCTTTTTCCATCCGAGGGGACCTAGTTCCTCTCTCTCTCCTCTCTCCTCTTCTCTATCTCCTTCACTCTCTCTCTATTCTCTCACTCTCTCTCTCTCTCAATATTGGTTTGACAGACATTCTTCTCCCCAATTGCTCGTTTTTTTTTTTTAATAATCTGTACAGTCTGGTGTACTTTACGATTTTATAATATGTTCATTAACATTTTATTTTTTTCATCATTATTTTGGGGAATATTGTGCGTGTATATATATAGAATAATATATATATATATTATATATATAGATATATATATTAATATATATATATATATAATATATAGATACTATATATATATATATATAGTTATATATCCATATATATATATATAGATAATATATATATATATATATAATATATATAATATATATGTATAATGCATATATAATATATATATATATATATATATATATATATATATATATATATATATATATATATATATGAAAATTGTAATAGCCGTCTTAAACCTCTCGAATACTTTGCTCTTATTTATTTATGTTTTTTTATTTATTTATTTATTATGATACGCTAGTCACTACAAAGCCTTGAGTCCCAACTTCAGAGAAATACGAAGAAATCAAATGTCCGGTAGCAGGAAACGAACCCGACGAGAGAGAGAGAGAGAGAGAGAGAGAGAGAGAGAGAGAGACGAGAGAGAGAGGAGAGAAAGAGAGAGAGAGAGAGAGAGAGACTCTAAACTACGGTCGCAAACGCTCTTGCATGAGAGAATCGTTACGTCGACCTCTGTCCAAAAAATTATCGTCTTCGTAAAGCGAGCTAATTACGCTATCATTCATTCTGACGTCGTCCTTCCGAACGTGTCCGTTATGAATGAGCAGTGCGCTGTGTACCAGAGCAGTGGACGGACTAGACAATGCCCTTGCTTGCCCATTCTTTTTTATTCGCTGCATGATTTGCTTTCGCACGCGCGTGCAGTTTTTTAGCGTCGCTCAACTCTGGCTGTTGTGACCACAGATAACGCCATTTACTTTCTAAATTGGTGGTTGGGGGCGGGCGGCGGGGTGAGGGCGGTGGCTCCAGAAGGTCTTAATTTCCCCGTCCGCGACCTGTCACAGTCAGCTGACTTATGTTCCATCATTTATTTCTCCAACCCGCCCCCCGGGTTCGATCTGTGGAGGACTCTCGCTAGAGAGGTGAGATAGCAATATGATATCTATATATATATATATTATATATATATATATATATATATATATATATATATATATATATATATATATATATATATATATATATATATATGGCGCAGATATAATATGCTATTATTAATGATGATAATCCAAGATCGAGTTACTGTAATGATACTTTTTCAGAGCAATGCAACTATATATATATATATATATATATATAACATATATATATTTATATATATATATATAATATATATATAATAGATTGTATGTTTTTGTGTTTTTTATTGACTTAGTATATTAAATTCATATTTGTCATATCATTGGCCAATTTCCATTATCATATAATTTTGTGAGAGAGAGAGAGAGAGAGAGAGAGAGAGAGAGAGAGGGAGATCATATACCATGCACAGATAGTACATTCCATAGGCGAAAGGAAAAGGGAAGGATGATAATGTCCCCGATGCGTTCTAAAGCACGACGACGAGCAATACCTTAACCGGATGTTTTCCTTCTTGCAGATCTGCAGGAGCTGCTCCCAGCAGCTCCCGACTACCTGGAATCGCCAGTGTCGGATGGCACCATCGAGGAAAACTTCGAGGAGGAACTTGGCAGCGCCCTGGGAGTGGAGGACGAGCAGGCCCTTCGACACAGATTCACGGACGACAACAACTACGATGACATCCTGTCATAATATCGTCGATATCGTGGGCGACGATACCTATGGCCGGAAAGTCATCGTTTTGTGTCGGCCTGCAAGTTGCCGAGCAATAAGGTTTCAACCATGAAAAATTTCTCAAGTAAGTTGAACCCGATGACGTCCTGTCTATGATAGTTTCAGACGTCATGTATTAGTTATTATTATTATTATTATTATTATTATTATTATTATTATTATTATTATTATTATTATTATTATTGGAAAAGTAAATCTACGATAATATGTCTGTTTGATTTGTTGTTTAAAATACAAATCTGCTCTGTATTTTAAATAACAAAATCAGACAGACATATTATTGTGGATTTACTTTTCCATTTTATTGATTTATGTGATTATGAGTTTTCTTTGGATTATTATTATTATTATTCTTTTTTTTTGGTTTATCACAGTCCTCCAATTCGACTGGGTGTATTATTATTATTATTATTATTTTTTTTTTTTTTTTGCTCTATCACAGTCCTCCAATTCGACTGGGCGGTATTTATAGTGTGGGGTTCCGGGTTTGCATCCTGCCTCCTTAGGAGTCCTATCACTTTTCTTACTATGTGCGCCGTTTCTATGATCACACTCTTCTGCATGAGTCCTGGAGCTACTTCAGCCTCTAGTTTTTCTAGATTCCTTTTCAGGGATCTTGGGATAGTGCCTAGTGCTCCTATGATTATGGGTACAATTTCACTGGCATATCCCATATCCTTCTTATTTCTATTTTCAGATCTTGATACTTAAAACCACTTTAAAATTTTTTCCCTCTCTTCTCTTCAACTCTGGTGTCCCATGGTATTGCGTCATCAATGAGTGATACTTTCTTCTTGACTTTGTCAATCAACGTAACGTCTGGTCTACTTGCACGTATCACCCTATCCGTTCTGATACCATACTCCCAGAGGATCTTTGCCTGATCGTTTTCTATCACTCCCTCAGGTTGGTGCTCGTACCACTTATTACTGCAAGGTAGCTGATGTTTCTTGCACAAGCTCCAGTGGAGGGCTTTTGCCTTTTTTTGTACTGGTTCTGTGCAAGTGCCGGGCATTCGCTTGCTATGTGGTTTATGGTTTCATTTTTCGTATTGCATTTCCTACATATGGGAGAGATGTTATTTCCATCTATCGTTCTTTGAACATATCTGGTTCTTAGGGCCTGATCTTGTGCCGCTGTTATCATTCCTTCAGTTTCCTTCTTTAGCTCTCCCCTCTGTAGCCATTGCCAATTGTCATCGCTGGCTAGTTCTTTAGTCTGTCTCATGTATTGTCCGTGCATTGGTTTTTTGTGCCAGTCCTCTGTTCTGTCTGTCATTCTCCTGTCTCTGTATATTTCTGGGTCTTCATCTACTTTTATTAGTCCTTCTTCCCATGCACTCTTTAGCCACTCGTCTTCACTGGTTTTCAGATATTGCCCCAGTGCTCTGTTCTCGATGTTGACGCAGTCCTCTATACTTAGTAGTCCTCTCCCTCCTTCCTTTCGTGTTATGTATAGTCTGTCCGTATTTGATCTTGGGTGTAGTGCTTTGTGTATTGTCATATGTTTCCTGGTTTTCTGATCTATGCTGCGGAGTTCTGCCTTCGTCCATTCCACTATTCCTGCGCTGTATCTGACTACTGGCACTGCCCATGTGTTTATGGCTTTTATTATATTTCCGGCATTGAGTTTTGACTTGAGTATCGCCTTGAGTCTCTGTATATATTCTTTGCTGATCGTGTCCTTCATCTCTTGGTGTTTTATATCCCCTCCTTCCATTATTCCCAGGTATTTGTATCCTGTCTCATCTATGTGTTTGATGTTGCTCCCATCGGTAGCTTTATCCTTCAGTTCTCGTTACTTTGCCTTTTTGTATGTTGACTAAGGCGCATTTTTCTATTCCAAAACTCCAATCCTGATGTCCCCAGATACAATCCTTACAGTCTGGATTAGGGTATCTATTTCCTTGATGCTCTTACCATACAGCTTGATGTCGCCCATGAACATCAGATGGTTAATTCTGTTGCCTCTTTTCTTGAGTTGGTACCCGGCATCCATCTTCTGTAGTACTTTTGTCATGGGAATCATGGCTACTACGAAGAGTAGTGGGGACAGTGAGTCGCCGTGGAAGATCCCTCTCCTGATATTAACCTCTGCTAGTCTTATTCCAGAGCTTGTAAGTATTGTATTCCAGTTGGGCATTGTATTTTTGAAGAAGCTGATGGTGTTTTCCTCTGCCCCATATATTTTCAGGCATTCTATTAGCCATGTGTGTGGTATCATGTCGAAGGCTTTCTTATAATCTATCCATACCATGCTTAGGTTGGTTTTCCTTCTCCTACTGTTCTTCATTACCATTTTGTCTATCAGGAGCTGGTCTTTTGTGCCCCTACACCTCCTTCTGCAGCCTTTCTGTTGGTGGGGGATGGTGTTTGTCTCCTCTAGGTAATTGTATAGCCTTTCACTGATGATACCTGTTAGTAACTTCCACATTATTGGTAGGCAGGTGATAGGCCTGTAGTTACTGGCTATATTTCCCTTACTCTTGTCTTTTTGTACTAAGGATGTTCTTCCTGTGGTCATCCATTTGGGTGCATGGTGATTTGAGATACAATGCTGGAGTTGTTCTGCTATTCGTGGGTGTAGGGCCTTGAAGTTTTTGAGCCAGTATCCATGGACTTCATCGGGACCTGGGGCTTTCCAGTTTGGCATTTTCTTTAGTTGGTGTCTGACTGTGTCTGTCGTGATGTCTGTGAATCTTTGTTATATTCTCCCTGTTTCTTCTTCTTTGACTTCCTGGAGCCATGTTGCATGTTTGTTGTGTGATACCGGATTGCTCCATATGTTTTCCCAGAGTCTCTTACTTGGTTCGGCTTCAGGAATTTCTTGGTGGTTGTCTTCCCCTCGTAGTTGGCTGTATAGTCTTTTCTGGTTGGTTCCGAATAGTTTGTTCCGTTGGTATCCCATATTCCTGTTCATGTACCATTGGATCTTATGTGCTTTGGCCTTAAGCCTCTGTTTTACATCTTCTATTGTGTTGTTTAGTCCCCTCTCTTGTACTTTGTATTTCTCGTTGAGTTCCTCCCTTGTTTTCTTGCATCTTAGCCTTTTTTCTGCCATCTCTTTCAGTTTATTCAAGTCAGATCTCATCACCATGATTTGCTTTTCAAGGCGCCTTTTCCAAGGAGGTTGCTGTTTTGGTTCTGTTGGGTTGGTTGTGCTGGTGGTGTTGGTGTTCGAATCCCCATCAGTTCTGCTACTAATCTTGCTCCTGCATATGCCAAGTTATTTGTTTCTGTGATATTGGTGGTGTGTATTATGCCCATTATTTCATTGACCTCACTTGTTTTCTCCCTTAATATTTTGGTGTTGTAGGCTTTCATGGAGGGGATCTTTGTTCTCTCTGTAGCTGGTTCCATCCATTGTCTAATCTTTTCTACCCATTCCGTCCTCTCTGTTACATCGTCGGGTTTTCTTCGTGTGTCGTTGTTTGATACCTCATCATCCCTGTCGTCTTCTGTGGCATCGTCTCTCAGTTCGTCTTCGTGTAATTCGTTGTCGTGTGACATTTCCCTTTCCAGTTCTTCTCTTTCTGTTGGGGAGAGCCAGTTCTTTTTCTTTATGTTCCTTACTTGGTCTGCCAGCCTCTGCTGTGTTTGGGGGGTGTTATTCCTCTCATTCCAGATGTTGACCAATCTTCTTCTATAATCCTCTCTCCCGTCGGGTTGCTTCTGATTGTAGCATACCCATATTTCCTTAATTTTCCTCTCTTCTCATTCTTTTCCATTGTTTTGCTTCTGTAGCTCCAATCTCAGGCTGTTGGTTACTGTCGTTGTGGTGGTCAGTTGCTGGATGACGACCTCCAAGTACCTGACTGTCTTCCCCTTCAATTGGGTTGAATACCTGGCTGCCAGACGAAGCTCCTCTGTTGCCAGAGGTTCCATTTACGTCGTTGTCGTTTATTCCTTCATTTCTTAACATCATTGCTGAGTTTTGCTATTTAACCCATAGCTGGACCCTACCCCATCAGGGATAGGTACTCATTTACAGCTGAGTAGACTGAGGAAATTATAGTAAAGATCCTTTCCCAAGGAATCAATGCCGAGGAGAGCGGTCACCCATCCAACGACTGACCAGCCCTATGTTGCTTAACCAGTCCATTGACGACCTAACCCACTCTGCCACGGCGCCATGCTTATTATTATTATTATTATTATTATTATTATTATTATTATTATTATTATTATTATTATTATTATTATTATTATTATTATTAAAAAAGGAACTTTATTTATGTAAAGTGTTTTTGATACTGATTAATACATTTAAATAGATATCTTTATGAAGAATGGATACCAGTACATTAGTTAATTTGTAGTGGGAGTGATTTGTTATCTGGGAAGTTGTGGAGTTACCATTGACATAAAAAAGTGGTTTTCTTTAAAGGTTGACGACATGAATATATTAAATTGCAGTCTGTTTTATAAGAAACTCGATATCATAATGTATTGAAAATATTCAGTTATTTAATTATATTTTTATTAAGCCTCAAGTAATTGAGAGGAATGGTTGTCTGCACCATGAAAGGTATTTAGAAGAGAAAGAGACAGACAGACAGACTTGTATGGATCGTTTTTGTAATGTCTTGATGTCTAACTGTATTGAATTTAAGCGCCTCAGTGGCGTGATCGGTATGGTCTTGGCCTGCCATCTCGGTGGCCTCGAGTTCGATTCTCGGGCATTCCACTGAGGAGTGAGAGATGTGTATTTCTGGTGATCGAAGTTCACTCTTGACGTTGTTCGGAAGTCACGTAAAGCCTTTGGTTGGTCCCGTTGTGAATAATCACTGGTTCCATACAGCTTAAATACACCATACAAACAAAACAAACAATGTATTGAATACAGGTCATCATAAAAGTACCAGACAAAAAAATGCAAAGAATAAATCCCTGACTTTATTTCACAGGTACCTGATGTTCACCCTAGACCAGTACGTCGAGCAAGACTATTCGCTGGTTTACTTCCACTACGGCCTGAACTCCAAGAACAAACCCCCAGTCAGTTGGTTGTGGTCCGCTTACAAAGCCCTTGATCGGAAGTACAAGAAAAACCTGAAGGCATTGTACCTCGTCCATCCCACGAACTTCATCCGAGTCGTGTACAATATTTTCAAGCCTGCCATTAGGTGAGACATAATCCCTCCTCATTCCTTGCAAGTGAACTGATATTTGTGTATATTTTCATTCAAACATTTTTTTGGGGAGATTTTTATATGAAATTCGAAATGTTACAACATCCAAGTTGAAATATTATGTTTTGAATTGATAATTGATTAGGTGAGACATAATCCCTCCTAATTCCTTGTAAGTGAACTGATATTTACATACTTTCATTCAAACAGTTTTCTTTTGGAGAATTTTATATGAAATTTGGAAATTTACAACATCCAAATTAAAATATTATGTTTTAAATTGATAATCGACTGACAGGTTATGAATTTGTTATTTGTTGCATTGATACAGCACAGAATTCGTCATTGCTTCTTGCATTTTACACTGAATAGTCACAAAACATGACTGAATTAGCTATTACATTGTATGCATTACTGAATTAGTCATCCCCTTTTACAATGTATATTGAGCGAAGACATTTTAATATTAGAAAACGTATGTGGACATTGCAGATTTTAATGCTGAATGTTAAAATATATATACACCCACACACCGTTTTTAATACTTTCATTTTTTTCATCAGCGCTAAGTTTGGGAGGAAAGTTTTATACGTGAATTACCTCCATGAGCTTCAACAGCATCTCCATCTCAGCCAGTTGCCCATTCCTCAGTGTGTCCAGCAGTAAGTGATGTTTTGTATTATAAAAAAAAAAACAGTAATAGGAAATGTCATTTTTGCAGAATGCATATATTTTTGTATTAAGCTCACCGAAATACTATACTTTTAAAGATCCTAGAATAGTTGCATTAGCCAGAAGGTACATCCTCTGGCAGTACCTTAAGTAGTCAGAATTACCATGCATTTCATTTGATGTAGCATGGTAGATTTAACTTCATTAGTAAGAGTAATAACCTAGTTTCATTTTAGTTTTCTCCATATATGAATAATTTTTCTATGTCCAGTTAAGGTACAAAACAGTGTACAGTGGCAGTCCATTTTCTTTTTTTATTTGACCATGTGCATTATTAAATACAGTATAGATATTTGAACTCTTCTTTTGTAAAACAAATGAATAAAATAAAACACTACACATATCATTCAGTAGTGATATACCCTCTTGAACCATTTGCATTAGTTTGTAAAGTTCATCCAGTACTTATACTGGTTTCATAGCAGTATTCTGCTTCAGAGTTGTTGAAACTTGATTCTCTCTTGTAAGGTGCCCATTTTCAGTAATATTTAATCACTGAAACCCATTTGCTTTGACTTTTTGCTCTATGAGAAATTGTGATTATTCAAGGTGCATTGACTTGGCATACATAAGGTTCCTTTCTCTTTTATATTGATAATAATAAAAACGTTATTTTTATAACATCTCTCTAGAAACAAAGTTAATACAGTAATTAACCTTACTTCTTACAGACATGACCAGCAACTCATTGCCAAACTTAAAAGCCTGCCAAAGTCCCCTGGTGCTCGACCTAAGCTGCCAACACAGCAGTTTGGGGTGTCTTTGCAGTATATCAAGGACGCCAACAACAATGACCCTATTCCTCCTGTACTAAAAACATGCATTACTTTCCTTGACCATCCAGATGGTAAGCTTTCTCTCCTAACAGTAAATTTTGTGTTTTTTAATGTTCTGTGTATTTGTAAGGCCGTAGAAACTATATAACTTAAATCAATGTGACAGATGTCATTTGCTGCACTTTGTACACATGAACATCTTCACAAAAAGAAAGATCAATAGAGGTAATCCTAACAAGGCTCCTTATAGGACACACAAGATTCTCGCATGGTCACTTGATGTCAACACCACATGCTGACCCAGTAAAGTGTAATAGATGTCAAACACCCATGACAGTGCAGCATTTACTTGTTGAATGCCCAGATTGGACCCAACAAAGATCAATTTTATCTACAGAATTCAAAAATGAAAAGTATATTTGCTGAAAGCAAAGATTTTTCAATTAACAACATCATAAATTAGTTTTTTTCCTTCTTCTCAGGATTAATACCTGAGAACCTGCCCGAGAAGAGTCTACTTAAGACGCAGAAGTCTGGAAAAACTAATCCCTATTAATAACATTAATGTACACTGTTCAGTTACAAAATTTCCTCATTAGAGAAACCCTAACAATAAGAAGCAGAAAGAGGAGAGAAATTGGGGTGAAAGTTGAGTTTGATGCCAAATTAAAGTCTAGATTCCTGGTATCAATAGGAGAATGTTTCTGTGAAAACTATTCTTGAATTAAGTGACTTCTTCACTTAAAAGTTTAGTTTGAACACTTAAGTTAGGTCCTGCTCATTCATGTTTAGTTTTTGTACAGTACTACATAAATTTTTGTATTGCAGGATGTAAGTGCTGTAGAATGCTGTTATTTACGTGATGTGGGTGTAACTTATCTGATTAGTCCCTTTATCAGAATCATTTAGAATCTAGTTTGTAAATCATCTTCGTGATGTCAGATTTTCCCCCTCACAGAATTATATATAAAATGGGTTCAGTGTACAATACTATCCTTTGCTGTGCACTTTTGCCTAAATTTTATTCTCTTTAACAGTTTAATTTATGATTTTTAATACCACAAGACCAGTGAACAAGTTTTTAGTTTACCTTAGGGAACTGTTCCATGTAGGAAGTTATGACGTGTATAATGCTTCATTATTCAAATGGGGTTGGGTCTCTGAATGGGAAAAGAACTGTTGGTGTTGATATATTATCTGTTTATAAGCTTAAGAGGTTATGCTATAATTTAGATTTAGTGTAACTGATTAGCTTATTGATATGTTTCATTTGAAAGCTGCATTTAAGCCTGTTAGCAGAGGTGTCATCATTGATTGTTCTTGTCTTTTTTTTTTATACTTCCTGAAGTTTAGAAGAAAGTTACAGTAAAGCTGGAAATTAAAGATTATATAGTATAAATGATTTTTCACTGCAAAGGAGTTATAACTCAAGAATTGTTGGATAAGCAGTTTACTTTATTGGGGAAGCCTGGTTATTTTGAGATTGAAGTCGGGTGAGGGATTGGAATAACAAAAATATCTGCTGACACATTTAACATTTTGCTCTGAATGGCTCATTAACATGAACTTACAAGTTGTTCACTGTCGATTCCTTAGGAATATTGAGATGCACCTTGTAATATTTTTTTTCAAACAATTATAAAATAAGCCATGCTAATCATGACATATGGGATGGTCCTAAGCCGAGGTGCAATCATAAACTGCATAAAAAGCCATAACAATATTTATTTATACATAAAATCCTAATTCACTGGATAACACTCTTTAAGCGTTTTGAAAATGAACATTAATAGACATGAAAAATTAACCTTCAAATCACAACTTCAAATTAAATTTTTCGTGGGTAAAGGTTGGAGAGGACCTCTACTCCAGAAGCTGAAAACAAAAACAAAAGCCATATTGTATAAAAAAATGTACATACATTTAACACAACACAAATTTTCCATGACTGGCTATAACAAATTAACAATGTACAATATAAGAAATGGCTTCAAAACACTATATTTTTGAAATAACATAAAATAAACAAATACAAAGATCACCCTCACCTCCACCTGTGCGAGTCTCAGCCGTGAACTAAGGCAGCGGCTACGAAAAGAAAGATGGCGAGTGGGGAGACGAAAAAAATGAACATCGGAACTAAACTATTATTGGAAAAAAAAACATTAGCTTTAATAAATGAAAAAACATTAGCTTTCAAACAAACTTAAATCTTAAAATTAAAAAAATGTAAATTTTTACACACCTTGAACTAGAATTAATGAAACCTGAGTAAATCGAATAAATTGAGGTATTATCATAATAGTTAATTTTAGATACAACAGAAGCATCCTATTGCAAATGTTGTTAGCCTGAAAAAATTCATTACTCTAATACTGATAGCAAAGGATTATTGGGTAAGATGTTGTTAAAGCAGTAAGTTGAAAATGTTAAGTACCCCTTGTTTGCCACAGTTTCATCATGGCTAGGCATAGTATTTACCAGTTTATTACTTGTACATCCAAATACCATTCATTATGCTTGTATTAACAAGGACTTTATTTTGCAGCACTGGAAACAGAAGGTCTGTTCAGAAGGTCAAGTGCAGCCGCTGTTGTAAAGAGTGTGCAGGAACGTTTCAACAAAGGAGAAGATGTCCAGTTTGACATAAACATGGATGTCCACACAGCAGCAGTCATAATCAAAACATTTTTACGGGAACTGGAAGAACCTCTCATGACCTTTGACCTCTATGATGAAATTATCCAGTTTCAGGGTAATTTCTTGCTTTCTGTAATAAAGATTGAAAAATTTGCAAGATATTTTATGCTAAGCATTTGTATAAGCATTATTCAAACATCACATTCAGATACTGTACATTTGACAGTGAATTACAGTAATTTGATGCATGTTGCATTAATATGTGTCATATTTAGTTTTCAAAGTTTTGTAAATTTTTTTAAGCATGTCTCTATGTATGAATGTTTACAGTAACCCTTGTTATTCTCTTTGATGGGTCCACAGGGAATGGAACTATGTCCATAGTCTATTCATGGGACTAGAACTAAGTTCCTTAGGACCTAAGGAAACAAAATTACAGGCAGTCCCCAGGTTACGACGGGGGTTCCGTTCTTGAGACGCGTCGTAAGCCGGAACATTGTCAAAAATCCTTAGAAAACCTTACTTTTAATGCTTTGGGTGCATTCAAAACTATGTAAACTGCATTCTTATTGCATTTTTCACCAAAAAACCTTTTAATATTGATTATTTTGTATTTTTTGTGTCATATTTCATCTGCCAGATCAGCGTTTGTAGGTGTCGTAACTCTGGAAATAATTTCTGATAAATATAATTGAAAAGCGTTGTAACCTCGGAACGTCGTAAGCCGAGACCGTCGTAACCCGGGGACTGCCTGTATTCTTGTTGTCATTTGGAAATAAGAGGATGGATATGAAACACAAAGCACTCAAAGTAAACAAAAGTTCAGTATGCATAATGACTTGCTCAAGAACTTCATCACAATAACCTATCCTACTCAAACTGCATATTTAATGTTTCAGGCCTGAATAAAAGTGAACGTTTAGCCACCATCAAGACCATATTGTTAGAAAAGTTGCCAGAAGATAACTACCTCGTTCTGAAGTTCCTCGTCAACTTCTTGTCAAAGGTAAGAGTTACTACTTATAATTAAAATGATTTTGACTTTTTTCTTCTATACGATATTGCTTTGGGACTCCATAGATTCAAGCATTTATAGCTTGTTCATGGTGAAATGGAGTTATGGCAGTATTTATTTATAGCTGTAATAAATTGTATAGGCTCTTCTGTACTCGGTTGATTTATTACAATTTGAATGTATTAAATAATGTTGTCTATGCGCTTGTTTACAATAATATTTGATTATTGTTTTATCATTATTCATGATAGGAGTTAAATAATTACACCACAAACTTTGCCATTTACTTTGGAAGTTTATTCAACCACTATGAAATAATTGTGGCTTTTGTTAACACATTGACATGCACAATTAGGAATCACATCAGTAAACGGTTTATGTTGTTTTGTATCTATTCCATCTTGAAGTGAGTTATACTTACTATTTTGCAGCATTATCTTATAAGACTAAATTTTCAAATTATTATTTCAGGTTATGGACCGCAGTGACTTGAACAAAATGAATGCCAGCAATCTCGCAGTAGTATTTGGGCCAAATCTTGTCTGGCCCAGAGGTGGGCAAATGTCACTGAATGCCATCGCTCCTATCAACCTCTTTGTCGAAGTTATGTTATCTTCTCATCATCAAATATTTGTCATGTGAAACTGAATAATTTGTCATTTATTTTTTATGATTTCTCACCTTCATCCTTAAAGTATAGTTCTTTGAAAAATGGTCATGTAGAGTAATATTGAAATAAAGGAAAAGGATTCATGTATGGGAGTCTACATATACTAGAAGGTTTTGGCTTTATGTGTTTGTGATTCATCACCAAATTAGATCTGATATATGATTGATATTGTATGACCAGCTTTTTTCAGAGGCATGGCATTAGTTTCTTCATGCTAAGTCGGAGCACAATATTCAACTTTTGCCATAACTTTATAGAAGTCAGTTGAACTGATTTCATAACACAATTCATGATATTCATATGGAGTTAAGTTTTATACGAGCTTTTGTATAGTGCACAGACATTAGATTCTTAGGTTAATTTAATGTGTGACGAGAATTGCCTTAGCTATGGCAGTTTGGAGAGGAATAACTTCTTGCTTCAAGTTACGCAAGGAAGAGAAAATGTATTTAGTGGTGATGAGGATATACTAGAGCTTCTTACCACCTGCCATAGCCAAGAGGATTAACTACCGTAAATTATGTAATAATAATTCAAATACAAAGATTATGAGTGTGAATTAATCAAAGAGGCACAATCATGTTTCATTGGAAAATAATTAGAATCCTTATTTGTTTCTTAATTCCGTAGGAATGAGGAATTTGAAAGAGTTCAAAATACTACTGTTCATGGATTTGCACATGCTCTCTAAAAGTTTTGGGTTGCTTTGAGAGGAATTGAATTAAAGAGGTGCTATTTGTTTTCCACAGAAACATGCATTTATTTTTAGTGATATAGCACCTGCATAGTGGTACTGTATGTCTGTCAGTAATACGTGGCATACTGGAAAAGTACATGTGTAGTTTGAACTATATATCTGTACTTTACAAGAATAGTGTCAAACATATGAAATGGTCAAAGGAATTTTTGATAATGTCCAAGACCAAGTTTGTTTACCTGTCATGGAGGTTTGCAGTAAACAACTCCAATGAGCTTAATCGTT
Source organism: Macrobrachium nipponense (assembly GCF_015104395.2). Lineage (NCBI taxonomy): Eukaryota > Metazoa > Arthropoda > Malacostraca > Decapoda > Palaemonidae > Macrobrachium > Macrobrachium nipponense. Next base: position 55,846,509 of record NC_061093.1, on the reverse strand, counting down.
ACATGGTTATACTGTATTGAGATTTAACAAAGTTTACTACAAGATTTATTTAATATAACAATATTGTTATAACACTCCATGTACCAGTAATGGTTGTTTGTGATGACTGGGTTTTATTTTTTGTTTAGCTGCAAAGGAAGTTTGGATATTATTTTTCCTCCTGTGTTTACTATCAAAAGTAAGGCTGGTGTTTCTTTGTAAGATTTAGCATAAAAGTGTAACTTTATTTGTTTGTTTAACAGTAAAATGAGGATAAGTTTGTATTATAAAAAAAATAGCACGAGAATGGAATGGCCATAATTGTTTTGTTATTCATCCATTATGCAACTTGTGACAATTTTAGTTACCACGCAAGCTCACTTGGCCATGTGCTGCAGGTTCGTTTCATACTATTTGCATCCTGTAAAGTATTATTTTAAAGTAACTGGCCCAAGCTATGTGAGTATAAAGCTATGCACCTACAAGTCATATTGTATACAGAAGTTTTATAAAACATGATGAACAGTCATGTTTTACATATTATGAACTGAATAGGTAATTATGACCTAATTCCCAATATTGTTACACAACAACTTTGAATTGGCAAATCTCTCGTTTTGCAACATTTATTTATCAGAGTTGTATATTGCTCTTTATTTTTGGATTATAAAAACAGTCAAAGTTAACATATTTTGGCATTATTTGAAGAAATTAACTCCTTGAAATGTTAGCTTCCATTTGTGCCATGGAAATTAATGCTGAATTTAATTACTGTAAAAATAATATTTTTTTTTCAAATTATTTTGAGTATCAACAGAGATGTATGTTCTGTGTTATGCACAACTACTTGCATTTGTTTACTGCAGTAACAAAGTACAAATAATATTCTCATTGAGATGTACAGAACATGGAAAAGTATTGAACCAGTTTAGTATATATTATATTAGTTCCACAGAAGACTACATGTGTGAAACGGATCTTAGTTCTTCCTGCATAATTAAGAATTTAATGTCTACTGAAAAAAAAAAATTGGATATTTTTTTAGCTATCATCTTAAGACCAAGGTCTTTACATTTTTGACGTTGAAAGACTGTAACTAATGTTGCCACAAGTTTTCTGACAAATGCTTACTCGTTAATGAATACGGCCAAAGAATGATCTACAGTGGGTCCAGAAGCATTGACATTCCTTACATTAAGCTACAGATTTTATCTTCCCGTGTCTTGTGATTTGTAAGGCTTTTTTGACATTTATCTAAAGTAGACCCAAAGCTCTGTTTTTCAGTAAAGTTATAAATAACATTCACTGAGATGCCATCTCAATTTTCTAAAAATTAAACCATATACTATAGACTGCAATTTGTTGTAACACCTTTTAGGACTTCTTGATAATATAGTTATATAGTATCTTGTTTTGGATATGTGTAAGCTAATCTGCTGTACATATTTTTAATATTGGGAGAACTTCATTTCGCACACGGTACAGTCCATTATTATACACAAGTACCCAGGCCCAAAGAGAATGCAGTTAATTAACTTTAGGTTTAATATAAAACAATTAACTTTTGACAGGTTTAAGTTTTTGTTATTATTTTGAGTTTCTTTTCCAAAAGAAAAATATCAGTGAAAGCTGGATCTGTCCATTTTATTTTTTTAATCCTCCTAAAGAAACTGTGAAGAGCTTCAACTCTCTCTCTCTCTCTCTCTCTCTCTCTCTCTCTCTCTCTCTCTCTCTCTCTCTCTGTGCAAATGTTGCCAAGATAGTCTATATCAATATTCCCAAAGTACATTCTTGTATGCTTTGGATTCCTCTGAAATACCTGTGTACTGTGATTTAATGTCATCTGAAGTTGAGATCAGCAATTATTTCATGGTCTTATGATTGTCTAGTCTGAGTGTATATAACTGACATTAAAAAATATTATCGTATACATTTTTGTTTGATTTCCGTTGACTTTTAGGAGAATGCTGTGTCCAGCAGTTCGAAACTTCTGGTTTCCCTGTTGTGTTTTTTTGAATGATCAAGGAATAAACTGATGAGGTATTTACTGTAAATCCGATGGTAATCTTTTGGATATTTTCCTTTGGTTTCTAAACGGGACTAACAAGAGCAAGATTTGAGGAGGCTGTTTATTCAAAAAACTTTCTTAGGAAGAGTTACTAATTACTTCACTTAGGTTTAAGGGACACTTAATATAATTTCCTACACTTGAGGGGGAAACATGGAAAGCAATAATAAATCTGGACAGTTTGAGCATAAAGAATAAGTTAACGGCAAACTCACTGCATCTTCAGTAGAAAATGCCTGTTTTCCCTTGGGATGCAGATTTAGAGCGGGGGAGAGAAGATGAACGGAATCCACACTCTGAAAATGCACTTCTACAGCCTAAAATGGTTAGATTGTTTTTTCATGGAAATTATTCAGTTTCTTAATAGGTATAAAACCTGATACTTGTTACAGCTCCCACTTGAAACAGGCCTTCCATTCCTTTAGGTGGGAAGGTCTCAGGAGAGAGTCACTGCCAGATTTTCCAGAGTTTGAAGAAAAAGTCCATTTCACCCCGCAAAAACACCAAGGCTATTAGAGCCTTACTACTCTGGCCTTATTTTACCCCCTTGCAATATGGCGGTAATGCAATAAAATGTCCAAATATGACCATTTTCCATGCCTAGTGATCAATTGCTTGCCAATAGTCTGTATTCATTAAACTTCAAAAGATGTTCTTGTATTGCTTCTTTCCCTTCCATGATCTTTCTCTTTCGTCTCTCTCTGCTTATTGCATTGAGACGCCAATGATTTTATCATCTTAAAGAAGTAGTAGTCTCATTTTATAAGAAAAAAAAACAAGGAGGAAATGAAGGGGTCTACAAAGATTGTTTTTGTACAGTGAATTATGAGCTATAATGGGTTTTGGTCATGGCGTGAGTGGACTTCCTGACTTTATTATTATTATTATTTTATTATTATTATTATTATTATTATTATTATTATTATTATTATTATTTTAAACCCTAATGCATCCGTTAGTATGAGAAAAACAATCAGAGAATCCTTCCATGTTGTAGGTAAGGAACACCTTAGCTACGAAAGAAAGTGTTCCTTACCTAACCTACGAAAGAAAGTGGGAAAGATGAAATAAACTTTAAAAGATTACCATACCACATTACATTTACTCAGTACCCTTATGAATGTTAAAACATCTCATATATTCTTTTAGGGGCAAGGGTTCGATAGATGAACAGGAAGATTATATGTAAGTAAATAAAAACATTGAGTTCATTTGCTATGACTGAGGAGAAGATATGTTGTTGTGTACTATGTCCCACGAGGAGTATTGTATGCTGTCTGTATTTGTTTACTGATACTTAGTGTTTGCCCTTCTAAGGAGGACTGTGGAAGCTTTGTGTTATAAGTATTTATTTTTTGTTTATTTATCCATATAATGTGAGGCTATCAGTTTAAAGTGGTTAACAGAGCTGTTGTGCAAAGACTCGATCGTTAAATAGCATCCATAATAACAATCATGTGGATCGTCGCATCTCTGAACGTTACTTGTGTTCGATGCTTAATATATTAAAAAAAAAAAAAAATAGCCAAATCAGTGTTCCAAAAGTGCACAAGGGATAATGACATCGCAGGTATCGTTAATGAAGTGTTCAGTAGCCCCAAAAGTTTCGGAAGAGGACAGAGTAGAAAGGATAATAAAAATACTTGTGGAAGAAGCTATCCTACTGAAGACAGTGATTACAAGATGGGGAACAGTTTGTGGTCTTGTCAAACGTTTTCACTGTCCATTCAGAGTTACTGATGAGATTTTCACGGTAAAAACAGAAACCTTTGTTATATATAAATAGCAACTCTTTGGTAAAGATGGCCTGAGAAGAATATAATAAAAAATGAAGAAGGCTCATGTGAGAGAAAAGTATCAGATAAATGCGTATTAAAGATGTTACGCTGTAAATTGAAGAATTAATCGCAAGATATTAATTAAAAGGAAACAAAAGTTCTTTAAGCTTGATTTTATTAGTTTAATGGCTTTATCACATAATATATACCTCAGTTGTTCAGTTTGAAAGAGTAGCAGCAATAAAGGCATTTATACACTCCTATAAAAGCTAAATAGAAATATATCCCCTCTATATAGCTGAAATTATGAGGGAAGAATGATATAAATTCGTTTTCGTCTTTATATAATTTGATTGAATCCTTATTAACAACATTTTTCTTCTTATGGTATACACGTATATTATACATATAATACCATGGGAAATAAAAAAAATCAAAATATGAAAAAAAAAAAAATTTCTAGGCATTTTTGTAAAATCAGCAAACAGCAATGCATAAATAAACTCGAGGAACCTGACGAAGTAACCGCTGTTTTGGCGGGAAATTTGTTGACCTCTGATTGGCTGTCGATGACATCATCAACAGCCAGTTCTGCTTACGTCACAAACAGTTAGCAGATGTCACAATCTATTTTATTTGTAAACTGCTATTTCTGTAACTCTTTATCGTATTTTTGTATATATCTGGTGCCAGGAAAGTTTCAAATTATATTCAAATAAGTTTAAAAATAGGTTTGAAATAAAGAAAGATTCTTAAAGCTTTGATTATTCGTTATTTTTCTTCGTTTGAAGAGTTGCCAGAGTTGTTTTATGGTGTGAGGTACGTTTTCTTTGTTATCCAATGATTCTGGAGAAGGATTACTTACATCTATAATAAATAAGAGTTATAAAATGTAATTCCACTTTTTCAGAATTTTATAATAGATTACGTTCATTTATAATAATAATTATGAGGATCTGACAACAATTCTCAATGGAAAGCCATATTCTTCAAAGTGTACAATCAATTGGCTACGATGGAAAAAAAATGGAAACTATTGACAATAACTGGCTACCATAGATGAAGACAAATAACGAATAACCTTGCTTTTAAAACAACTTCTTTATTTCAAATCTACTTGAAAGTGTTGAAATAGAATTTGAGAACTTTGAGACAACAGTTATCAACACAAAGGCGAGATGTATTCATAGAAATAGCGAGTTACAACAAAGTTTAAAAATTCTTATGATATATGACAAAGATTCATGACGTCAGCAGAGGACGTGGTTGATTATGTCATCAACAGCCAATCTTAGGACAGCAAATTTCTCGCCAAAATTTGTACATTTTCCAAAATGCCCAAGATTTTCGTCCCTACCCCAGTTTTGATTAGTTCTATTTTTTTTTATTTAATTTCTCGTGGTATCAGATGTCTAATGGAGATTATTTTCATCAAAAATTTATTGTTAATAATGAATTTGTAAAACTAGGCCTTTTTGGTAAAAATAGATAATTTTTTTGGTATAACTAGGTAACTTTTTGGTAAAACTAGTTGTTAATAAAAAGAGTAATTTTTAGGTAAAACAGGAAGTGTATGGTAAAAGTAGGACTTCTTTGGTAAAACTAGATTGACTAGGTAATAAATTTTCGTTCGTTGAAGAGTTGCCAGAGTTTGTTTTTAATGGTCCAAGTTACGTCTTCTTTGTATCCAAGGATTCTGGAGAACAGGTAAAAGGATTACTTAGAATTATGATAAACATAAGTTATAAAATGTAATTCCATTTTTATTTTCGAATAGATTATGATTACGTTTTAATAATAATTGTGAGAATATGACAACAATTATCAATGAAAAACCATATTTTTTGTAAGAGGTAGTTTACAATAAATTGGCTACGATGGAGGAAGGTAGTACATTTCCTTCTGTTTTGGCGGGAAATTTGCTGTCCTATGATTCACTGTCGATGGCATCATAAACTACTACCTCTTCCTACGTCATGCATCTTTGCCATATGTCATAGGATTTTTAATTTTTAACTCGTTATTTCTATGAATATATCTCGTCTTTGTGTTGATAACTATTGTCTCAAAGTCTCAAAATGTATTTAAACACTCTCAAATAGATTTGAAATAAAGAAATTGTCTTAAAAGTAAGGTTAGTCGTTATTTGTCTTTCGCTAAGGGTAGCCAGTTATTGTTTATTTTTTTCTTCATTTTTCTCATTCATTCACAGCTACCGTCCTCCATCATAGCCAATTGATTGTACACTACTTCTTAGACGAATATGGTTATTTATTGATAATTGTTGTCAGATCCTAGTAATTATTATTATAAAATGAACGTAATCCATTATAGTATTCTTTAAAAATAGAATTATATTTTATAGCTCTTATTTATTATAGATTTAGGTAATCCTTTCCCTTTATTCCAGAATCCTTGGATACAAAGAAGACGTACCTCACACCATTAAAAAGAAACTCTGGCAACTCTTCAACGAAGGAAAATAACGAATAATCAAAGCTTCAAGTATATTTCTTTATTTCAAATACATTCGAAACTTATTTGAATATAATTTGAAACTTTCTGACACCAGATATATAAAACGAATACGATATATATTTAAAGAAATAGTGGTTTAAAATTTTTAAAAAGTATGACGTTAGGTAACGATTTGTGACGTAGGCATTGCAGACAGTAGATGATGTCATCGTTAGCCAACAATCCAAAGGTCAGCAAGTTTGGCGCCAAAACAGCGGTTACTGCGTGTATGGGGCGGTGGTTTAACTATGGAATCTAGATTAACAGTAGGAACTCATGGCATGAGTAGATTTACAGACTTTATAGATTATTGTTGTTATTATTATTATTATTATTTTAAACCCTAAGGTACCCGTTAGTAGGGGAAAAGCAATCAGAGAATCCTTGCCTGTTGTAGGTAAGGAACACCTAAGCTATAAAAGAGAGTGTTGCTTACCTACGCAACGAAAAAAAGTGGGAAAGAGGAAAAACACTCTACGGGATTACCACACCATATTACATTTACTCGGGACCTATATGAATGTTAAAACTCCTTATATATTCTTTAAGAGGGAAGGGATCGATGGAGGAACAGGAAAGATTATAAGTAAGAGAAACAGTGAGTTCATTCGCCATGACTGAAGGGATGTGTCGTAGAGGAGATTTGTATGCTGTCTGTATGTTTACTATATCTAGCCTGTGATTGCCCTTCTAAGGAGAACTGTGGGAGCCTTGTGTATTAGTATATACACAAAGCTTGATTTTATTATTTTATTGCTATTATCACATAATATATACCTTAGTTTGACCGTTTGAAAGAATGGCAGCAATAATAAAGGTATTTATACACTCCTATAAAAGCTAAACTTTATATAAACTTTATAATGATACAAGAATTATATCATTCGTTTTCATCTTTATGTATTTTGGTTGAATCCTTATTGATAACATTTTTCTTATGAATTCATATATATTATGAATATAATACCCCGATAATAAAAAAAATTAAAATAAATGTTTTTTTTTTTTTTTAGCAAAATTTTGAGTATTTTGTAAAATTAAGAAACAGCAATACATAAATTCGAGGAACCCCACGAGGTAACCGCTGTTTTGGCGGGAAATTTGCTGACCTTTGATTGGCTATCGATGACATCATTAACAGCCTTTTATGCCCACCGAACGTCACAATGTTTTTTATTGTAAACCGCTATTTCTGTAAATATATATCGTATTTTTGTATATATCCGGTGTCAGAAAGTTTCAAATCATATTCAGATAAGTTTAAAATAGCTCTGAATTAAAGAAATATTCTTAAAGCTTTGATTATTTGTTATTTTCATTCGTTGAAGAGTTGGCAGAGTTTGCTCTGTAATGGTGCGAGGTACGTTTTCTTTCTCATCCAAGGACTCTCGAGTAAAGAAAAAGGATTACTTAAATCTATAGTAAATAAAAGCTACAAAATATAAATCAATTTTACTAAGATTTTATAATAGACTATGTTCGTTTTTAAATCACAATTATGAGGATCTGACAATAATTATCAATGAAAAACCACGTTCTTCTAAGAAGCAGTGTACAATCAATTGGCTATAATGGAGGACAGTAGCTATGAATGAGTGAGAAAAAAAATGAAGACAATAAACAATAACTGGCTACCTTAGAGAAAGACAAATAACGAATAACATTATTTTTAAGATAATTACTTTATTTCATATATATATGAAAGTATTTACATTTAATTTGAGACTTTGAGACAATATTTATCAACACAAAGGCAAGATATATTAATAGAAATAACGAGTTAAAAGTTAAAAACTTTTATGACATATGGCAAAGATGCATGACGTCGGCAGAGGAAGTAGTTTATGATGTCATCGATAGCCAATCATAGGCCCAGCAAATTTCCTGCCAAAATAGTAAGAAATGTACCACCATCCTCCATCGTAGCCAATTGATTGTAAACTAACTCTTAGAAGAATATGGTTTTTCATTGATAAATGTTGTCAAATCCTCATAATTATTATTATAAAATGAACATAATCTATTATAATATCATACAAAAATGGAATTACATTTCATAGCTTATGTTTATTATAGATTTAAGTAATCCTTTTACCTGTTCTCCAGAATCCTTGGATACAAAGAAGACATATCTCAAACCATTAAAAACAAACTCTAGCAACTCTTCAACGAAGGAAAATAAGGAATAATCAAAGCTTTAAGAATATTTCTTTAATTCAAAAATATTTGAAACTTTTTGAAATATAAATTGAAACTTTCTGACACCAGTTATATAAAAAAAATACGATATATTTACAGAAATAGCGGTTTACAATTAAAAAGATTGTGACGTCGGTTAACGATTTCTGACGTAAGCATAACTGGCTGTTGATGATGTCATTGATAGCCAATCAAAGGTCAGCAAATTTCCTGCCAAAACAGCAGTCGCTTCGTGGGGTTCCTCGAGTTTATTCGTTGCTGTTTGCTAATTTTACAAAATTTATTTTTATTTTTATTTTTTATTTCTAAGGATATTCATGAATTCATAAGAAATATGTCAATAATAAGGATTTAATAAAATTATATAATGATGGAAACGAATGATATAGTTATTGCGTCATAATGAAGTAGTAATATGAGGGATATTTATCCAGTTAGCTTTTATAGGAGTGTATTTAATCCTTTATCATTGTGCTATTTCTTTAAACAGACAAACTGAGGTATATCATGTGATAATACCAATAAAGTAATGAAAGCAAGATTACCTTATCGACAAACTTTTACCAAAGAGGTTCTAGTTTTACCAAAAAGTTCCTATTTTACCAAAACATTCCTATTTTTACTAATTAGATTTACCAAAAAGCTCCTAGTTTTAGAAATTCATTATTAACAATATATTTTTAATGAAAATCATCCTCATTAAGCAACTGAAAAACCACGAGAAATTAAAAAAATAAAACTAATCAAAACTGGGGTAACGACGGAAATTTTGTCCATTTTGGAAATGTACCAAACAGCAAGGCATAAACTGGAGGACCCCGACATATTTCCTTCTGTTTTGGCGGGAAATGGGATGTCCTGTGATTGGCTGTCGATGACATCATCAACTACGTCCTCTGCCGACATCATGCATCTTTGCCAAATGTCATAAGATTTTTAACTTGTAACTCGCCATTTCTATGAATATATCTTGTCTTTGTGGTGATAACCATTGTCTCAAAGTTCGAGATTGTATTTAAACACTATCAAATAGATTTAATATATACAAATTATCTTATAAGCAAGGTTATACGTTATTTGTCTTCACCTAAGGGTAGCCAGTTATTGTTTATTGTCTTCATTTTTCCTCCATCGTAGCCAATTTATTGTAAACTAACTCTTAGAAGAATATGGGGTTTCATTAATAATTATTGTTACATCTTCATAATTATTATTAATAAGAGAACGTAAGCTATTTTATAAAATTATGGAAAAATAGAATTACATTTTATTGCTTGTTTTATTTTCATATAGATTTAAGTAATCCTTTTTCTTTACTCCAGAATCCTTGGATAACAAAGAAAACGTACCTCACACCATTAAAATCAATCTCTGGCAACTCTTCAACGAGGGAAAATAACTAATAATCAAAGCTTTACGAATATTTCTTTCATTCAAACATATATAAAACTTATTTGAATAAATTTTGAAACTTTCTGGCGCCAGATATATACAAAAATTCGATATATATTTAAAAAACTTAGCGGTTTACAATTAAAAAACATTGTGACGTCGGTTAACGGTTCGTAACGTAAGCATAACAGTCTGCTGATGATGTCATCGATAGCCAATCAGAGGCCAGCAAATTTCCCGCTAAAACAGCAGTTACTTCGTGGTGTTCCTCGAGTTTATGCGTTGCTGTTTGCTAATTACAAAATGCCCAACATTTTTTTTTATTTCCATGGTATTATAGGTTTAATAAACATGAATTCATGAGGAAAATGTTGTTAATAAGGATTTAATCATATTATATAAAGATGAAACGAATGATATCATTCGTTGCATCATAATGAACTGATATGAGCAATATTTTTCGATTTAGCTTTTATAGGACTGCATAAAAAACCTTTATTTATTGCTACTATTCCTTCAAGCAGACAGACTGGGGTATATATATATCATGTGATAATACCATTAAACTAATAAAATCATGCTTGAGCTTGAAGAACTTTGGTTTCCTTTGAATTATTTATCTTTCTTGTAACCACATTGTTTATCATGGCATTATAAACATCTCATTAACTCTGTTTTTTTTGTTATATTGTTTCTTAGCCTTTTCAATGAATATCTAAGTAGTTTTCTACTTGACTAAAAAGTACAATTCTCTCTACTGTATAATGAATAAAATATAAATTTCAATATAATTTTCAGAAAAATCCAAATATGGAAATTTAGGATAATAATATACCATTTTAATACATTCTGCTTTAATCTTCATTAATATTATGATACATGGCTTTAAGTCATACAACACATTACATATAATATATAATTATACATAGAACTCGCAGATCAAAGCATGTATATTATATATCAGGAATTTTATTTATATGAATAAATACAAGCTAACAAAGGAACAGATTTATTCAAAAGCAGCCAACGATAAAAAGATCTCTCATGCAGCCAATCAAAATCGACCACGGATCTAATAACGCCCACCCCTACTATAAAAGCTGACCCATCAACAATGCCCACTCAGAAAGTCCCATGGAACGTCCAGAGATAGCCGAAACATGTGGACTTTAAGGAAACAACAAACTCTGAAAATACATATAATAATAAATAATAATAATAATAATAATAATATAATAAAATATAAAATCTAATAATAATATAATAATAATAATAATAATAATAATAATAATAATAAGAAAATATTGCATTTAAGATTTCGTGGCTGAGATAACTTTCTACGATTCTGTTGTAGTCTCCCGGATAATTATATATTTTAAATGCAATCAGAAAAAAATATACATATTACATATTTTAGTATTGAAATACCAGATCTTGACATTCAAAATACCAGAATAACACCATGAATATAGGCCAATTACTTAGCAGTGTCGCTGATTATGAAAAACGAATTACAAGAAAAATAGAGAAAATTCTTCATCAGACAAATTGAGTTAACTCTGGCATACTTTTCAATAATAATAATAATAATAATAATAATAATAATAATAATAATAATAATATAATAATAATAATATCAGAATACAGCGCAGGAATAGTGGAATGGACGAAGACAGAACTCCGCAAACCATGAGGCCAGGAAACAAAACTAGGAAAAACATAATGACAATACACAAAGCACTAAACCCAAGAGCAAATACGTAACACGAAAGGGAGGAGGGAGAGGACTACTAAGCATAGAGAACTGCGTCAACATCGAGAACAGAGCACTGGGGCAATATCTGAAAACCAGTGAAGACGAGTGGGGCTAAAGAGTGCATGGGAAGAAGGACTGATAAAAGTAGACGAAGACCCAAGAAATATACAGAGACAGGAGAATGACAAACAGAACAGAGGGACTGGCACAACAAACCAATGCACGGACAATACATGAGACAGACTAAAGAACTAGCCAGCGATGACACATGGCAATGGTTACAAATGGGGAGAGCTCAAGAAAGAAACCGAAGGAATGATAACAGCGGCACAAGATCAGGCCCTGAGAACCAGATATGTTCAAAGAACGATAGATGATGGAAATATCTCTCCCGTATGTAGGAAGTGCAATACGAAAAATGAAACCATAAAGCACATAGCAAGCGAATGTCCGGCCCTTGCACAGAACCAGTACAAAAATGAGGCATGATTCAGTGTCAGCAAAAGCCCTCCACTGGAGCCTGTGCAAGAAACACCAGCTACCTTGCAGTAATAAGTGGTACGAGCACCAACCTGAAGGAGTGATTGAAAACGATCAGGCAAAGATCCTCTGGGGGCTAGGTATCAGAACAGATAGGTGATACGTGCAAATAGACCAGACGTGACGTTGATTGACAAAATCAAGAAGAAAGTATCACTCATTGATGTCGCAGTACCATGGGACACCAGAGTTGAAGAGAAAGAAAGGAATAAAATGGATAAGTATCAAGACATGAAAATAGAAATAAGAAAAGGATATGGGATATGCCAGTGGAAATTGTACCCATAATCATAGGAGCACTAGGCACGATCCCAAGATCCTTGAAAAGGAATCCAGAAAAACTAGAGGCTGAAGTAGCACCAGGACTCATGCAGAAGATGTGATCCATAGTAAGAAGAGTGATGGACTCCTAAGAAGGCAGGATGCAACCCGGAACCCACACTATAAATACCACCCAATGAATTGGACCTGCGATAAACACCCCCCCCCCCCCCACACAAAAAAAAAAATAATAAAGCGATATGACCTCTCATTAATAAAGATTTTGGGTTCTGAATCATACCACAAGCCCTCTTCCACATTTAAATGAGAGAGAGAGAGAGAGAGAGAGAGAGAGAGAGAGAGAGAGAGAGAGAGAGAGAGAGAGAGAGAGAGAAAGATAACGTATCGCTGTTGACTATCCTCAAAATAACAGCATTTGTCCAGTCAGTACTATGATAGTAATGTCTTGAGAGAGAGAGAGAGGTGGGGGGGGGGGGGGGAATAATGGAAAAGCTTTACATTTCTAATAGATATTTTTGATTTTCAAAGAGGGAAAAGAGAGGAGGGGAGGAGAGAGAGGGGGGGGGGGGGGGAGGTGGGGGTGGGGGGATAATGAAAAAAAGCTTTACATTTCTCCCAGATATTTTTTACTTTAAAAGAGAGAGGAGAGAGAGAGAGAGAGAGGAGAGAGAGAGAGAGAGAGAGAGATTATTATTATAATAAATTATCACGCCCAAAGACGTCAAAACAAAGTTACATATTAGCAGTTACATACAGTACATTAGAAATCAATAGAAAAAAAAAAAAAAAAAGAAAAAAAAAAAAATTACAGCATTGAATCATCGGTATATCAGTTAACAAAATAACTATATATGAGATCATATTCTATTATCACAACAACTGCAACAGACAATTTAGCAGCCACCAAAGTGAGGATGACGAGTCAAAATTACGTCTAGGTAGGTCATCTTTGAGTAAATATTGGCAGGTTTGAAGTAAATTTTGTCCTTGAGGTAAACAGATTCCTGAGGGTGGGGGGCAATGAAAGGCAGTAGGTTTCAAGGTTCAATGGCACTAGCAAGGTTCACACAGAGTTACATGAGGTGTAGTGTGGTACATCTAGTGTCTGTCCAACCTGCCACACAGGACGATATCCCAACCTTATCCTGGCACTTACGACATTATGCCTACGCATGAGCCCATGAGCCCACGTCGCCGGTACTTGTGACGGCTCTGCAGAAAGTTATCATGATGTTGTATGGAAACACTAGTGCCCCTCTCTGCATCCCTACGCTGTACTGTACAGGCAAAAGCGGCTGAATAATATTCTATGGTTTAAGGCAGCGAAGTGAGGGCTCAACATTTCTGTCATCAAGGTCCAGCTTGCAGGCAGCTTTAGCAAGACTGTCCACCATGTCATTCCCAGTAAGCCCAATATGGGAGTTCATCCACATGAAGGACAAGACCAAAGAAGCGAGGCATTGTAAGCAGCAACGAGTTGACACAATATGTCTCGCACAACACGGCCACAGCTGGGCCTAGAAGATGTCAGTGCCTGGAGTGCAGGATTTGGAGTCACAGATCACCAATCCATTCACATTTCTTCTAACAAGTAGGGTTACTGCATTCCATATACCTTGAAGTTCGCAATAAGTGGAACTGGATGAGTTTGGCAACCTGGGACCATGCCACCACACCCTCAGGAGATTCTAAAGTAGGGGGAGAACATAGCACATGATGCACTTCCATCTGCCTGTACTGAGCCGTCAACGTAGATGTGGTGTCTGCAGGAACGAACTTGACACTTTGGATATTTTGTTTCCAAAACAGCTGCTTCTGTAGACTGGTATGGGCATCTTTAGAGGTTTGTTGTGAAAGTGACAGCAGGAATAGGAACCCCGCATGGTGGCAAAAATCTTGGATGACTGCTTGCTCAGGTACACCGATATCAAGGTGTCGAAGATTTTCACATACTGCCCTAACTAGGTTATGGCCCCCTGGCCGGAGTTGAGGTCTTGGTGCATCTTCGTCAAGTGATGCTCTGAGGACAGCAGAGAAGTTTGGAGTAAATTGTGGAGAGTGTAGACTTTTAACAGAAAACAAAGTTACATTGGCATAAATTCTCTATTAATGGAGGTAACATGAGTTCGGTCTGCATGTTGACTATCCGAGTGGAAGGAGGGCATCCTAGGATAAACCTCATTACTGTATTTTGGAACAGTTCTAGAGTTGTAACGCCTGTCTGGGTAATTGAATTAGAGCAGGAGATAAATAGTCAACAACTGACCTTTAGGAAGAGGATATAGAGGGTTTTAGCCACGGGGATAGATATACCTGTGGCCCTGGTGGCAAGCCACTTGATGGGAGTGAAGCGAGGCTCCAGTCGATCAAGAAGGTTTTTCCCCATGGGGTGGATTCGTTGTCGTGCAGGTATAGCAGGGGTGATCCTGACTGGTGCCCCTAGATATGTATACCGTGTGCAGTGAGGTATAATATTCCCACCCATAATGAACTCTGGCAAGTCCTCGGAGATTTCGGGCAAAGAAGATTTTGCTTTTTTGCTGGGGAGAGTATGAGGCCACAGGAGGTACAGGACCCTGTAGAAGTCTTGAAGGACACGCTGAAGGTCTCGAGGGGTAGTGGAGTGGATGCAGACATCATCAACATAGCAGGTTACAGTGGTTCCAGGGATAGCAGGGAGGAGAGACAGTACACGGTGCATAAGAATATTAAAAAGAAATGGGCTCAATACACTGCCCTGAGGTGTGCCAAGCTCAAATTTCCAATAGGAGCTATATGCACCCTTGAAAAAACACGTGATTTTCTGTTACTGAGATAACCGTTTATCCACTTCAGAAGGTTCCTCTGACACCAAATTCGACAATCTAATCAAGAATTATATCCCTGTTGGTTATATCAAAAGCACTTTTGAGGTCAAGGAAGGCAACTCCACTGTTGGAGGACAATCGGGAGTAGAGTTCAGTTAAACAGTGATTGAGTACTCCTCTGTGGAAGAAAGCCATACAAATGGGGAGAAAAGTTTTCTTGTAACTGGTACATTAGCCTGGTTACTAATATACGCTCAAACACTACTAAAACATGAGGTGAGGGAGATAGGCCAATATTTATCAGTCCAGGCTTTGGGATGGGAATAATTGTGCTAATGGTCCAGCCAGCAGGTACATATCCATGTTGGTAGCAAAGATTATACAATTGTAGAAGAGGATTTCCAGGAACCTTCTGGAGGAGACGAAGCACTTGATAAGTAAGGCCATCATCTCCAGGAGCAGAATTTTTTTTCCCATAACAGCACGTCGCAGCTCATCCTCGGTGATCAGCTCTTTGTCCTCCTCGTCTGATTCCAACAATGCAGCCATCAGACGAAGGTTGCGTATATTGCTCTGGGAAGAAAAAGCTTCTTGGATTTGTACAGGGAGATTACTGGACCGTGACTGGGTTGACCAAGTAGTAATGAGATCCTGGGCATATTCTTGTGGACTGTGTGAAGTGCACATGTGGTTTTTCTTGACAGTCCTTTTGATGAGATGCCACATGGTCCCAACGCTAGTCTGGTGGTTAATTAGGTCAGTGTATTTATACCATGACTCAGTGTAGACACACTTCTGGAGAGCAACTAAATCATCCCTCGCCTGCTGATATTGAAGTAGATGATTAGGTGTCGGTTGTGTCTGAAAGGCAAGGCCAGCATCGGCCGCAACTCTCTCTACTCGCATAATGCGTTGATCCAAGGTCCAGGCATGGGCAACAAGATGACTTTTAATGTGAGGTCTGACAATATATAGTTGATAGAAGTCATGGTAGCTTTACCACCAAAGAATTATACAGGTGGTTCTGGGGAGTGTTTATCAAAGGTAGGTAGGACAGAGGAGATGCATGAAACGTATGTTGCGCAGTACTTGGGTGGAAATGGTGATGGGGGATGCGGGTACGTGATAAGGTCACTTGGAGAGTCTGTATTGCGTACTGTAGACATAATGGCAACATGGTCAGAAAGAGCGAGGGAACAGAACGACAGGAGACCATGTTATGCCACGAGCCCAGATGTAAGAATATGATCAAGAGTGCCCCGCCCCCCGGATTGTGTGTGCACCACCTGTATCCCAACGGGTTAAATGGTAACGAAAATGGTACATCAATCTCGAAAATAGATGAATATGATTTTAAGACTTATTAACAATTTCTATGTGAATACAATACATTTTGCATCGTAATCTCAATATATATTAAACGATGTACTTAAAATTGTATACGCTTCTTTCCATCTTTGCACATCATCCTTGAAGCCTCGTTGGTCAGAAAGTGGTTCACCCTTTAATCCCTAATCCAGTCACTACTCCCGTTTGAAGGTCACTGACGTACTTTTCCATCTGTTAAATAAAAAAAAATTAGTCCATCTGCAATGCGCAAAAAATATCACCAGTCCTTCCAAGTTATATATTTAGTTAAATGAACATTAAGTATATTTTTTAATTTTTTAATCTATCATTTATTTTGTGGAGATTTAATTCAGATTATAACTGGCTAGAATGATGTCGTGATTATATTGTTGTAAATAAAAAAAATAATTGTATTTGGGGGTCAAACGGACTTCTCTCTCAAACTTAGAAAAATGCAGCCTAATGGCAAGAATTTATCATTATGCATGGAAATTGGCCACATATGGAAAATTCATTGCAATTCGGCCATACTGCATGGGGTCAAAAACGTTCCGAATGGTAAGGCTATTTCCTAGGGTATTCTCCTCAAAGGTCGTGCTACAGGCTTCATAATAGGGTTTACATGCAACTTCAGTTGGAAATCAGTCAACTTACCAAGACCTGAAAACAAGATTCATACTTCACCTTTCTTTTAAATTTGAATACTTTTCACATACAGTACTTGCTTTTATTTCGTTAACATCCTCACCAATTCTTAACATATTTAATGCCATGGCTGTACCTGTTCCAAGTAAGCTATTATCTGTGACATCATTTTTCTCAGCAACAATGAAATCTGTTACAATACATACTCTCCCAGATGGGGACTCAATCTTTGCCTAAATTCTCTTTACCTTTAATGGGGTATTCACACCATATGGATATAAAAAAATGGTTCTTAAAAATCTGCCAGAATTACAGACTCATTAAAAATTTTCAAATTTTTTTTAAAAAGTGTTTGCAACAGTTATAATATTACAGGAAGCACCAGAAGGAACCAGAAAATTCAGTAGGTACATTACTGACATTGAATGTGAATATAGTAGATTTTTAAAAATTCACATTAAATAGGTAATGGTCCTGATAATGATCGTCATCTTGTGTCTCAGCCTGTAAATCTTTAACTAGAATAAAATGCTGATTACGTCTGGAATGACCTCCTTGGCCTCTTGGTATATTTCTTAGTACCGACACCTGGACATTACCATACCAGTTGCGACGCTAACACTTTCTGAACTGAGTCACAGGTATGATAAAAAAAAAAAAAAAAAAAAAAACTATGTCGGGCCTACAAGCACGAGCCAAATGAACTCTCTTACCAAACATTTACATTTTCCTGGTACATTTTATTTCCTGAAACACTGCAACTGCTCAACCAATGACCCCGTAGACCACACAAACGCCAACAACTTTGATTCATGCTAGGCTTACCTACATTAATTCTTGGCCAGTTAGAATGCAAAATATTTCCTGTGTTTCCTCCCCATTTGTGTATGAAAAGTTCTATTACCTCGGGGCTGTAACTTACCTTATTTACTCTGAGATTATCCTCTTGACTAGACCTCACAAAATCTTCAACTTGCCTTGCTGGCTCTCAGCTACTTCGTGAGCCCATGCCATTTCTATCATGTTATCTAATGTCAAGTTTCTCTCTCTCTCAAAAATCTAACTCTTAACTTCTTAGAAAAACGTTTTTTTTTTTCCAATTCAATTACCTGATTTCTAAGGTTTGAGGTTCACTTCAACTGTGGTTTGCTCACATGATTTATTCAAAATTTCTTGGCCTGGTTAGGTAAGAATCCTTACTTTTCGACGGACCATGGCATGCCTTGCCTGAAACAAAACATTCCTCTCATACGCCTACATCCTTTTTAGGCACAAAACTTGTTATCTAACGTTGAAAAACCCCCCCCCTAACTGAATCATCAAAACTATCTCCAGCCATAGCCAGGGTTCTAAAAAATTCGTTATACCTCCATAACCTGCTTGGATGAGCAATATAAGCCTTCTTTCTTTTGGTCATCTCCAGTGTTCCCACTGCCTTCTGTGGAAGTAGGCAAAACACTTCTTCCAGTCTGACCATTTCTGTGCCACATTTGACGTTTCCTCAGGGAAAATGCTGCCATTCCTTTAGCCTACCTCATCTGCTGTTAAGTTACTCAAAGCTTTCTGGCTTGAAACATTTGTCGTCTCAAAATATATATCCTGGCGAGCAGTCCTCATCGCCATTATATGGAGGATGGTTGATATGAAACACTTAAGTACCTGAGCACATATTTATTCCTCAAGTCACCAACTTTTATCTTTACTACAGTTACATAAACAACAACAACAAAAAACAAAAAAGGGCCGCAATATACAGAATGTTCCTAGGAGTTACGGATACAGCATATTACAGAAAACCATACACTACTTTTCCATTAATCAGTCTTTGTTTTCCTCAAATGTAAAATGAGTATATCAGTTGACCTTACACGCAACTCGAATATGCTTAACAGTCCAATCATTATCACCAGCGCGAGCATCATTTGAAGTGTTTTAGTTGCAAGATTTTGAAATGAATCCTTGATAGTCTGGAAAACTTTCATGGCCTTCGGAGCCATCAGTCTGACCCGAGTTCTTCTCAACAGTTTCAGGGATGTTCGATTCATTGCATTGTAGGAAAAAATCACCTTGTGATCACTGTTTCCCTCTTGACTTAGGCATACTTCTCGTGCCACTCTCGATTTCTGATACAGAGGAATGATTTATTCAACTTGTTGTAACATACAGATGCTTATGCAGATTAGTCGACACTGGATTTATTCATTACGATGATATGCTGAAAAAATAAACAGCACCCACAATGACAAAGCAGTTGAAAGGAGCTTGCATATCTCAAAGTAAATATGGCAGATTAAGCTACTCAGACGGAAGAGACGGAATGTGCATACTTGCTTTTTGTCCTCCCTTTTAGAACGTTTTTCTTTGGTCATTTACTGTTTAACAGAAAACGCACCATTATCGTAACAGAATTGGGGGACCATTCTAAATTTAACATATGATTCCCTGGCCGACATCCTAGCATGTTTCTTTATACATCTATTGTGTAAGAAGTAAAAATGAAAGATGGTATGTTGTGTGTACTTTCTCGTTCGAGTTAATAAATTTCTCAAGCAGGTTTGTTTTTTGTCATTGCTATAAGTCGATAAATTTAAGAATGATCGCTGCCACGGAAAATCATTATATGCCACATCTCCATTACTTACTGTTTAATATATATATATATATATATATAATATATATATATATATATATATATATATATATATATATATATATATATATATATATACATATATATATATATATATATATATATATATATATATATATATATATATAAGTGTTATATATAAAATATATGGAATGTGTGTTATTCCATATATAAAAAACTAAAACTATGACAGTAATTAAAACCAGTGACCCAAGAGGTCAACCAGTTTGATTGCAGGAGTGTGATCGGAACAGATAAGATAATGTAGGCTAAAGCCATTGACGTGGTTGTATCAATCAGCGTCCTGGTTTGTAAGTCATCTGTGGTCATCAAATCTATTGTTGTGTTGAACTGTCGAGAAAGCTTTCTGCTTGAGAAACCATATTGACCTATAACCCCCAGACCGTCCTACGTGACTTGTAATCTATGTCATCAGTGTGTATGTTCGTATGTCGAGCTATTGTCTGCTCACCTCTGATTTGTAAACCAAATTATATGTCAGACTTCAGTTAGCATTCTCCATTGGAGGACCTGACAAACCTTATCCACACTCACGATGTAAGATAGAAGAATACATCTATTTTTGTACTCTGCATTTCAACACTAAAACCTTACATCAGAAAGAAGATACTGAATGAACTTAGAATTATCATCGAAGTCCAGGATACTCCAACGAGGATGGGAGTCATACCAACTGACCTTAGCGTAAAATATCGCAGGTCCTTATCAGACGTAGGCCCAGTCCCTACATTGGTGGCAGCTCGGACTATTCCACATCATCCAAAGACTAACGAATCTTAGAAAATGTAACATATCAGAAGTCAACGAAGGCAAGAGAATCTTCAAGCAACTTAGTGTCTCTATGGCAAAGCAAGCATCCTACGAACAGTAAGAGATGTCCTTCATTGAGAATCATTCAAGAGGTTGTGTCATCGTTTATTGAGCATCTTCAAACATTACATATCTTCAAGAAACAGACCGGACATATTTGCAGGAGCAGCATCGGATCTTCATGGAGCAAGCAACGGGAAACGGATCATTCAACAAACAAACAACGCACGGTCGAACGCAAGCCGAGAATCAGGGTCATCGGCCAAGCAGAGAAGGAGAACCAAGGCCATGTCGTTATCAAAACACCGTAACTTTCCTCTAAAAATCAAGCTAAGTACAACTTTTTTTTTATTCATTTGGTGTATGTAACTTTGAGTGTTCCTTTGCAGGTCGAATTCGTTGTTCCTGTGGGTGAAGTTACGAGACATTCTTAATCTTTCTTTCTTACAGAAATTATCTACATCATTGCGACTTTGTTCCTACGAGTTTTTTATCTTTGAGTTTCTGTTCAACGTTGTTTTTCCAGAAGTTCTCCTGAAATTTTTTAATCATATTTTCTGTGTTAATCTTATCATTTTGGGACACTCTATTAATTCGGTACGTAACAAATCATATTAAACATTGAATATGCGTTTACGCAGTGGACGTCTGTATTTATACAGATACATGGATAGGGTCGTTAGGCACCGTAATGATAAGAAAACACACAAAAACAGGTGGAACACCTGTACACTGAATAAATTAGAGGTAACATTATTTCGGGTCGGGACAATAATTGCTTCTTTGCAAGGTCCCGATGGCAGTTTTAGCCTTGAGGTTTTTGAGTTATATGCTTAAAAATCTAATCTTTATGACTCAACTTAACTTTAAAAAATATGGTCTGGATTGCAAGAAATAACAACATGTCTGTAAAAGATTTCATTAGTCTAACCATCACTTAACATTCACAACAGTTATGTTACCAGAAGCCTTGGGACGGTGTTTTGATGAAGAGCTATTGCAACAGACGGAAATAGATTTATATAAACAAATTAAGAAAACACATGTCTAAATGCGCTGACCTGGATCCTCACTATTTCAAATTTTAGCAAAGAATGAAAGTAAGCCACAGCAAGTACAAATAGTTAATAATAACGCAGAAATGGATAACTTGTTTTAATAGTAAATGCTCAATTCATAATATTTCAAGTCATTCTTACGTTCGATGTTTTTTACACCATCACAAGCTAAGTAATGCTAAAAACACACCAAACGTTGCCAATGTTAACAAGAAGCAGAATGCACATTATCACAAAAAGAAACAGCAAATAATAGCCCTCGCTCCAAAATCAGAAACAAACAAATCGTGCTTCAGGAAACTTGGTTACTGTGCCATCTAGCAAAACTGTCAGAGTCAGTCAAATTTTCCGAGTGTTGAAAGCAAAGCAAATTCCACATAAGCGACTCCAGTGGAGGGGGGAGAGTGATGTTGGGTCATTCATACGAACACCTTTTTGAATTAAAAAGGAATTTTCCTATGAATCACACGACCGTATCAAGTAAATCAGAGCAGGTTCCCGTAGTTTTTAATACAATAAGCTATTATAAGTAGTGGTGGATTACTGCCCAACTTTACATGCCGTAAAATTAGAATATCACCATTTACATTGTTTTTTTATTCCGATAATCTATGTAATATCCGGATTTACGGACTCACCGTTTGTTGTTTTCGAACTTCCCTATTGAGAAGTCCGGAGTACAACTTTCGGGAATCGGCAATAACCCGAGTTAAGTGTCGTAGGCGTAACTCAGATTCAGTACAGGGCAGGTTAAGCGCAACGCTTACAGATACTTTATAGTTATAAAAAAAACATTGATATGTATCTATTTGTAAATGTAGGACATCCATCTATGGGTACACAAAACATTATCTTACCTCCTGCCAAATAAGCAGGGGTTGTGTTTATCAAAGGAAAATCTATAAACCTTCTAACACATTAAAATCCGTTTTTGGACAAAAAGAGACAGTTAATCAAATAATAACTTATATAGAGGAACCAATCACTTGCCTTATAAATCATGACATTGTTCAAGCGACCCAACAGAATTCTCCCACAACCGCAATCGCAGTTTGCACGCAAAATCTCGAGACGAATGCACCCTTGAATATTAGTGCATGTAAAAAGACTTTGCTGGGATCTGAAATTTTTAATCCTTCCCGACACTATGAAATATAACGGATTTCCACGAACAAAGCACTATACACTGTTTGACTCACAGCAACAAGTTAATATTGAAGTCTGTAACCATCCGAATACCAATCTAGAAATCCACAAAACCTATATACATCGTGGATATGGAAGTTATAAAATATCGCATTTTACTGTTTTTTTTTTTTTTTTTTTTTTTTGCCTAAAATTAATCACGCTCAACCTGTTGCCGACGAATCCCTCTTATAAATCTATCTAAAGTAAAATCAGTAGTCATTCAAGCAGAGGAGATTCAGCCTAATTTTTCTTTTTATCTTTTATCCAAATATCATGATGTTTTTCTCCACTACGAGTGATCTCTGGGGAAAACGGATGTCAATGAACACAAAATACAGTTAAAGGACAAACATAAAACTATATACGTACCTTCGTATAGACTCCCCAATGAAATTTCAAAAAATGAGATAAATGACCGAAGTTGAAAAAAATGTTAGTAATAGGAGTCATTAGGAAATCAAATAGCCCAATAATTTTTTGGGTTTTTTTCCCTTAAATGTCATACCTAAAAAAGATTGTCTTGGAGTATCTACAATAGATTTCCGTCGCTTAAACGAGGAAACAATACCCCGATCGTTTTCCAGTGCTATGTACCGACGATATCTTATCCTTGTTAGGTCAGAATAAATTTTTATTTTTCACCAGCTTGGACTTACTTAAAGGCTTTCACCAGATACCATTAGCTAAGTGAGTGTACCTCATACACCGCCTTCAGCACACTCAGGGGACATTATCAATTTTTACGTATGCCTTTCGGTTTACGTTGCGCCCCAATTACATTCACCAGAATGATTAATATATGTTTGGAGACTTTTTAGGGGATACCCTACATACCTATAGGTTGGTCTTATAATCTTTTCCAATACCTTAGAAGTACATTCACATAAACTAGGGCTAGTGCTACAGAGACTAAGCAAACACAATCTTAGAGTAAACTAAATCTAAATTGAGTTCTTTTTTTTAAACCCGAACTGTCTATTTAGGTTATACGTGTCTAGTCAAGGTCTTAAGGTGGTCCATGGTAAGGTGTCGGCTATTCGTAACTTTCCGGTACCTATTAACGTAAAGGGGATACAGCACTTTTGCGCTGTAGTGGGTATTACTATCGTAAGTTTATATGTAACTCTTCAATCATAGCAGCTCCTTTAACAGATCTTACGAAGAAGGGCGTCGTAGATTTATTATGGTCTGAAAAGCATCAACAGGCGTTCGATATCTTTAAAGTAGAATTATGCAGTTCACCTATCTTAAAATTCCCTGATTTTAATAAGGAATTTTTTTTATGTAACAGCTGCCTCAGACCACGGGGTAAGAGGGGTACTACTCAGCAATATGATAAACAGTTCTTTCCTATAGCTTTCATTCACGTAAACTAAAGCCCTCTGAAAGTAAATATGCAGTAATAGACAAGGAAGGGCTAGGTATCGTTAACTCACTAGTACATTTTAAGTTCATAATCTATGGCTATTCTGTTAAGGTCCTTGCTGACCATGAGCCCCTTACCGAGCTTTTTCAAAGGCTTTAATCACAATCCCAAAGGAACTTGGTGGCATATGATCATTCAGGTCTTTGGAGGCAAGATAGGATATCTACCTGGGAAAGCAAATATCATAGCTGACGCATTATCCCGCAATTCTGCACCACACTGTAAGGAACCATTAGTTGGACTAAAAGATATAGAAACATCTGTGCCTAGTTGTTAAAACCAAAACCTTATCTGAAAAAGAAAATTCATTAACCCAAGAGATCGTGAACATTGAAGACCTGGTTTGGAGCGCTGAACTATTACAAAAACTGAAACAAAGCAAGGGTCAACAGTTAAGCAAAACAATAAATGCTCTGAACGGAAATCCTAAAGCAAAGTATATTTAAAGTTATATGTATCAGGATTATGTAATCAAAGGTAATATTATATGTAGGTCCGTGACGAGGAAACCGGTAACTAAACTGGTTGCATTCAATCCATTACATGGTCATCCAGGGTTCTCTATTATGTCACAGAAAGCCAAATCACTATTTTACTGGCCTACAGTGCTTACAAGATTAAAAAGCACATAACTAATTGTCACATTGGTCATGAAAACAAGGGACACACTAAGACACTGTCAGTTTAGGGGAACCTATCCCGTGCCAAATCAACCCTTTGAAAGAGTAACACATAGGTTAATTAACAGGGTTTTACGAGTCTGACAGAGGAAATAAACACCTCTTAGTGTTAATAGTTGCTTGCACGTTATACAGAATTAATAGCACTAAAAAAACAAAACCGCAATTGAGTGCACTAGAATATTTGTAAGTGCTACATCAGTAAACACGGAATTCAACACATGATACTCTCTGACTCGGGTTGGTGTAAATCAATAATAATTTCCTTAACTCGCTGTGTGAATTCCTTTTGCATTAAGAAGATCAGTACCATATTTTATCACCCAGAGTCAATTGGTTTGGTAGAAACGGATAAATAAGAGTGTTAATGTCCTACGAGTACTAAACGGGGGTATTGGATCCGACTGGATTATAGCGGTTCTCGTGTGGTTAAATACTCTTGATCATTCAATCATGTATCTATAAAAATGATACCGCAAGTAGCCTCATACGGTATGGCCGCTAGACACTTTTTCCACATATTCAAGCCAACCCACTAATTTATCAAATATAAAGTATTATGGATGCAAGTGTAAGTCGATATAATATACTTTGTAAGAAGTTGGAAGAGTTACAAATTATAATGAAAAGGAATCATGATAAAGCCGCTAAACAAAGCATAATCGTATGCAGTAGGTATTCATAAAATATCCAAATATATATGAAGGTTTGAACTCTAACTAAACCCCTAAGTTTAGTAGCCCATTCAGTATTCTAGGTATATTAACGACAAATAGGCTAAAAGATAACCACATATCAAAACCTGCTGGCATACTGTTGGTTCCAATGGTTTTATATTCGTAGTCAATGAAAAAAAAAAAATTTTTAAAGTAAGAAAGGCTAGAAGTGAAAATGTATACCTATGTGAATAATCTATATGGATCTTACAAGGGTAAAAATTATATATAAAATTTGGTATGGAAACCTTTTCATTAGTTTTGAATTAGGCATATCTAATTAACATAAGTAATTACATATATTTTACTATTTGCAGGTTTTCCAACATGAAACTTATATTGTTCAAGTTTGGTACTGTTTTTTTCAGACATTCTTCTCGTGTGAGTGTAGTGTTAAAACAAAAATATCCAATTTATACATGGCTTTATCATTTGAAAGTACTAAGGCCGTTATTTATTACAGCGAGTAACGTAACTCTTAAAGTTGGCTTGTGCGCAGTTTCTTGCCAGGTGATGATGTCATCAATCCTAAAAGTGCCTAGCGCGTTTTGCTGAATCATTGTATCAATCGCACATGCATCATTTTCCTTCTAACCTCAATAATCCGCTTGCACAGGCTTCATCTGTAGCTGTGTGTTGGCTTGTGTTTGCAAAACAAGCCAGCTGGAGTGGAATGCTTAACTCTAATCTCGTGAACTCTCATGTGGGACTGCAGGTCGTTAGAGTACAAGAGTCGTATCCCATTCTTATCTGCGGTGATCAATGCAAGATTAGCTATAGAAATTGCAAAAGCGTTTTAAAAATAACTGCAACAAAAATAAGCGAATAGAATATCTATAACATCAAAATGAATTAAATTTCTCTGAACTTCACAGACAATAGAGTCAATAAAATCACCTTATGGCATTGGTAAACGTCCATTTTAGTAGTATCAGATCATGGATATGAAATATTTACTTGTAACATTAGCATATTACAATTCAAGTAGATCATATTCATTGGAAAATGTCACAGTTTCTTGAGAAATCCAAAGTTTATATAGAAATTAGTTACATAGTGGGTTCTTTCGTTGCATCTCTTGCCTATTAAAGTTTTAACATTAACCTTAGAGAATGCGCATGAGAAACTTGAATATGAACCTTTTGTTAGAGGCACATAGGATCGGATTTTATCACAGTTTAATTTTAGTAAGCGTAGAGAATTACAGAATCATGATTAATATTCCCTTCGATTCTTATGTTGCCTGGCAATCTTACAAATAGCTCCGTTTCCCACTTATATGTCTAGTAGCTTACTACCAGTAGTATCAAATTTTTTTCTGGATTCGTATTGGTATCCGTTAATATGGATATTTTTACAGTCGTCAGAGACCTGGATAGGTTCACTCATTGTTCTAATGCCATGGGTAAAAAAATGTTTGTACAGCTGACTCTTTTGAATTCCATAATATATCAGCGAATTCATGTGGGTTAAGTCTAGTCCTTAACGGCTCTCTCCCTCCCATATTTGAACGTTGTCTGAATTTACTTTACCCTTGTGACAAGTATAAGTTCACTTACAGGCTGATTAACGGAACCTGTTACACCTCTCAGTAGGGGAGTTTCACGTCGCATGCCCGGATGGATCGTCTACAACTTCAAAACTGTTTTGTTGCTGTGGATGCCTGCAGGTTGGAGTAACGACCGCCTACAATGTTTATGGGTATAAGCACCATCATAAGTGGACAGGCTTATTTCGTGGGTTCTGGACCGTCACCTGTATCCCAGCGTTAATTTCGTTTTTACTGCGGTGGTGGTCCAGCAGCTGTTGGAATGGACTACAAAGGAACATACTTCCAACACTTACAACCGAGGAGGGTATTCAACTTTACTTTGCTGGTGCAGACCTAGTGCTGGGGGATGATTTTATTCATCGCGAACATATTTGTATGGCATAGGATGCAGAGACCAAGTATGGAGGCTAAACAGAACGTTGGACCCTGCCCAGGCGATTTTCCCTTGTTTTTAGAACTATTTGGAATTGGCCATTTCATTTGGCTCTAGTGGTTTGTCTGGAACTGTGTAATGGGCGAAAAGTTGTTCAGAACGCTAGTTAAATATGAAGTGTGGTACTCCTTGGCTATATACCGTATATAAAGTATCAGAAAGGATCAGGATCATATCAGTAACCATATATAAAGTATCAGTAAATAACAGAATCCGTACAGTATCACAATCAATATATCTATCAGCATTCTTATTTGAAGAATATAGAAGTTAATCAATGAATCAATATATATCTGTGCGTGTACGTGTAAGTGTTGCATAATAAAAATATGGAATGTTATTCCATATATATAAAAAATAAAACTATGATTAATTAAAACCAGTGACCCAAGAGGTCCAAACCAGTGTGCTTGCAGGAATGTGATCAGACCAGATACGATTAAGTAGGCTAAGATGACGTGTTGTACTCAGTCAGTGTCTAGTGCCGTCACCTTTGGTCATTCATTTGTTTTGAAAATAGTAATCCAAGCTTCCTGCTTGAGACAAACAACCGCGACCTATAATTCAAACGGCCTATGTGGACTTGTAATCTGTGTCATCTGTGTGTATGTTCGTATGTTCGAGCTACTGTCTGCTTCCTTATGAATTGTAAACCAGATTGTAGAGCAGAAGCGATCAAGCCATCATCATTAGAAGACCTGTCCACCCATTTTTATCTGAGGCTTCATCATGTAGAATTCAATCAGCCATCATCATTGGCAGAATTGTACAATTTCATCTTGTAATCTCAGAAGAATAGATGTATTTTTGTACTCAGTGTTTTCTACTAGAACCTCACATCAGAAAGAGATCGAATGAACTTATAACTATCATCATGAGTTTAACACATCTCCGTCGTCATAACCAAAGAGAAGGTATTGACTTCGTAAGTTATCATCAACCCAGACACTCAATGAGTATGGAAGTCATAACCAACCGACTTAGCGTAAGATTATCGCAAGTCTAACATAACCTCACAGGGCGCCTTATTTATACAAAGGCAACAGCCCTAAAATACGTACTAAGAATTTTATTTAAAGTGCACCTAGATTAATCACTTAGATTAGTCATTTATGTTAATCATTTGTATTAAGTGCACATATATTGATCATATTTTATATGAATCAATATATATGTGTAAATAAAATCAGGTAGCCTATAATCAATCTGTTACCTTGTATCTTAAAAACTAACTGCAGTTAATGTATGAGTTAATATATGATTTTTATCAGTTAATATATGAATTTTTATCAGTTTAAATATATGATTTTTATCATGTAAATCTTATGTTATACAATTATCAGTAGTACACTAGTATTTTCTGTTGCATATGTATCTTCATGAGTTGAAGTATAAAACTGTATAATTATATATCACGTGATCATTATTATTTACAATTATTATCATATGCATATGTCTTATATCTTAATACCGTGAATCTGTATTTGTGTATACTATGAATTTTTTTTATTTTTTTTTTTTTTACATATAAGTATTTTCTATATATCTGATTTTTTTTACATAATAACTAATTGAATATCATTCCTTAACCACTTGTTTGGTAATTATGAGTTAATTATGTTCATTTGTAGCCGACGAGTAATTATGTAAGTGTTTACATATAAAATATATGGAAGTGTGTTATTCCATATATAAAAATAAAACTATGACAGTAATTAAAACCAGTGACCCAAGAGGTCAACTAGTTTGCTTGCAGGATTGTGATCGGAACAGATAAGATAATGTAGGCTAAGCCTTGACGTGTTTTGGTATCAATCAGCGTCCTGGTTTGTAAGTCATCTGTGGTCATCAAATCTATTGTTGTGTGACTATTGACAAAGCTTTCTGCTTGAGAAACTATATTGACCTATAACCCCAGACAGTTCTACATGACTTGTACTCTGTGTCATCTATGCGTATGTTCATATGTCGAGCTATTGTCTGCTCACCTCTGATTTGTAAAACAAATTATACGTCAGACTTCAGTTAGCATTCTCCATTGGAGGACCTGACAAACCTTATCCACACTCACGATGTAAGATAGAAGAATACATCTATTTTTGTACTCTGCGTTTCAACACTAAAACTTACATCAGAAAGAAGATACTGAATGAACTTAGAATTATTATCGAAGTCCAGGATACTCCAACGAGGATGGGAGTCATACCAATTGACCTTAGCGTAAAATATCGCAGGTCCTTATAACCTACGGGGCCGCCTTATCAGACGCAGGCCCAGCCCTACATTGGTGGCAGCTCGGGCTATTCCACATCATCCGAAGACTAACGAATCTTAGAAAATGTAACATATCAGAAGTCAACGAAGGCAAGAGAATCTTCAAGCAACTTAGTGTCTCTATGGGCAACGCAAGCATCCTACGAAAAGTAAGAGATGTCCTTCATTGAAAATCATTCAAGAGGTTGTGTCATCGTTTATTGAGCATCTTCAACATTACATATCTTCAAGAAACAAACCGGAGGACATCTTGCAGCATCGGATCTTCATGGAGCAAGCAACGGGAAACGGATCATTCAACAAACAAATAACGCACGGTCGGAACGCAAGCTGAGAACCAGGGTCATCTGCCAAGCAGAGAAGGAGAACCAAGGCCGTATCGTTATCAAAACACCGTGACTTTCCACTAAAAATCAAGCTGAGTACAACTTTTTTTTATTCGTTTGGTGTATGTAACTTTGAATGTTTCCTTTGCAGGTCGAATTCGTTGTTCCTGTGGGTGAAGTTACGAGACATTCTTAATCTTTCTTTCTTACAGAAATTATCTACATCATTGCGACTTCGTTCCTGCGAATTTTTTATCTTTGAGTTTCTGTCAACATTGTTTTTCCAGTTCTCCTGAAATTTTTTAATCATATTTTCTGTGTTAATCTTATCATTTTGGGACACTCTATTAATTCAGTACGCAACAAATCATGTTAAACATTGAATATGCGTTTACGCAGTGGACGTCTGTATTTATACAGATACATGGATAGGGTCGTTAGGCACCGCAGTGATAGAAAACCACACAAAAACAAGTGGAACACCCTACACTGAATAAATTAGAGGTAACATTATTTCGGGTCATGACAATAATTGCTCCTTTGCTAGGTCCCGATGGCAGTTTTAGCCTTGAGTTTTTGAGTTTATATGCTTACAAAAATCTAATCTCTATGACTCAACTTAACTTTAAAAAATACGGCTGGATTGCAAGGAATAACATGTCTGTAAAAGATTTCATTAGGTTAACATACTTAACATTCACAACAGTTATGTTACCAGAAGCCTTGGGACGGTGTTTTGATGAGGAGCTATTGCCCAACAGCACGGAAATAGATTTATATAAACAAATTAAGAAACACATGTCTAAATGCGCTGACCTGGATCCCTCACTATTTCAAATTTTAGCAAAGAATGAAAGTAAGCCACAGCAAGTACATATAGTTAATAATAACGCAGAATGGATAACTTGTTTTAATAGTAAACGCTCAATTCATAATAGTTCAAGTCATTCTTACGTTCAATGTTTTTTACGCCATCACAAGCTAAGTAATGAAAAACTAAAAACACACCAAACGTTGCCATGTTAACAAGAAGCAGAATGCACATTATCACAAAAAGAAACAAGCAAATAATAGCCCTGCTCAAAATCAGAACAAACAAATCGTGCTTCAGGAAACTCGGTTACTTTGCCATCTAGCAAACAGTCAGTCAGTCAAAATTTTCCGAGTGTTGA
Organism: Macrobrachium nipponense; assembly: GCF_015104395.2. Classification (NCBI taxonomy): domain Eukaryota; kingdom Metazoa; phylum Arthropoda; class Malacostraca; order Decapoda; family Palaemonidae; genus Macrobrachium; species Macrobrachium nipponense. The sequence goes on along the minus strand of NC_061093.1, from coordinate 55,814,890 downwards.
AAGCAAAGCAAATTCCACATAAGCAACTCCAGTGGAGGGGGGAGAGTGATGTTGGGTCATTCATGCCAACACCTTTTTGAATTAAAAAGGAATTTTCCTATGAATCACACGACCGTATCAAGTAAATCAGAGCAGGTTCCCGTAGTTTTTAATACAATAAGCTATTATAAGTAGTGGTGGATTACGCCCGACTTTACATGCCGTAAAATTAGAATATCAGCCATTTACATTGTTTTTTTATTCCGATAATCCACGTAATATCCTGTATTTACGGACTCACCGTTTGTTGTTTTCGAACTTCCCTATTGAGAAGTCCGGAGTACAACTTTCGGGAATCGGCAATAACGAGTTAAGTGTCGTAGGCACTCAGATTCAGTACAGGGCGGGTAAGTGCACGCTTACAGATACCTTTTATAGTTATAAAAAACATTGATATGTATCTAGTTGTAAATGTAGGATATCCATCTATGGGTACACAAAACATTATCTTACCACCTGCCAAATAGGTGTGTTTATCAAAGGAAAATTCTATAAACCTTTTAACACATTAAAATCCGTTTTTGACAAAAAGAGACAGTTAATTAAATGATAACTTATATAGACGAACCAATCACTTGTCTCATAAATCATGACATTGTTTAAGCGACCCAACAGAATTCTCCCACACCCACAATCGCAGTTTGCACGCAAAATATCGAGACGAATGCACCCTCGAATATATTAGTGCCTGTAAAAAAGACTTTGCTGGGATCTGAAATTTTAATCCTTCCCGACTCTGAATATAACGGATTTCCGCGAACAAAGCACTATACACTGTTGATTCACAGCAAAAAGTTAATATTGAAATCTGTAACCATCCAAATACCAATCTAGAAATCCACAAAACCTATACGTATATATACTCGTGGATATGGAATTTATAAATATAGCATTTTTACTGTTGCTAAAATTAATCACGCTCAACCTTGTTGCCGACGAATCCCTCTTATAATCAATCTAAAAGTAAAATCAGTAAAGTCATTCAAGCAGAGGAGTTTTATCCGAATATCATGATGTTTTCTCCACTAGCGAGTGATCTCTGGGGAAAACAGATGTCAATGAACACAAAATATGGTTAAAGGACAAACATAACGCTATATACGTACCTTTGTAATAGACTCCCATGAAATTCAAAATGAGATAAATGACGAAGTTGAAAAATGTTAGTAATAGGAGTCATTAGGAAATCAAATAGCCCATATAATTTTTTTTTCCCTTAAACGTCATGCCTAAAAGAGATCGGTCTTGGCGTATCTGGGTAGTATTTCCGTTGCTTAAACAAGGAACGATACCCGATCGTTTTCCAGTGACATGTGCTGACGATATCTTATCCTTGTTAGGTCAGAATAAATTTTTCACCAGCTTGGAGTTACTTAAAGGTTTTCACCAGAAACCATTAGCTAAGTGAGTGTACCTCATACACCGCCTTCAGCACACTCAACATTATCAATTTTTACGTATGCCTTTCGGTTTACGTTGCGCCCCAATTACATTCACCAGAATGATTAATGTAGTGTTTGGAGACTTTTTAGGTGATACCCTACATGCCTATATGGTTGGTCTTGTAATCTTTTTTAATACCTTAGAAATACATTCACATAAACTAGGGCTAGTGCTACAGAGACTAAGCAAACACAATCTTAGAGTAAACAAAATCTAAATGTGAGTTTTTTTCAAACCCGAACATGTCTATTTAGGTTATACATGTCTAGTCAAGGTCTTAAGGTGGTCCATGGTAAGGTGTTTGGCTATTTGTAACTTTCCGGTACCTATTAACGTAAAGGGGATACAGGACTTTTGCGTTGTAGTGGGTATTACTATCGTAAGTTTATATGTAACTCTTCAATCATAGCAGCTCCTTTAACAGATCTTACGGAGAAGGGCGTAGATTTATTATGGGGTGAAAAGCATCAACAGGCGTTCGATATCTTTAAAGTGGAATTATGCAGTCTTAAAATTCCCTGATTTTAATAAGGAATTTTTTTATGTAACAGCCGCCTCATACCAAGGGGTAAGAGGGGTACTACTTCAGCAATATAATAAACAGTTCTTTCCTATAGCATTTTTTTCACGTAAACTAAAGCCCTCTGAAAGTAAATATGCAGTAATAGACAAGGAAGGCTAGGTACTCATTAACTCACTAGTACATTTTAAGTTCATAATCTATGGCTATCCTGTTAAGGTCCTTACTGACCATATGCCCTTACCGAGTTTTTCAAAGGCGTTAATTACAGTCCCAAAGGAACTCGGTGGCATATGATCATTCAAGTCTTTGGAGCCAAGATAGGATATCTACCTGGGAAAGCAAATATCATAGCTGACGCATTATCCCGCAATCCCGCACCATACTGTAAGGAACCATTAGTTGGACTAAAAGATATAGAAACATCCGTGCCTATTGTTAAAACCGTATCTGAACAAGAAAATTCATTAACCCAAGAGATCGAGAACACTGAAGACCTGGTTTGGAGCGCTGAACTATTACACGTGAACAAAAGCAAGGGTCAGGCAGTTAAGCAAAACAATAAATGCTCTGAACGGAAATCCTAAAGCAAAGTATATTTAAAGTATGTGCAGCAGAATTATGTAATCATAGGTAATATTATATGTAGGTCCGTGACGAGGAAACCCCGAAGAACATGGCAGGTAACTAACAATCAGGTAGTAGTACCAATCTTTTATACCAATCTTCCTAAACTGGTTGCATTCCAATCCATTACATGGTCCTCCAGGGTTCTCTATTATGTCACAGAAAGCCAAATTACTATTTTACTGGCCTACAATTCTTACAGATATACAAAAAGCACATAACTAATTGTCACATTTGTCATGAAAACAAGGGACACACCAAGACACCTGTCAGCTTAGGGGCCTATCCCGTGCCAAATCAACCTATTGAAAGAGTGCACATAGATTTATTGACAGGGTTTTACGAGTCTGACAGAGGAAATAAACACCTCTTAGTGTTAATAGTTGCCTTGACACTTTATACAGAATTAATAGCACTAAAAAAACAAAACCACAATTGAGTGCGCTAGGAATATTTATGAGTGCTACATCAGTAAACACGGAATTCAACACATGATAATCTCTGACTCGGGTGGTGTAAATAAATAATAATTTCCTTAACTCGCTGTGTGAATTCCTTTGCATTAAGAATCAATACCATATTTTATCAACCCAGAGTCAAGCGGTTTGGTAGAACAGATAAATAAGAAGGTGTTAATGTCCTACGGGTTACACTCAGGGGTATGGATCCGAACTGGATAATGGCGGTTCTCGCGGTTTTAAATACTCTTATCATTCTATCATGTATCTATAAAAAATGATACCGCAAGTAGCCTAATACGGTATGGCCGCTAGAACACTTTTCCACATATTCAAGATAACAACTAATTTTATCAAATATAAAGTATTATGGATGCGAGTGTAAGTCGATATAATATACTTTGTAAGAAGTTGGAAGAGTTACAAATTTTAATGAAAAGGAATCACGATAAAGCCTCTAAAACAAAACATAATCATATGCAGTAGGTGTTCATAAAATATCCAAATATATATGAAGGTTTGAACTCTAACTTAACACCTAAGTTTAGTAGCCTATTCAGTAATCTAGGGATATTAACAGCAAATAGGCTAAAAGATCAAACACATATCAAAACCTACTGGCATACTGTTGGTTCCAATGGTTTATATTCGTAGTCAATGAAAACAAAAAAATTTAAAGTAAGAAAGGCTAGAAGTGAATGTATACCTTATGTGAATAATCCTATATGTTTTAGTCGTTTCGCTTTTGCGAAAGACTGTTTGTTTTTCCTTACGACTGTCATTCGTAAGTATTTCTGGTTCCTTCTTTCTCCTATGTGATATCTTAGTAGAGTGGTTCTTCTTAAATTAGGAGATGATTCAAACGGATAAGCTTGAAAATAGTACAACAACTTTATTTCTGTAACTCCATAACAAGAGAGACAGTTCGGTCGTGAGACCGTTACGTTTGATCGATAGGAATGAACTGAAATCTTAGAGCATCACGTCAATAGCGAAACATTAGCTATCTCAGCGATTCACATAAAAACATACGTAGTCCGCCGCTCGGAAGTTACAAGTTTCCGGCGTAGGTTAACAGGTCAACCGCTTCCCATGGAAGGTGTTTGTAAAAGGTTGACAATATACAACATGATGGACATTTCCTAACCAAACCTAAACCAGGCTACTGCAGACATCGCATAGAGTAATCTAGATCTGCCTTGGTCACGTAGGACCATCCTAATGACAATGACCTCAGGTCATGGGTTTTTATTTACAGATTATGTAATTCTAAAATGTATTTATTACATTAGGCTCGGACAGCTACCATTCAAGCCTTGAATAACAAAGTTACTTTAAACATGGTTTCTTAGGAGCGTGCTCGTAACATAGTTTAGGTATAAACATAACAAGTGATTAAATGCATAAAAAGGTTCTGTTACATACCCTTTTGGACATATTCATAAACAAAGATAAATGCATGGAAAATCTAGATCCATGTTTGATAATAATAATGATTGAGGTACCCAAAAATAATCAAAAGGTTAACATGTATACATGATTATTATGATAATAGGTAACCTGATTAAGAATAGTGGTTACTGGTAGATTATGGTAATAGGTAACCTGATTAAGAATAGCGGTTACTGATAGATTACAACATGATCATGGATAATTGTTAAAGAGTACTTGTCACTCTTTGTAATAGGTAAATATAATGGTACAATTGTATAATAGTATAATTGTGCACAGATTAATATATAGGGCTGGTATATTTTATTAGGTGCCCGAAAAATACCTTTAGGAGTATATTAATATATATATATATATATATATATAGATATATATATATATATATATATATATATATATATATATATATATATTGGGCTATAATATTTTATTAAGTGCCCAAGAGATACTTTAGCTGTTCAAAATGCAAAGGCATGAGTCTTTCTTGTCCTACATTTTGCCAGCATACAGACCGCTTTTCACACACAACACAATTCCAGACAATTTTCCTAGGCACCAAATGAAATGGCCAGTTTCAAGCGGCCCTGAACTCAAACGCCTTGAGTGTAACGGGTACGTCAGCTGGACGGGACAATACGTTTCCTTGGAGATCCTTCTGTGTACGCCTCAGCCTACGCCAAGCAAAGATGTTGATGGCGATAACCAATATGACCGTCATGCTGAACACGGCCAGCAGAACGTAGTAACGAAGATTTCTACCACCTGCATAAGTCGGTGACGCGTGGTTCATCTCAGCCAGTTGCGTCAAACGATGAGCCACCCGCGCGTTGTATGGGAGAGGTAGTGATGGGATAATTGTAGACGCCCAAGTATAGTTCGCAAAATACGCCTTCTCACGTATTATCGTGTTGACCCAACCCCTCTGACGGTGTAGTTTTGTAGATTGTCCCCGTACAACCATCAGCTGCTACAAAGATTGGGGAATGGGCGGTGGTCCCGTCCGGGCATACGACGTGGAAACCGTCTTTGTCGTATCGGATCCAGGAGCCATTATTCATTCTGTAATTGAATTTATTACTGTAAAAAGGATAAAGTTTCCTCAGACAACCTTCGCGTGTATGAGAGAGAGAGCCGTTTAGCACTATGCCTAACTCACATGAATCCGTTGATATAGGATAGAATTCAAAAGAGTCAGCTGTACAAATTTTATTATTCATGGCTTCTGAACAGTGAGTGAGTTTTATCTAAGTCCTTAATGACTGTAAATGATTTCCTATCAGAAGAAAATCAGAACATGCCCCGTCAAATTGGATATTACTGGACTTGAGTTATTCGTCATGAAAGTAGGAAACGGTGCTATTTTGTATGATTGCCAAGCATCGGAAGAATCAAAAGGTATGGTGATCATAATCCTATAATTTTCAACGCTGACTGATATTAGGCTATAATAGAACTCTACCTCATGGGCGTCTAATAAAGGAATATAACCTAGTTTCTCCGTCCGTTCTCCAAAGTTAACGTCAGATCTTTAATAGGCATGAGGTGTGGAGATAACACCCTTTGTCGCTAACGTAACTAGCTTCTACATAGTCTTTTTTGATTTCTCAATAAAATGTATATTTTCATGCGGATATGATCTATTTTCGAACTATAGTAAGCTAACGTAGCCAGCAAATGTTGAACTTCCATAATCTGATCGATATTATTTGAATGTTCGTTTACCAAACTCATTATTTGATTGATTGAGGATACTGGCTGCAAGTTCAGACAAAGCTAATTCGGTTTTGTGTTGCAAAAACTCAATTCTTTTATTTTGATTATTTATCTTAAGGCGATTTGAAATTCCTAAGCCTAGATTCGCAACAGATCCCAAGATGTTTAGTCCAGCCAGAATAAGCGGGTTGCGGCGTTCGAGATTATTGTGCCGCACAGACCACATCAGCAAGTCACGAGCAAGTTCCTCTGCCTCAGCGGTTTTATTTTGTATGTCATAAGACAACATTTCCGCGACGCTTAGGGTTTGAGCTAGCGAAATCCTGAGTTAGCAGGAAAATGACGTTGGTGCATTTCCTTAAGCGAAATGGCAAACCTATCAGGTCATTCTTTAAGTAAGGACGTCATCTTCAGGCAAAAATATGGCCTGCATATCCACTTCTATGGACTATATTACTCGACACCATAAAAATGTCTTCTGTTCTCTCGATAATCGAGCCAAGATTAAATTCTATTTCTTTCGTCTTAGCGCTCTGTTTCCATACAACAAAGATGTCTGAACACACAATATCACTCCTAACAATAACAGATTCATTTTTGAAAACCTGCAATGAGTAAAATATATGTAATAACTCGTGTAAAAGAATATGTTTACATACAAATATGATTGATATATATATATAAATTATTATACAAGTTTCATAAATACAACCATTTTTTCCCTCACTCTCTTCACTCTCTCGACCTTTCTTTGATGATATGTGCCAATGGAACTATTCTCATATCAGTGGGTTTGGATACATTTTGAACCCTAAAATCTATTTGGCCGTTAATGTTTCTAAACTGTTAAACGGGCCTTCAAACTTAGGTGTCAGTTTATAATTTAAACCTTTACGTACGTATACTTGTATGTATACCTGATCGCCCACGGCATATGTTCTAGTTGGCTTAGCTATTTTATCATGATTTCTTTTCATTATAATTTGTGCTTCTTCTAGATTCTTACGAAGTATATTATATCGACTTATGCTTGCATCCATAACATCCTTTAGAGGATTTGATAAATAGTTGTAGGCGTTAATACATGGAAAGGTGTTCTAGCTGGGATACCGTACAGTGCCTCGTGCGTGTCATTTTAATAGACACATGATACGAGTGATTAAGTGTGCTTAGTACTGCAGGTATGGCAATGTCCCAGTTGGGGTCTGCCCCCCTAAGGTGACCCTTAAAATGTTTAAACCTTACGATTTGCCCTTTCCACTAGCCCATTAGACTCTGGGTGATAGATCATGGTATTGATTTTCTTTATGCAAAGGAATTCGCACAAGGAGTTAAGGAAATGATTATTGAACTCCCCCGCCCGAGTCTGATATAATGGTGTGTGGAATTCCATGTTTACAAATGTAGCACTCGTAAACTTTCTAGCGCACTCGACTGCGGTTTTTGTTTTAAGCGCTATCAGTTCTGTATATAGTGTCAAAGAATCTCCATGATTACTAGGAGGTGCTTATTTCCTCTGTTCTGACTCGTAAAATCCTGTTGTAATAAATCTAAGTGTACTCTTTCAAAGGGTTGATTTGGCACTGGGTAAGCCCCTAGGCTGACAGGTGTCTTCGTGTGCCCTTTGTATTCTTGACAAGTGCGACAATTTGCTATGTGCTTTTTTATATCTGTAAGCATCGTATGCCAATAAAATAAAGATTTGGCTTTCTGTGACATTAGGGAATAACCCGGGTGTCCATGCAGTGGATTTTCATGCAACCATTTTAAGACAGTGGGGTATGAGTGAGATAGGTACCACCACCTGGTTGTTATTCAACTGTGGTGTGTTGCGGGTTTTCCTCGTCACGGATCTACACAGGATATTATCTTTGATTATATAATTCTGCTGCTTATACTTTATATATTCCTTTTTTCCTTCGGATTTCCGTTTAACGCAATGATGATTTTTTTCTATTTGCTGATCTTTTCTTTGTTCCGTCTGTAATAGTTCAGCACTCCAGCCCAAATCTTCCTGTTCGATATAGTTTTTAACAATGGGCGTGGAGGTTGAGATATCTATTAATTCAGCTAATGGCTCGGTACAAGATGAAGAGGGGTTGCGTGATAATGCGTCCAGCAATGATATTTGCTTTCCCAGGTAAATACCCGATCCTCGCGCCAAAGTCCTGGATGATCAGGTGCCACCGAGTTCGCTTAGGGCTGTGACTAAAGCCTTTAAAGAAGTCGGTTAGGGGCTTATGATCAGTGAGAACGTTGACGGGATACCGTTATATTATAAATTTAAAATGCACGAGTGAATTAACATAGCGAGCCCTTCCTTGTCTATTACTGCGATATTTACTTCGGAAGGTCTCAGTTTACGTGAATAAAAAGCTATAGGGAAAAACTGTTTATCATATTGTTGAAGCAATACCCCACCTACTCCTAGGTCTGAGGCGTCTGTTGCTATAAAGAATTCCTTACCGAAGTCAGGAAATTTCAAGATAGGAGAACTACACAGTTCATCTTTCAATTTATCGAACGCCTGTTGATGATTTTCAGACCATATGAAATATACGCCCTTTTTTTTATAAGATCGGTTAGGGGAGGGAGGCGGACTTATGGAGGGATAGTTCCTAATGATAACTCCTCCTGTAATATCCGCTACAGCCTAAAAATTGCTGTATTCCCTTGACGTTAGTAGGTATCGGAAAGTTACGGATAGCCGATACCTTATCATGGACTACTTAAGACCTTCACTAGAACACCGTGCAACTAAATAGACTAGTTTTCTGTTTTAAAATTTTAAAAAAATTCACACGTACTTATCTTTACCCTTAGGTTATGCTGCCTTAGTCTTTGTAGCACTAACTCTAATTTACGTAGATGTTCTTCTAAGGTATTAGAAGATACTAGGTCGTCCATGTAGGCGTGTAGGATATCTCCTAACAAGTCTCCAAACACAATGTTTATCTTCTAGTAAAGTTATAGGAGCACAACGTAAACCCAAAAGGCATACGCAAAAATTCATAATGCCCCTGGCTGTGCTGAAGGCAGTATGGGATACTCTCTTCTTCCAACGAAATCTATGAAAAGCCTTTTAGTAGGTCCAAGCTGGTGAAATATTTGTTCTGACCTAGTAGAGATAGAATATCGTCAGTACATGGTACTGGGAATCGGTCAGGGATTGTTTCCTCATTTAAGCGACGAAAATCGACGCATATCCGCCAAGTTCGATCTTTTTTCGGTACTACTATTAACGGAAAATTTATAATAAGGGCTGTTTTGATTTCCTAATGACTCCTTCTTTTAGCATTTTACCTACTTCCTCAGTTATCTCATTCTGAAATTTCATAGGAAGTCGGTACGAAGGTACATAGATTACTTCTGTTTGTCCTTGAGCCTTATTTGATGCTCGATGACATCCGTTTTTCCTAAGGTTCCATCCGTAGTGGAAAAACATCATGATATTTCAGTTAAAAGATTCAAAAATTTCTGCTGAATTTCTTCTTCTTGAATGTCCTTATTGATTTTGTTCTTTATAGATTGCAAAAGGGATTCATTCGCAACTGATTGAGCGTGATTTATCTCAGCTACGGTAAGAATGCGATGTTATAAACTTCCGCATCCAAGATATGTTGATTTTTGTGGATTACTAAAGTGGTATTCAAATGATTACAGACTTCGATGTGACATTGTTGTTGTGAGCCGACTGTATAAATGGCTTGTGTGACGGATAATCCGTGTGTTTTCAGAGTGTCGGAAAGGATTAACATTTCAGATCCTGGCAAGGTTTTCTTTACATGCACTAATATGTTCGAAGTTACGTTCGCTCGAGAGTTTGCGTGCAAGCTGATATTACGGCGAGCGAGAATTCTGTTGGGTCGCATATATTATTTCTTGGTTCATGAGACAAGTGATTGGTTCTTCGATATAAATGACTACTCTGTCTGTCTCCTTATTATCTAAAACTGATTTTAGGGTATTAGAAGACTTATAGAATTTTCCTTTGATATACACGCCGTGTTTTGCAGGTGCTAAGGTAATATTTTGAGTGCCCATAGACGGGTATCCGATAATTACTGCGGGATACATATTAATGTTTTTTGTACAACGATAAAGGTATCGGAAAAACGTGCGCTTACCGACCTTGTACTGAACATGAGTTACTCCTACCACATTTAATTCATTATTTCCTATGCCCGAGAGTCTTATTCCGGACTTCTCTATAGGGAAGTTTGAAAAGAGTAAATGATGAGTCCTTAAATCCATGATATTACGTGGACTACCAGAATCAAAGAACAAAGTAAATGACTTATGGTCCAAATTTACTGCATGTAAGGTTGGTCGTAACTCGTCTCTTTGACTAATAATTGCATGAATTTGTTGCAAATCTACGGGAACCTGCACAGATTTTTTGGATTCGGCCGTGTGTTTCATAGGAAAATCGATTGCCTCACGATCTGATAAATGATTAAAACTGATTATTTGATACAAAAGATGTTGATATTGATGACCCAACATCGTCCTCTCCCCCCTTGGAGCGAACTACGTGGTATTTGCTTTGTTTAGCACACCTTGAAAATTCGCTTGACCTTGCAAGTTCTGGCTAGACGGCCCAGGAACAGAGGTACCTGAAGCACGATTTGTTTGTTTCTGCTGTTGAGCAGCATTGCCGTTTGCTTGTTTCTTTTTATAGTACTGAGGACCCTTCTTTTTATTTGCACTGGCAACTGTTTGCGTGTTTTTGTAGGATTCCTGGCTGTTGATGTCTTCCGCGAGTAGCAACGATTATATGAATGAGTGGAACTATTATGTATTGAACAAAAACGCGTCCGACAGTCTGATCATGTGACCTGGTCGTTTACAGTTATAACAAACCATCCCTGCAACTTGATTATTATTATGTACCACGTTTACTTGTTGTGGCTTATTCTCATTTTTTGCAAAAACTTGATGAGCGAAGGATCTAGGTCGGTACATTCAGACATGTGTTTTTTGATTTGTTTATACACATTGTTACGACCCCTTTGGCCGTAATACAGGTTTCTTTATATTTCAATAATCACAGGGATCGTAGGCAGTAAGAAAGTACACAGGGTATGAGGAATGTGGACACAAAACACCAGAACAAAAATTAACAATATTTTAATTACAAAATACACTTAACACTAAATAAGCCTTGTGAGGAACCTTAACATTAAATACACAAAATACAAGGAGCAAATAACAGCTCACAAGGACTCCTAATACTGAAAACTGACCCTAACAAAGTAAAGGAAAGGACATAACATGCCAAAGGCTCAAATAATAATACTACGGGCCCAATAATGAAAAAAAAACTACTAACCTATAATTATAAGATTGAAGGAAGACTAGAGAAAATAAAGACAGGAAAACCTTAAATCTCCTACCTAACAGTGTTGGTACTAAACTTAAAACTAATTCAAATAATATTCTGAGGGACAGTAAATACCCAATACCGACAACTCAATACAACATACATATATATACAAATATAATTGATATTTAAATACGCAAATCCTCGTGTATAACGAAGTGCAACAGAAGTTCACGGAAGGTGCTTCAACCTCCCAGCAGCTATACGGGGGAGCTCACAAATTGTCCAGTAGACCCAGGGGTCGAGATAATTTCCGAGGGACAACACAGGATAATCACCTCTTACTCGCAATTGCCTCCCTACGAGCCTCCTCACGGAGCCCTTAGCTCTCCTGGACAAGCAGCTGAAGACGGACAGGACAGTGGTTGGCGTAACGCCTCCTACGTGGCGGGACAGCGACGACCACGTCCTTCCGCCAAATCCTCCGGCGGGAATCAGGAGTACAGGCGTCGCAAGTGACGATAACCTGCGCTATCACAGCCGTGATCAAACTCCACAATGCACATATGCCGTAGATGGCTCAGCACATCTACGGAAAACCACTTCCAAGGGAGGTCCGTCGGAGTATTCCTACAAAGGCGTGAGATAAATCTCCAGAAGGCTACCAACAAAAGAGCGTACGTCCAGAAGCTTATACAGGCCCGAACTATTTTCGGCCGGCCTCCCACTCACAGCACTACAGTTCCATTCCAACTCGAAAACAAAATAAAAACAATCGTTAACACGATAGTTTAGGTAATTCACAACAGAGGAGGAATCACTGAGCAAAAACACTGAACGTTACGTTAACGTAAAAACAATACAGCTGCTGAACTAAATATAAAAGAACACTTAAAACTAAGTTACAAGGCTGATTTAAGAAAAATAAACAATATCAATAAATTACGTTAATTTGACACCTTCCTCCCCCCCCCCTCAAAAAAAAAAATTATTCAAATAGAATACATTTTTTTAGTACCACAATCATATTTCATACTAGAAGATAACCATATAGACAACTTAATCTAAAACATCCTGCAAGGAAGAAAAAAAAATAGAACTTAATCTAAAATATCCTGCAGGGAAAAAACAATAAGGTGAAGCAAAACTCGGAACATAATGAAACAGACTTAAGACAAAGCCCGAATCCATACATCATTTTAAACATGATTAAAATTGACTACCTTAAATATAATTTTTCAATACAAACCCGAAGGAGAAATGAGAAAGGGCGAGGTGAGAAGAGAAATAACCAGACCTTACATCCTAGAAAGGGCATCAGGAATACAGTTATCAACACCCTTAACATGCTTAATACTTAAAGGAAACTCCTGCAGCTGAAGAGCCCACGCAGAATCCTCTGGTTAGAACCTTTCATTCTTTCGATGAACACCAAAGGGTTATGGTCCGTCCAAATTTCTACGGGAAAGGAAAAATTAGTAACATATGGGTTTGAAATGAACCAAGGTACGAATTAAAGCTAGTTGCCTCCTTTGCTCGATGGTAGAATACCTTCTCTCAGCATCCAGCAACTTACGACTAAAGTAGGATACTGGACGCACTTCACCATCTTCATGTCTTTGAAAAAGTACTCCACCTATACCCACATCACTGGCATCTACAGCCACAACAAACGGTTTCTGAAAGTCAGGAGACATTAGAATGGGGTTAGACATCAAGACAGTTTTCAGTTTAAAAAAGATTCCTCACATTGAAAGAACCATACAAACTTTTGTCCCTTCTGCAATAGTTGAGTAAGGGGCTGAGCAATGTCAGAGAAGTTCCGGATGAATCGCCTATAATAACCCAACATACCTAAAATTCTCCGGACTTCCCTAACATTGCGCGGCCTTTGCAAATTAATAGAGCCGGCGAGGTTAGCTCGTTTAGGAGTAACCCACCCAAACCAACCTCGTGACCGCCTAGAATAACACACCTTGGCTTTACCAAATTCACATTTACTCAAATTTACAACAAGACCAAATGCTCTCAAGGCCTCAAATACCTTCTTTAACCTCACCAAATGAGTCCCGCCAGTCATTGCTGTGAATAACCAAATCATCTATATAAATTTCTGTACCCTCCAGACCACATATGTAAGAATTACATTATATATATAAACCAGTGACCTGGGTCATGGCATTAGGAGGGTTTTCTACGTGACCAAAGCAGACCTAGATTACGCTATGCGCTGTCTGCAGTAGCCTGATCTAGCTCACAGCTTTGTCAACATTTTTTATGTTTATGATAACTTTGCACAACAACTTCCATGGGAAGCGTGACCTGTTAACCTACGCCGGAAACTTGTAACTTCCGAGCCGGCAAACTACGTATGTGTTTTTTATATGAATTGCTTAGATAGCTAATGTTCCGCTATCGACGCGATGCTTTAGAATGGCAGTTCCACGCCAACTATCAAACATATCGGTCGTCCGACCGAGCTGCATCTCCTAGTATGGAGTTACAGAATAAAGTTGTTAACTTGTTCAACTAGCCTGTTTTGAATCATCTCCTCTAGTCAAGAAAGAACCTCTCTACTAAGATATCCAAGGGAGATGAGAGGAACCAAACATTACTTACGAATAACAGTGTACGTAAGGAAAGAACAAAAAGTCTATCGCCAAGCGATGAGACATAAGACATATACTCGTTCATCAACCGCTGGAAGGTACACTGCATTTTTCATCCAAAGGGCATTACCTTACATTCGTAAAGCCCAAAGGGCGTAACAAAGGCGGAAATCTCACGAGCTCGATCCGATAGGGAACCTGCCAATACCCCTCCCCTTTAAAAGATCCAATTTAGGTATAATATAACTTTAAATACCTTGCTCGTGAAATTAGTGCCACAATCTGTTTGAATTTTACGAGGCAACCCATACCTGGAAAAAAATTCTATTAGCTTTTCAAACACTACTTTGGATGTAATTTTCCTCATAGGAAAAGCTTCAGGAAACCTAGACGCTCTGTCCCATTATAGTCAAAAGATAAGTAAATCCAGATTTAGTTCGGGGCAAAGGCCCAACCACATCAACAACTAACTCGGCAAAACGATCCCCAATTGCAGGAATTGATGCAAAGGGCTTTAGGATAGGTTTATTAGGTTTACCCATCACTGACATGTTTGCGCAACTTCCATACAATTTCTTCACCGAGGATTTCAATCCTGGCCACCAAAAATACTTTGCCAATCTACTATGGGTTTTGCAAACTCCAAAATGACCAGAAAAGGAATCCTCATGAGCTAAACTAAGGACATCATTCTGATATTTTGAAGGTACCACAATCTGTTCTACCCGAGAGGTTTGGTTCAAGCCGTGATCCACAGGACGACTAACTCTATACAACAAACCTCTAATCACACAGAACCTTGGTTTAGTTAAATCATCCGTACCTCCTAATTCATAATTGAATTCAGCCTTCTGAGCTTCAATAAAGCTTACACGGTCACAATCTGGATTAAATATTTTATTCATAAAACTACTACTACTACTACCTACAGACCCGGGTCTCTCTACCTCTACCTCTAAACTACTAAAGTTTAAATTATCCTCATTCTGTAAGGCGGCAGCAGCCTTTGCAGAAGCTCGAGTGGTAATTGCCACAGGACTTGCAGTTACGGACACTATTGGAATATTCATAACCTCGGGCATCCAACATATCATTTCCCAAAATGCCGTCAATACCCAGGGATGGGGAGCTTTTCTACCACGCCCCAATTCGTCACCTTGTGATACCCTGGGAAGAATGCCTCTACCACCTCCACCAAAGGTGCAGAAACCACTGTATCATGGGAACCCACCCAGGACCACATAATTTCCAGAATGCTCACCAACATCCTTCAAAACCTTTGACACACCAATGATCGAGCAGACCCAGTGTCCCTTAAGAAGTTCACTCTGATAACTTTACTATCAACCACCAAACTGCCACGCCAAATATATTTGTCAAAAAGTCACAAAGGAGAGCTAGTAGGCGATTGGCGACCGTGACAGGTTCTGGAGGGCAGAACGACCAGTCAGTCAGAGGGCAGTCAGGTATGATTACCTGTGGACCAGCATGAGGCAGCGTCAGGTACTGGATACCTGGTTATTTAATTGAAGTCTTCGTATGGAGTATGTCTTCGAGTTGGAGGTCGGCAGCCTTTGGCCAGCATTATTGTTTTCATCGTCAAGAGGACGACGCGACGTGTCCGAGTGCGACCTCACTGGGCAGCAGCAATGGCGTTTTTTTTCGTCGTCGAGAGGACGACGTGTCGAGAGCGACCTCACTGGGCAGCAGCCGTGACGTGTTTTCGTCCAGTGGTCGAGGAGGACTTTCCATACTGTATCTGAGGACGAGATG
The DNA here is from genome assembly GCF_015104395.2 of Macrobrachium nipponense. Classification (NCBI taxonomy): domain Eukaryota; kingdom Metazoa; phylum Arthropoda; class Malacostraca; order Decapoda; family Palaemonidae; genus Macrobrachium; species Macrobrachium nipponense. The sequence continues at coordinate 55,798,933 of NC_061093.1, read as the reverse complement.
GTTGTTGTATCAACTCTGTCTTGATCGTCCCAGCATTCGAGGAGGATGTCCATATTGTCTTTAAGGACGAGGTGGTTGTCGTATCGGCTCTGTCTTGATCGTCCGGCATTGGACTGTTGCCCCTCATTGTTTGAGGAAGTGTTCCCGTTTTGCTCTGAGTATCATTATGCCGCTTAGTGTAATTCTCATTTATTATTATGCTGATGTTTTTACATTTTTGTAATATTTTATTTCACTGCTTTTTCAATGTGTTTTCGTCTTATGCTGCCTGATTTTGTATATGATTTATGTACTGCACTGCTTTTTCATTTATACCGTGGTCCTTTTATATATATTGTTCTTTTATTTATAGTAATGCTGCTTATGAAATTGTTTGTTGAATTGTACAAGAATAACTTAATTGGATTATTACTGTTGCTGCCTTTTATTATTTAATTCATTGTGTATGTTTTATTCTGTTTATCACTGGACCTGACTCACTTGTACATTTTGTATATTTTGTATAATAAACTAATTTTAAGGTAAAAAAAAAAAAAAAATAAAAAAAATAAAAACAATCGTTAACACGAATAAGTTAGGTAATTCACAACAAGAGGAGGAATCACTGAGCAAAAACCACTGAACGTTACGTTAACGTAAAAACAATACAGCTGCTGAACTAAATATAAGAGAACACTTAAAACTAAGTTACAAGGCTGATTTAAGAAAATAAACAATCAATAAATTACGTTAATTTGACACACATCTAATTCCGTACTGCTGGGCTGCAATTTTTTTGTCAAAACACCGCACTAAAGCTTCAGGCAACATTGCTGTAATGCTCGTGAGGTAAATTAGATGGATAAAATCTTTCACGGTGATTCTGGCACTCGTAACCCACCCGGAGTTACTTAAACTAACTTGATATTCGTTTAGCCGGTCGGCAATTAGCGCCGCCCGCTCGACAACATTAAGCTGAGTCATGGAGGCTTTGGTTAAGGATATTTCTCAATGCCAATACTACATCTAAAGCCTCTTCACCCCCATACCACGGCACGTAATCTGATTTTGAACTCGTCCCATTGGAGTCGCCTCTTGGAAAGAAACACCCCTTAGATATGCACTTGCGTCTCCTTTAGCAAAGTCTATGAAGCTTTTGGCTTCCTGTAATTGTACAGCTGGGTCTGTGACGCTTTTTGCATTTAAATGAGCGTCTGCAGATGAGATCCATGCCTCAACATTTTGAGGCAGAACCCATTGACCCGACCTTGAAAAGGGGACAATTGCTGACCTCGCGCTCACGAGAGTCACCACATTCGGGTTGCCAGCCGGAAGTAGTTTGCCATGTTCACTTTTACTTTTTTCTTATCACTCCCTATTCCTTGCGGTCCTATCAAAATATCATAAGAGTATCACTCGACCACTACGTAAACGCATATGCAATATACTGTATAAATGTGTTGTAAGTAATAGGAAAATCCCCAAAAAGATACAGAAATACAGATAATTTGATAAAGATATTATACAGAGAATTCCTGCAAGAAACGATTAGCAACAACGAGAAAAAAAAATAGTCTGCGGGCGAGAACTCGTAGTTGAAGATTGATTCTGTAATGAGATTAAGATGGCGAACAACTCACCCCCAGAATACTGGACGATCGACTCCTGATGAACACACTTCACTGAGAAAAAAACCCTGAATAGATAAAATTGCACTTAGCTCTGGGTTATATGCTGAAGGATTGTTGACATGGGATGATGTTACAGTTTCCTGTCGTCTTCGCGTCGGAAGTCGTGATGACGTCACGGTCTCCTCCCTCGCGTTGCATGAAGAAGTCCAAGATTGATGACGTCACAGCCTCCTTCCTCGCGTTGCTTCCTCTTGGGCCTACTCTTTGCGTCCTTGCTAGTGATCGTGCGTTGTTTTCTTTATGTGTTTTCTTCTTTCTGTTGATGTTCGATGCTGCTCTCGTCGGTGCTGATTCTCGGAGATATGTGACAACAGTCACTCAATCGTCGATGTTGATGCTTGTATTCCTCTCGATGAAGGACATATCTTCGTCTTCATAAAATGTTGCGTTGATTGAAGATCCCGTTTCCTCTGTTTAGTATTGATTTATAGGTGGAAGTTGATGATTGCAGTTCTTCGGTCGGCTGATATGGGTCTTGTTAATGTTACTCTTCGTCAATAGCTGCCACCAAATTTTAGTCGTTTCGCTTTTTGCGAAAGACTTAGTTTTTCCTTACGACTGTCATTCGTAAGTATTTCTGGTTCCTTCTTTTCTCCTATGTGATATCTTAGTAGAGTGGTTCTTCTTAAATTAAAGGAGATGATTCAAACGGATAAGTTGAAAATAGTACAACAACTTTATTCTGTAACTCCATAACAAGAGAGACAGTTCGGTCGTGAGACCGTTACGTTTGATCGATAGGAATGAACTGAAATCTTAGAGCATCACGTCAATAGCGAAACATTAGCTATCTCAGCGATTCACATAAAAACATACGTAGTCCGCCGGCTCGGAAGTTACAAGTTTCCGGCGTAGGTTAACAGGTCAACCGCTTCCATGGAAGGTGTTTTGTAAAAGGTTGACAAATATACAACATGATGACATTTCTAAACAAACCTAAACCAGGCTACTGCGACATCGCATAGCGTAATCTAGATCTGCCTTGGTCACGTAGGACCTCAGGTCATGGGTTTTTTTATTTACAGATTATGTAATTCTAAAATGTATTTTATTACAAATGGATCTTACAGGGTAAATACTATATAAAATTTGTATGGAAACCTTTTTCATTAGTTTTGAATTAGGCATATCTAATTTTACCAGGTTTCCAACATGAAACTTATATTGTTCAAGTTTGGTACTGTTTTTTTTCAGACATTCTTCTCGTGTGGGTGGAGTGTTAAAACAAAACAAAAATATCCAATTTTATACATGGCTTTATCATTTGAAAGTACTAAGGTCGTATTTATTACAGCAAGTAAGTAACTCTTAAAGTTGGCTTGTGCACAGTTTCTTGCCAGGTGATGATGTCATCAATCCTAAAAGTGCCTAGCGCGTTTTGCTGAATCATTGTATCAATCGCACATGCACCATTTTTCCTTTAACCTCGATAATCCGCTTGCACAGGCTTCATCTGTAGCTGTGTGTTGTTTTGTGTTTGCAAAACAAGCCAGGTGGAGTGGAATGCTTAACTCGTGAACTTCTCATGTGGACAGCAGGTCGTTAGGAGACAAGAGTCGTATCCCATTCTTATCTGTGGTGATCAATGCAAGATTAGCTAAAGAATTGCAAATCGTTTTAAAATTAATGAACAAAATAAGCGAATAGAATTTCTAAAAACATCAAAATGAATTAAATTTCTCTGAACTTCACAGACAATTAGAGTCAATGAATCACCTTATGGCATTGGTAAACGGGCATTTTAGTAGTATCAGATCATGGATATGAAATATTTACTTGTAACATTAGCATATTACAATTCAAAGTAGATATATTTCATTGGAAAATGTCACATTTTCCTTGAAAAATCCAAAGTTTATATAGAAACTTTAGTTACATAGTGGGTACTTCGTTTGCATCTCTTGCCTATTAAAGTTTTAACATTAACCTTAGAGAATGCGCATGAGAAACTTGAATATGAACCTTTTGTTAGAGGCACATAGGATCGGATTTTATCACAGTTAATTTCAGTAAGCGTAGAGAATTACAGAATCATGATTAATATTCCCTTTGATTCTTATGTTACCTGGCAATGTTACAATAGCTGCCGTTTCCCACTTATATGTCCTAGTAAACTTAACTACCAGTAATATCAAATTTTTTTCTGGATTCGTATTGGTATCCGTTAATATGGATATTTTACGGTCGTCAGAGACCTGGATAGGTTCACTCATTGTTCTAAGACCCATGGGTAAAAAAGTTTGTACAGCTGACTCTTGAATTCCATAATATATCAGCGAATTCATGTTGGGTTAAGTCTAGTCCTTAACGGCTCTCTCCCTCCCATATTTGAACATTGTCTGAATTTGCTTTACTCTTGTGACAAGTATAAGTTCACTTACAGGCTGATTAACAGAACCTGGTTACACCTCGCAGTAGGGAAGTTCACGTCGCATGCCTGGACGGATCGTCTACAACTTCAAAACTGTTTGTTGCTGTGGACGCCTGCAGTGGAGTAACGACCGCCTACAATGTTTAGGGTATAAGTACCATCATAAGCATAAGTGGACAGGCTTATTTTGTGGGTTCCTGACTGTCACCTGTATCCCAGCGTTATTTTCGATTTTACAGCGGTGGTGGTCCAGCAGCTGTCGGAATGGACTACAAAAGAAACATACTTCCAACGCTTACAACCGAGGAGGGTATTCAACTTTACATTTGCTGGCGCAGACCTTGTGCTGGGGATGATTTTACTCATCGCGAAGTATTTGTATGGCATAGGATGCAGAGACCAAGTATGGAGGCTTAACAGAACGTCGGACCCTGCCCAGGCGATTTTCCCTTGTTTTTAGAACTATTTGAAATTTGCTATTTCATTGGCTCTAGGTGGTTGTCTGGAACTGTGTAACGGGCGAAAAGTTGTTCAGAACGCTAGTTAAATATGAAGTGGGTATCTCCTTGGCTATATATTCCATACATAAAGTATCAGTAAAGGATCAGGATCTATATCAGTACCATATATAAAGTATCAGTAAATAACAGAATCCGTACAGTATCACAATCAATTATATATCTATCAGCATTCTTATTTTAAGAATATAGAAGTTGATCAATGAATCAATATATATCTGTGGGCGTGTACGTGTAAGTGTTACATAATAAAAATATGGAATGTTATTCCATATATATAAAAAACTAAAACTATGATTAATTAAAACAGTGACCCAAGAGGTCAACCAGTGTGCTTGCAGGAATGTGATCAGACCAGATACAATAAGTAGGCTAAGATGACGTGTTTGTACTCAGTCAGTGTCTAGTGCCGTCACCTTTGGTCATTCATTTGTTTTGAAAATAGTAATCCAAGCTTCCTGCTTGAGACAAACACCGCGACCTATAATTCAAACGGCCTATGTGACTTGTAATCTGTGTCATCTGTGTGATGTTCGTATGTTCGAGCTACTGTCTGCTTCCTTTTATTGAATTGTAAACCAGATTTGTAGAGCAGAAAGCGATCAAGCCATCATCATTAGAAGACCTGTCCTTTTTATCTGAGCTTCATCATGTAGAATTCTATCAGCCATCATCATTGGCAGAATTGTACAATTTCATCTTGTAATCTCAGAAGAATAGATGTATTTTTGTACTCAGTGTTTTCTACTAGAACCTCACATCAGAAAAGAGATCGAATGAACTTATAACTATCATCATGAGTTTAACATCATCTCCGTCGTCATAACCAAAGAAGATATTGACTTCGTAAGTTATCATCAAACCCCAAGACACTCCAATGAGTATGGAAGTCATAACCAACCGACTTAGCGTAAGATTATCGCAAGTCTAACATAACCTCACAGGGCGCCTTATTATACAAGGCAACAGCCCTAAAATACGTACTAAGAATCTATTTAAAGTGCACCTAGATTAATCACTTAGATTAGTCCATTTATGTTAATCATTTGTATTAAGTGCACATATATTGATCATATTTATATGAATCAATATAATATGTAAATAAATCAGGCAGCCTATAATCAATCTGTTACCTTGTATCTTAAAACTAAACTGCAGTTAATGTACGAGTTAAATATATGATTTTATCATGTAAATCTTAGTTATGCAAATTTATCATTAGTACACTAGTATTTTCTGTTGCATATGCATCTTCATGAGTTGAAGTATAAAACTGTATCATTATATATCACGTGATCATTATTATTTATCATATGCATATGTCTTATATCTTAATACGTGAATCTGTATTTGTGTACACTATGAATTTTTTCACTTATAAGTATTTTCTATATATCTGATTTTTTACATATAACTAATTGAATATCCTTCCTTAACCACTTGCTGGTAATTATGAGTTAATTATATGTTCACATTAGTGTCTGTATCACACTCCTTTAATTAAGTCAAATGCAAGTCAAACTTTATGCCTTGAGTAATGTTCAGTGTTTGGTTTTTGTAGCTGACCGAGAAATTATGTATGTGTTACATATAAAATATATGGAATGTGTGTTATTCCGTATATAAAACTAAAACTATGACAGTAATTAAAACCAGTGACCCAAGAGGTCAACCAGTTTGCTTGCAGGAGTGTGATCGGAACAGATAAGATAACGTAGGCTAAGCCTTGATGTGTTGTATCAATCAGCGTCCTGGTTTGTAAGTCATCTGTGGTCATCAAATCTATTGTTGTGTGAACTGTTGACAAGCTTTCTGCTTGAGATACCATATTGACCTATAACCACAGACCGTCCTACGTGACTTGTAATCTATGTCATCTGTGTGTATGTTCGTATGCCAAGCTATTGTCTGCTCACCTCTGATTTGTAAACCAAATTATATGTCAGACTTCAGTTAGCATTCTCCATTGGAGGACCTGACAAACCTTATCCACACTCACGATGTAGATAGAAAAATACATCTATTTTTGTACCCTGTGTTTCACACTAAAACCTTACATCAGAAAGAAGATACTGAATGAACTTAGAATTATCATCGAAGTCCAGGATACTCCAACGAGGATGGGAGTCATACCAACTGACCTTAGCGTAAAATATCGCAGGTCCCTATAACCTACGGGGCACCTTATCAGACGCAGACCCAACCCCTACATATATATATATATATATATATATATATATATATATATATATATATATACATATATATATATATATATATATATACATATATATATATATATATATATATATATATATATTTATATATATATATATATATATATATATATATATATATATATATATATTTTTTTCTCTCATCTCTTCGTCTATGGCCAGTTGGGCTGCGGCCAGTCGGCCATGGCCAGTTGGGCCATGGCCAGTCGGTCGCGACCATTTGTCCCATTCCCTATATATATATATATATATATATATATATATATATATATATATATATATATATATATATATATATATAATATATATATATATATATATATAGGGAATGGGACAACTGGTCGCGACCGACTGGCCATGGCCCAACTGGCCATGGCCGACTGGCCGCAGGGGCCGACTAGCCGCAGCCCAACTGGCCATAGACGAAGAGATGAGAGAAAAAAATTATTTCTGTCTATCTGTCTGTCTCTGTCTCTCTCTCTCTCACACAGAAAATATTTTAGATACAGTAAATCTAAAAGACGAAGAGTATCTGAGAGGAATTGCTCATAACTTCTCTTAAGATATATAGTTATGTAGCTGCTATTTTAAGCAGTTTTTATATTCCAATAATTCAACTTTTTAATGAAATTTAACTTTTTTTTATCTTTAATTATCTTTTATTTCTTGATTTTTTTATTCAATAATTCAGCTTTTTAGTGAAATTTAACTTTTTTTATCTTTAATTATCTTTTATTTTCTTAATTTTTTTTATTCCAGTAAAATCAGATTTTATGTAACTTCTATGTAATTTAGCTGTGTAATAAAATTTACATTTTAAAGTATTATTCTTTTCTTAGAGAAAACCTCTTTTCAAAAATTATATGCATACATGAAATAAATAGTTTATAACCATTAACAATAATTACAAAGTTCAACAATGTATTTAAAACAGGAAACAGTCCAATTGGCAAAGTATCAAGCTCTCATTTAAAAAATGAAAATAGTTTACAACCATTAATAACAATAAAAACCAGTTTTATTCGAAAGAGTTTATAACCAATAACAACAATCACAAAAATCAAAAGGGTATTTAAAAAAATAGATAAATAATTAAACACTAGTTTCCTTCAAAAGATAAAAAAAAAATCTCTCTCTCTCTCTCTCTCTCTTACCGCTGCGGCTAGTCGGCTGCGGCCAGTCGTCCCCAGCGGCCAGTTGAGCTGCGGCCCAGTCAGCCACGGCCAGCTGGACCACGGCCAGTCGGCCGTGGCCAGTTGTCCTAGATCCATATATATATATATATATATATATATATATATATATATATATATATATATATATATATATATATATATATATATATATATATATAGATAGCCAAGTACTTTCGGTCCTGTTCGGACCCTTTACTGAGGCAAACTGATTTTCCAGAGAACAACATAGTCAAAGAAAGCTTAATATACAAACTGACACTACAAGATTAGCAAAGCAATAAGGGCGATTTTCACTCTACAGAAGGGAGGAGCCGCCTGAGGGAAGCCACACGCAGTAAACAAGTGATTTTCCCAGAAAACAGTACAATTTGAAAAAAACACGGGAGCATATACAATTTAATATCATGAATTTTTACACAAAATTTCCCCCCAAAAATTATTATAATGAAAAGACGAAAGAAAATATAAATATATATATATCGAGCAAGAGAAAGAGGGAGAGAAAATATCGAACTAGAGAGAGAGAGAGAGAGAGAGAGAGAGAGAGAGAGAGAAATAATAACTATATACATGTGGGACTAATTTATTAGTTGTTTCATTTATTTTAAGGTCCTTCATAAACATCTTACAAATATATGGGTCCAAATGGTACATTCCCAGACTAAGATTTAGTTGTTTTTTATTAGTGATATGTATAATTGCCGATTCCAGTAAATTTCTTGAAACATAATCATTAGATCTAGCAATTACCGAGGTATCACCCCAATTAATACAATGAGATTTTTCACTCAGATGGATAAACAGTGCATTTGAAGTCTGGGCTGTTCTAACTGAATACATATGCTGCTTTAATCCGTACACATAAATTTTTTACTTGACTAACCAACGTAAAACGGTGGGCAATCCTTACAAGGAATTTTGTGAAATGATGTTTGTTATTTGTATTTGGGACTACTTCTTAATTAGCATATCTTTAATGGTATTTGTTGATAAGAGACAACCTACATTAACAGTTACAAACGAAATTTAAACATGTTGATTTTATGGTTTCCAAATCCACGAAAATAAGGTAAGTCTAAGTACATTTTTCAGGGCATTTTCTTTTTCCGATTAATAGCAACATTATAAATCTTTTTTGGTAGCTTTTTTGATAAAATAAATCCAATTAAAATGAGGTGGGATAGCAGAGATCGTTTCACCTATCCGTTTTTTATGTATTCTATTTCTTGGTTCCACAATAATTGTGACTCGTGATGACGCAAAGCGCGTAGGAACAATGGAAGAAAAACAAAAAACTTAATTTTAATTATTAAGAAATGGTAGGCCAGAATAAAAAAATGGGTACAATATTAATTAAATTTTTGTGGGTTTTCCTATAAATACTGAAATTTGCATTGGGAAAGATTTCTCTATGTTTAGTTAATACATCCTATGGAAAGGGATTGAACATTGTTTATCTTTCAATTTCAACATTGAATTTTATGGATGGCACGAAATTATTCAATTTAGACAGTAAAATCATTTAAATTTGGTAAAATTAAACCAACCGTGACTTTTCTGTAACTTTTCCTTATTCATCTACCTGAAGAAGGGAGACAGCAGTCTCTGAAATAACAAGTATTATTCCTATCTATATTTTTTTTGGTGTTTTTATGGGCTTCCTTGTTTATTAGATGGAATTCTGTTATAATAAACAAACGTTTTTAGCCAGTTTATATATATATATAATAGTATATACTACATAAGTATAATATATATATACATACATATATATATATATATATATAATATATAATATTATAAATAATATATTATATATTTAATCGAGCTACAAATGTCCTTATTTAATATCTAATTCGCTCTTACCTCGGAATTTAAAGTTTAATATTTTTCATATATGCTTAACCGAAGGGGAATTTTTTTTATTTTTTTTTCTCGATAATAGACTTTGCCTGGACCGGGGCGCAAACCCATGATCCATGGTTTCGCGCCCCTGGTCCAGGCAAGTCTATTATCGAGAAAAAAATTCCGCTTCGGTTAAGCATATATGAGAAAGAAATATTTAAATTCCGAGGTGGAACGAAAATTAGATTATTTAAATGTCCAATTGTAGCCTTTGATATATGTATAATTATGAATCACGGAAAATGTGATATGACTTAGAATTATAATATTATATTATATAATATATATAGATATTATTAGATATATATATATACACACACACACACACACACACCAGCACACACCCATAATATATATATATATATATATATATATATATTATATATATATACACACAACCACAAACCGCACACTATATTGAGAATATAATATATATATATATATATATATTATTAATATATATATATATTATATACATATAAATAATAATATTATAATTTTTATTATTAGAACTAAGTGGGTGGAACGAAGGTTTTCGAAATTCAAACTGCCATTGCAACTTTCTGAACAGAAACCAGGAGACTCATATACTAAATTTCTTTAATTTGATATATACGTTCGAGTTCAGAATAGGGGTAACCTGTGGTTATGTTTTATGAGATCACCCTAAAAATAATAATAACCTAAAACTAAATAAATCTAGAATTCCTTTCATTGTTCTTATGATTGGCTAAAGTTTGTACGAATTAGCAGATCTTGGCAAAAAATCAAGAGCGGAGGTGTTTGTTTTCAAGTAGGCCAAGGAAGTTTCCAAAGAAACATAATGCCTGTACTTATTTGAGGAAAAAAAATCAATTGGGTATTGTGAAACCAAACACCTTTGACAATGACAAGGGAAATAAACTGGTTAAAAATAAAACACGGTCGTTTTCCTCCTACAGTTTCTAGTTCAATATGTTTTTTTTATCAGGAAAAGGAATAGAACATGTGTCTACATACATAGGATGTGTTTTCCATTCTCCTGAGCAGGCTATAAGGCCACCCAGGGTAAAATAAAAGAAAAGAGTACCAAGTGCTTTCGTGTTACTTCAACACATTTCCATTTTTTCAGCTTTTATGTTTTACTTTACTCTGCTGGGATAGCCTTCAGTGTTTTTAGCGTTTGTAACCATCGAAATATGTGTTGAAATAACAACGAAAGTGCCTTGGTAATTCCTTCCTTTTATTTTTCCGGCCGGTTTCCTTTGCTGGATAATTATTATAATTGTCACCCACGCATATATATAATATATATATATATATATATTATATATATAGATATTATACTATATGTATATATATATATATATATATATATATAATATGTTAAAGATATATTATATATATATCATAGATAATAATATTATATTATAAGATAAAGGTATAAAGCCACGAAGGAAAAACAAACAAACCCGGAAGTTTCTGCAAGATCTTTCGACTCAACGTCCTTTACACTCAGCAAGAATACAAATTGACGTTGCATGGCGGGAATTGACCAGTACAGGAAACGGTTGTTATAATCCCTGTACAAGATAGGGATTATAAAGGAGATTAGTACCTAGAAGCCTGCACACCTGGACAAAGAGTAACCCTTTCCAAACAAGCATAAAACCATGGGTACAATTAAAAAAAAAAAAAAGATTAAGTCAATCTGCGCAGCACACAAAGGACAAGAACAATTAAAGGATTATTATAGGTGACAGCGTATTCATAACTTTGTAAACAAAAACTTTATTCACCAATACATATTGCACAAATACATATTAAAGATACAAATATACAACGAAGATTATGTTATAAGGGCCAAACTAATTGTTTGTATTTAAGAAGTCTGTAATTATATCGTTGAGGTCATTCTTAAACATGTTTACCAAATACAAGAAAGTCCCTAAATGAAACAAAAAGGCCACGACTAATATTAAAGTTACAATTGGGTAAAGTAAGTTGTATTATTTAGCAGATTCCTAGGAATGGATGTCGTGAATAAGACAAGCGCTTGACCTTGCAATTACTGAACTACCAAATCCAATTTTATTTTAGTGGTTGTTTTCACTTAAATGAATTAAGATTTGCATTAAGATGTTTGCCCGTCATTTGACCAGAAAGATTTATGGGCCCCCCCTGGGTTTAATCTTACTTCTAAGATAAACAAAGAGTCGGGCATTCCAACGTTGGAAATTTTTATATATTATGTTGTTGCTTTCCCTGGGGCCATTTTTTCTTAACCATTCCTTTTGAAGTGTGCTATTTGATAGGAAAGGAAAACAATGGTTGAACTTAAAAGGCTTTAACTAATGATTTAATTGGTTTCTAAATTTCCAAAGCCAGCAGGTAAGTTTTTATTTTATACAAACTGGGCAAACAACTAATTGCAAGAATTCATTTCATTTCAAGTTTAAGTAAAAACAACCACCCGAATCAAATTTGGATTGGTAGTTCCACAATAATTTGCAAGGTCAAAGATGTCTGATCACAAAATCTTTTTTTAGAATCTGCTATAATACAACTTACTTCCCTATTTGTAACTTTAATTATTAGGCCATGGCCTGTTTCATATAGACCTTTGTATTTGTAACATGTTTAAGAATGACCTCAAGATATAATTACAGACCTTAAATACAAATTAGTTGCCTTAGAGATATTTTCATTGTATAATGTTTTATTTTAATTTAATATTATTGTGAATTATGTATTGTGAATAAGTTTTTTGTTTGACCAAAGTTATGAATAGCTGTCACCCTATAATTATTTTTCCCATTAATTTGTCTTGTCCTTATTTGTCCTGAGCAGGATTGAACTTAATCTTTTTGTTTTTAAATTGTACCCATGGTTTTTTATGCTTGTTCGGAAAGGGTTACTCATTGCTCCAGGTGTGCCGGATTCTAGGTATTAATCTCCTCGAATCCTTCGAGCGCCCTCGAAGCCTCCCGGGTGCCCTTTATAATCCCAATCTGTCAGTATACGACCCGTTTTCCTGTTACCCTCAATTTCTCATCTTAGTCAGTTTGTCTGGCTGAGTCAAAGGACCGTTGAGTTCGAAGATATTGCTGAAAACTCTCCATTGGTATATTTTTTACCTTCGTAGGCCTTATACCTTTATTTTATTTTGGGAATTTATCACGGTTCCAAACTTTCGAGATTCCAGTTATTACATACATGCCATACATACATAAATACATACATACTAATAACTATATAATAATATATATATAAGATATATTATATATATATATATAAATATAAATAAATATTATTATTATATATATATATAATATATATAATATATAGATAACAATAGACGAGGAGGCTGGTTTAACTATGCTTAACATGATTATTATGAAATCAACTTGATGTTTAAACAAAGTTGGTTAAAAAGTGACGACAATGGCTGATAAGGACAACAAACAAACAAGGGACAAGAGCACCCCAAAAAC
>NC_061093.1:55757398-55785063 GCF_015104395.2 Macrobrachium nipponense | reverse complement strand
CAAGAGCACCCCAAAAACAAAGCTATTGTCCCCCAACCCCCCCAGTCTTCCTCTTCTCGGCTGGCAGTCACCATCATCATCATATCCCCGAAATATACTTTCAGGAACTTTGAACAAGAAAAAAGTTACCGTCATGGCGAAGTTTATGACACCAAAGATGATCTTTCTCCGGCGGGTCTTTATGGCCTTCCCTTCCAGTAAAGCGATCGACCCTTTTTTCCCTTTTTCCTTCTTCCTATTCCATCTACTTAAGTTATCCGGTAAATACTTCAGTTTCTTCTTCTTCTTCTTCATTTTCCTGCAGAGGTGCATTCTTAAGATTTCCCTCTTTCTTCCCCCCCCCCCCCCCCCCCCCCTTCTGTAAATTCGCAGCGGTTCCATAACCCCGTGAAAATATTCTGTGACCTGAAATAAATTCGGGCAACAATAGCCTAAACCAACACACCCCACCCCAAACCCCAACCTTCCCCCGCCCCCCCACCCCCTTACGAAATTGCTGGTCTGAGGCGCTCAACAAACCGCAGTCAATCTACCAAATTATAGAGTCTAACATTCCAGCGCACACGTTGCTGCCATAAGGTGGGTTCGACATTTTGAGTTCAGATTTTATCTTCGGGAACAATAACTCGTTTGGTCTTTGTTTTCATTCCAGGGGTGGGCAGGATTACCCAGCGACGCTTTAATTGATTCATTGACCTTGTTTTCAGGGTCTGACGGTTTCCAGGAAGAAAAAAAAAAAAAACGAATAAAATTCGGGAGCAAGTATGTATTCCAGTCATCTGTCATATCAGATGAACCGACTGCCCTCGGGCGGGAGCGGCTGCTATTGGTGCATACGATCGATATCTGGCCAACCACAACGCGCGTTACGCGGGACAGAAGGCGGGGTCGAATGACGTCACGGAAAACGGGGACGTTGATTGGCTGCCACGGCTTTCACATTCATCGCCTACTTTCAGGCCGAGCATCTGCGATTGGTCGGCGCGAACAAAAATCGCGGGTGTATGTATGTGCGGTGCGGGCGGTGGTTGGCGGACAGATTGGGCGGCGCTGTGAACAGATCCTAAAGTCATCTTTGGCGTCCATCACTCAACAGGGTCCATCCACCGGCAGACTGATACGTCTGAGTGATACGTGGCCATACGCGTTCGTTGAAAGTCGTTTGTTGAAACGGTAACAGACGTGTTCCATACGACATCAATTAACCCCAGTGTATCATAGAGACACCACGCGAGTCAGAGTCCACTTCGCCTCGTCCTCAGGACTTCTGGAGAAGGCGTATAGGTGCACAGACGTGGCTTCAAGGAGCTGTATCTACTACGTTGCCACTGCAGCAGTTTGGATTATCCCGAAGGAGAACCGCCCCAAGCACGTGGTTGATACAAGCTTCGTTCTTTTTTATCTGTTGGAATTCGTTTCAGTTGACATTTGAGAAGATGAAGTTACAGTGAAAGTTGGGAGCAGAGAAGCCCCGAGTGAAATTCAACAGTACGTTGAGTGCCAGGTCGCTGGGCACTGCGCTGGTCGATGGTGCCCCGATTCTGACGTCATCGCTCTCCCCAGGATACCCGTTTCCTCTTGAGCGAGTTTGACCGCGACTTGATGGTTGATGAACGAAGAATGATTGACGTCTGACACTCGTCGAATAAAGATTTGTGGAAAGAAAGTTCTAAAACATTCATCGCAGGTGAGTCGATTCAAAATGACTCCCAGACCAAGGTAGATTAGTGATTGGATTGACCTGTATGTAAACGAAGCTTGAGATTTTCTGAATTAGTTAGGAATTTATTTAACATCGCCATCTTTTCATTATATTTTTCAGTCTGTAATGATAAATGTGTTTTTTTTTTTTTTTTTTTTTTTTTTTTTTTTTTTTTTTTTTTTTTAGGTAGATGGTGTACTGACCGTCTCGTAATTTCGACTATAACTTTATGGATAAATATTATCAGAAGAGTTTTTTTCATGTTTACGTTCTTTCCCAGTGTCTTTGAAGTTAAAAATTTCCTGTAGTAACTGAGAAATGACCACTGTGTATACGAAGCTTGAGATTTTCTTAATTAGTTAGGAATTTATTTAACGTCGTTATCTTTTCATTATCTGTATCAGTCTGTAATGATAAACGTGCCATTTTTAGGTAGATGCTGTATTGACCGTCTCGTAACTTCGTTTGTAAATTTATGGATAAATATTACCAGAAGAGTTTTTTTCATGTTTACGTTCTTCCCCAGTGTCTTTGAAGTTAAAATTTCCTGTAGTAACTGAGAATCGGCCACTTTTCCTGCGAACATCTTCCAGTGCCTCTGTAGTTTTTCCAACCAGTGCTCAAAGACGCCCGTTATTTTTAGAACAGTTAGAAAAAAAAGAATTAATCTTACAACTACAGACAATTCCTACTTTTGTGAAATGAGAAGATTTATGGAAATTTCTTCTTTTATGCCCACTCCGTCATTAGGATTCATCCCGCGTCAGCTAGTGCAATTACTGTCGACGTTTTCTTGGTTTCAAGTATCATTCTGAAGGATTTATGGTCCAGTTGAGCTTGGTATGCCTCTCAGGGAAGTTTTGATGAGAAAGAGAGAAGAACGTTGTTGAATTTGATACTATTTTATATCTGTTTATATCTCACTTATAAAAGGCCCATTAAAACACTGTTTTAAAACTAAGGACTATCAAGGGTGGAAGCAAGTTCACCGAAATATAGTCCTTAGTTTTAAAACAGTTTTTTCAATGGGCCTTTCATACTTGAGACGTATCCTGTTTTAACAGAAGAATTGATTTACATCTGTTTATATATAAATATTCTCAAAGATAAGAAAAAAAAAGTCAATAATCAAGTTGATTGATCTTTAGTTATTATTGTCATTATTGTTGAAGGAATAATACGGGGCACTAAGACAGAGGATTGAATGAGGCTATATGTAAATAATTCAACAAGCAGATAAATGAATTTACGAGGTAATTACAAGAACGTAAAAAAATAAGCTTAGGAAAGCTTAATCGTACAGTTAGACGACGGAAGTTTTTGGCGAAGGTTTCCCTGCATGGCAGACAACTCATGATCAGTGGGTACGACGGTGCCCGGGAATTTCTGCTGGGATTGATTTGGGGCGAAGGTTTTCTGAATCCTCTACGACTGGAGATTTTTTTTCGGTGGTCCTTGACACGGCGATATCCGATGCCGTTTAATTCATTATTTAAATAATAAAAAGAACATTTTTTTTCCTGTCGTTCTTTCATTACATGGCGTGTGGATGGATACTAAGGTTAAAAATTTATTGATTGTATTGCTGGCGTATTTATGCCGTCAAAAGCGATGGCAGAATAAGAAAGTGCCAATGTTACACGTCTCACCTTAGAAGCGTTATGCGTCATCCAGATGTCTCTTTTGGGCACTCTTATTTTTAGGGGCTAATGTGGAAAATAGAATCCCGGAATGGACGACGGTAAGACTAAATGTGTTCGTAGATTATCGTTGTTTCACAGAGAAAAAAAAATCTTTACTGATAACCTTTAATTTTATAATTATCGCTGTCTAAATTGGGAACGCGTTCTCACAAGACAAGCTAAAAAGAGCATCGCCGTGTTGAGCTCTGCAAAAAAAAAAAAAAAAAAAAAAAAAAAAAAAAAAAAAAAAAAAAGTGAATTGCAGTATATATTATTGATCAAGCTATAGTACCGTAAAGAGCTATGCAATTGCATCCATCTGCACTTGATTATCACAGAACTTCAAAAGGCAGTAGCTCCACTTACGATATCAAGGATCACCGACGTCTGTTTTTGTTACACTGGAACCATAATCAGTGCAGATATTTTCTCATCATTCATTTCCTGGGCTTTATCATGACAATAAATGCCGCCACACAAGATTATTTACTAGGTTGTTGCAAGTGTCAGTAACGCTTGGTATTTTGCAATATCTGGCCGGTAACTCTCAGCCCTGACCTATCAGGAACTGGGATCGTCTTGGGTGTATTAACTCGTTGACAGTTATAGACGATTAGATGGTTCGTGTTTCCCCAGGACCTTCGCCAGCCTTCGCGCTCTTTGGCCGGTATTCAATCTATATTTTCATTAAAAACCACTGTGATTGAACACTGCACGGCTTAATCATGCATGTGGAATGAAGTCTATTATCTTAATTGCATTATTAATATAGAATCTACTGGTAATACGCAGTATTGTTCTTTGTGGTTTATTCTTATCAGAAAGCCATAAGAAAACGCATGATCTAGCCAAGAGTTGGCGTGACTGCCTTCACAAGGCTGATGAGTCCAGCGTTTTCTCTGTTAGAATCAACTACCGTCAGATTGTTCAGCTCAGTGACCGCTTCTTTTCGCCCTCTACTGTCAGGCTTTGGAATCTTCCCAGCTTCTGTTTTCATCTCGAGTTTCACAGGGGATGGGGTGCGGAATGGTACGTTTTTTTTTTCTTTTTTTTGTCTCTCCTTTTAAGAGAAGTTGAGCCCACGTTATAAATAATAGTATTTGGCAGATTTCGCTGATCATTTCGTTCGAATATTTGCTAAAGAGTTGAGCCCATATTACAGATAATTAGGCAGACTTCGTTGGTCATTTTATTGGAATATTTAAGAATTAAATTGTTGTCAGCTAGCGGTGTTGAGACTTTCAGGAGGCATTCTCGTGAAAGTCTTAAGGTCGCTTTTGACATCTCTCATACCTAAGCACTGTCTTTCATTTATTAGTGTGTCTGTCTGCTGCCGTGTTTATTCCTCGTGTTTTCGCGATCAAACTTGAATCGTGAATACAGCAAATACAAGAGTTTTCTTTACTACAGCCGCTACAGCCTATGATATAATCAAAGCCACCAAAAATAGATCAATATCTTCGGCCATTTCGCAGGGCATCTTCTGTGACCTTTTTTAAATGAATTTATGTTGCTGGTGCATATATTAAAGCTCTGCAATATCAGACTGCGTCTTTTTGAACTTACATTTCTTTGGAAATGAATTTTTAAGAAATTACCCCTTTTTTTATTAAATCATTTAGAACTTGTATTAAAATAAGATATGTATGCTTAAACATTATTTATTGACGATATATATATGTACAGTACATGATGACATAATCTCTGGAAGTGCTTATCAGTTATAGCACATAGGCTGTCGGGTCAGTTTCACGTACTAAAACGGTGTACGAGCTCATGAACTACGTATCACCTAGACTATATTACTGATGCATTAAAATAATAATGAATTCTGCATCGTAAATAAAGAATGACAATAGACATTAAATACTGAGAATTAGCTACGTAGAAGTTTCCGCGCTATAGCAAAGGAAATACGATGCTGATATAAATTCACCAGTTCTGCCAGTAGCCCCGAGGAACGTATTAGACTAGCTATTCTGGTTACGAGAACCTTATCAATTCTTTCTAAGAATAAGCGAAATTGGTCACATAAATGAACCAAATGCTGATGTCCTGCCTACAAGCTTTAAAAGACAATACCCATTGTTCTCTGTCACCACGTCCGTGGAGTCAGTGGCCACTGGCCAGACCACACTCTGCACTTTCCCGAAAGACTGATACACTGTCTGCAGACAGAACATTGTAGTATCACGCTATCGAATTAAAATCTGTACACTCGCAAGCTAATTCCATCTTCAGTAAATTAGTACTAAACAGAGACAAATCCCTTTATCCAATAACCATAAATTTTGCTAAATACACGTTTGCACGTAACTGCTCAGGGTGCCAATTTCGATTCGATGGCATTCACGGATGATCAGCGGCACGTTACTTCCATGTATAGGTCTATCTACAGAGGTTTGCAGCGCCTCAGTGGTGTGGTTGGTATGGTCTTGGCCTGCCACCTCCTCGGTGGCCGCGAGTTCGATTCTCTGGCATTCCACTGAGCGGTCAGAGGTGTGTATTTATGGTGATAGAAGTTCATCACTCTCGACGTAGTTCGGAAGTCACGTAAAGCAGTTGATTGGTCCCGTTGCTGAATAACCAATGGTTCCATGTAACGTTAAAACACCATACAAACAAGCAATACAGAGGTTTGCACTTACACAAATAATAACCTACCGTTCTTTGTTCTTAGGGAAATCTGAAAAAGCTCTCTTTTGGATAATTATGTGGCTGTTGTGACACCCACAGGACGAACTAAAAGCAACCCGTTGACTTGAGGAAAGTATACGGCGTTGGCATAGCCATATTGCAGACTAGTAACTTTCATTCAGCAGGTGGTGACTCAAGGTCCTAATTTGAAAAAATATGGCGGGAACTCAAGAGACGGTGATCTATGGATTGCTCTGTTGATACTAATCGCAGTGACCAAGAAAATGAAGAAATCATACCGCTATCGATAGCACCAAAAGCATTGGCATTCTACTTTATTATTCACAACACAGAAGAAGGCTGATTACTAGTGCCTAGCTGCAACCCTTTTCACCGTAACTTTTTTTTTTCTGGATTACCCAGTATACGCAGTCGTACACAAATATTACGAATTTATCTTTATTATCCAAATTTAAAATTTCTATATACTGCCTGTGTCGTAGGTGCTATTCCATCATTGTTGTCCTTGGCGGATCACAGATTGAAAGTCTATAGCGTAAATAATGTATCTGATATTTAGTCTAATTCTGTACACTTCTTTCTTTGAGTCAAATAGGACGGAATCAGAAATACATCGTAACATTATTATTATTATTATTATTATTATTATTATTATTATTATTATTATTATTATTATTATTATTATTATTCAAGTACCTTTAACTTCACGTTTTCGAAGTTCCCTTGCAGCTAAGAGGAAACCTTTGTGTATGGTGTTACAAATATTTATCATTTATACCCATTTTCACACCTGTGCAATTTCCTGTATGAATTCCATTAATAGAAACTTTCTTAGATGGGACTTACTTAACTAAGCTTACAGGATTTACTGGCTGTTCATTTTCACGGTGATATCAGAGTGGCTTCGGGTACAGTTAGATTAGCTGTAATAGACTAATTGACAGAGGTTGATGAACAGTAATCGACATTTTCTGTAGTCAGGCGGCAATACCAACCTGGACTGAAGGTCTGTTTTGTCTTTCACCGCAGATATGATGAGCGCCTTCCCTTACCCGGCGATGTTGGGCGTCCAGCATCTCATGGGCGGCGGAGGTGAGATGAGGGCGGCGGCCTCTCACCTGGCACCAAGCAGACGCCTCGACCACGAGAACGCCCACACGCCCTCGCCTTACTACCCGCGAGACGCCCACAACCACCTCCACCACCACCAGCCTTCCAGGGAAGATCACGTCGCCGCCCGAGAGTCCATGCACATTTTGCGGAGCGACCTTTTGGGGCTGAACCGGGGACAGATGATGTCCCGGGACATGACTGTCGGAGGGCGAGACGACCCAGGGATCCCACGGGACATGGCGGTCCTACCGTCCCTCGACCACAGTATGGCCGCCAGCATGGACCACAACATGACAGGTAACATTGAAAATCAGGACCCAGCAGTAGGAGGAGGAGGAGGAGGAGGAGGAGGTCGGATAACGCCGTCCTCCGTCAAGGAAGAGCGAGACGCCCGCGACGACGGCACGACGGGCGGCTCCTGCAGTGACGAGGACGGCGGCGGCGGCGGCGCGCGCTCGGCCGCCGTCGGTCCGCAGGGCGCCTTGGGCGGGAACGGTAAAAAAGTCCGTCAGCAGAAACACGTGAGACTTTCTATTAACGCACGTGAGCGACGACGGATGCACGACCTGAACGACGCGCTGGACGAACTGCGGGCAGTCATCCCCTACGCTCATTCTCCCTCCGTCAGGAAACTCTCCAAAATCGCTACGCTCCTCCTGGCGAAGAACTTCATCCTGATGCAGTCCAACGCCATCGAGGAGCTCAAGAGAATCGTCACGTATCTCAACCAGCCAGGGGCACACCTGCCCCACCTGCCGCCGCCCGCGACTGCCGCTTACGACGCTGCCACTGCCTTGCCCACAGATACCCCGCTGCCCACGACGGCGGGGGGCTTTCCGCGGCTTCCCCCGCAGGCCCACGCGCCTCACCCGCAGCGGAATAGCAAGCATCAGCAGCAGCAGCCGCTGTTTTCAGATCCAGCGTCGACTTACAAGTCGCAGTCTTAACGCCCTCAGTCTCTCATGTCTCTGAGACTCCTAGGGCGCTCGTTTCGAAGAATGAGCCCGTGCTGGCTGGCGCAAGGGCGGCTTAATCTAACAGAATCAGAGATCGAGAAGTGAATGTCAAAGGCGAAGGCTTTTTGAAAATAAGATGTAGCATTTTATACTACGAGGTGACCAATAAACCTCTGGCATGCAGAAGTGGCCAATGCCCTGCAACGGAACGTTGTGGTGATATTTTTACAATAATACGGCAAAGGTTGAAGCGGTCTGTTGTATTATGATGAAAGCGGAGAGAGGAATTCTTTCATTTTGAAGTTTTCTTATGGATTTCATATCAACGGATAAAAGACGGGCAATATAAAAAAAAAAACCCCTCTTTGCATTGATAAATAAAGCAAGTCGTTTGATTTTGACATCTAAAAAATATATGCAAGTTGAAATGAGGCTCAAGAAATGAGCCTTTGAGTCTATTGTCGATCAGAGAAATGACAGCAGACTTAAGACAAACCAGGGACATGACTCCATCTGACTCCTGGGACGCAGATGAACGTCCCCAAGGAAGTCCGAACGACATGCCAAAGGGCGTATCAAGGATGCTGGAAAAGCTGACGAAGGAGGAGGAGCTAGGAAATGCTCCAAACAAAGCGAGACTTGGGAGCTTCTATGAAGGAGAGCGAGAGAACGAGCATTGTGGTTCCCCATTTTTTTTTTTCTTTTTTTTTTAGAATTCCAAATGAATTTTTTTTTGGAAACGATGATGATGATGATGATGACGATTCCGTTCCATTCCTCCAGCCGAAGACATCAGGTCGTGTCGCCGCCACCGCTTTCGCGCCTTAACAGGTAGCCACGTATCTGGCATCTCTCTCTCTCTCTCTCTCTCTCTCTCTCTCTCTCTCTCTCTCTCTCAGAACATCAGACCAAGACCTTTCTTGTTAAACACTTCATTGACTGCAGTTCACTTTTTTCATTTCATTCAACATCCATATTTCTCCTCGGATCAGCGTCTACCATATCCTGTCTCACGTTCACTCTCTGTTTCTATCTCTCCCTCTTAAAACAGATAAATAAAGACAAAATAAAATAGCCCTGTTGATGCTAGGGACACTGGCTACCGATTGTAATCTTCCAGTTTCTTGAATATATTATTTGAATAATGTTCGCGTACTGCTATTTCCCATGACCTATCCAAACATGCTCTCCTTCTTCCACATAACAAGATAGCAAGACAATTTTTATTGTTTAACAAACGCCCGACTTCATTGTATACATCTAATCTTTCTGTACACTTCAGGCCATTTAAGCACTCATGAAACTGTAATATTAAAAAAGTCTGTAGCAATTAATTTCTTTAAACGATATTGGAATAACCTGAGTGTTTATTGTAAAATGAATGACTGTTTTACAACCTTCAGAATTAACTGATCTCGACGAAATTGTAACTTATGTTATTTCCTTGCTATTTGTTCATTCTTTTGTTTCATGATTGATATGAGTATTGTCACGTGTTTAAATGTTAGTTTTCAGCTTTGGAGATCATTTTCATCCTTCATGTCTTGATAAAGTATCGATTTTGTCTGTCGAACACTTCCACTGATTTCCATCTTGACGAATGACCTGAATGTTTTGTGTTTATTTATCATCTTTGCATGACAACCTACTAGAACTCTCTCAATATCCTACTGATCTGTGTTCCCAAAAGCGTTATTTCCCGACCAATTACAAATCGTCTACGAAGCCCGGCCCAATCTCACCTCGGTCCCGAGGGACCGAGAGCCAATCATATCTCTCGTCGCTTACGAGGGTCGCCGGACTCCGCAAGATTATTATTATTATTATAGAAGCCAAATCGAAGGGTTATTTATATCGTAGGTCTGAGATATACTAAGCCTTTCCTGTTCCAAGGATTCTTAGCCTCATTTATACGATTAATTTCTGTCTTTTTTTGTACGTTTGGTTATTTATCAATTAAATGTTATATATCCAAGTGCAATGTAATTACCATTAAGGATTATGTATGTATTTTTCCCCTTTTCATTTCTGAATGATTTTACCGTACTGATGGTCATCGATTTGATTGTGGCAATGAGTGTGCCGTCATACTTGTAGAATTTTGTTGGTTAGTCTATTAATTAATTGTCATAAGAAATTTTCAAAGAAATTTTTTGTTGTATAGATGATAATCCAAACCATATTTGCTTCTGAATGATTTTAATTTTCTGACGTGCTATGAATATGATGGAAGGAAAATGAATAAGACGTCTTAAATTCTCGAAAGGACTATATATAACATTGATGACCATGGTGCGTTGTTATTTCATGCCATTAGCAATATTAGACGAAAGTTGCTTATTAACTTACGTATGTCTGTGTCTTTTTTATTTATCTGGTTTTCTCAAATTAATATTGATGGGTTTTAACAAAATTCCGCTGAGCCATTGTTACGGACCATGCAAGCGCTGGGCTGGAATTTGAAAAGAATCTGGATCTGGATGTGGAGTGGACCCAAGCCCCCTTTTTTGGGGGGTGGGCGGGGCGTGCTGAGGTTGAAGGAAGTAAGTTTCCCTGAACGTTTTCTTGTTGTCATCTCTTCCATCCAAAATGATTTGAATTATACTAAAGCACAACTTTGTTAATGTGTATAATATTCCCTGTTTTCGTTTTCGTATATTTCTGGAATTTCTGGATGATAATGACTAATGTCCCTTTTTATGTACATTGTATATTTATAACTCGTTTTCGTATATTTCTAGAATTTCTGGATGATAATAACTGATGTCTTTTTTATGTACATTGTATATTTATAATTGTTTATTTATTTTACTTCCAAACTTGTCTAGAAAGATTTTAAAAATCTGGATGACATGTTCCTCATGATTAATAAATTTTATTCTGTTATTATTTCTTTGTGAAGCTGATATTTGTTCCCTTTCAGATTCTTCGTCATCCCTTCTACTGTTCTTGTGTAATTACAAATTAAAAATACCTTATTTGCTATTAACAGCTAAAGCTATAACCCCCCCCCCCCCCCCCCCCCAACCCCACCCACCCCCCCCCCCCCCCCCCCCCCCACCCCCCCCACCCCCCCCCCCCCCCCACCCCCCACCCCCCCACCCCCCCCCCCCCAAGCAGTTTTCTAAATGCAATTTGTATCCTTAAAATGTTGTTTTTTTTTGTTTTTTCGAGGAATAACGGCCAGTTTTCCTTTTAAATGTAGATTTGTAAAAAAAATTAACATTAAAAATACCTTATTTGTTATTAACAGCCCAAGCTTTAATATCAAGCAGCTTTCTGTATGCAACTTGTATTTAAATGTATGTTTTTCGAAAACTAACTGGCAGTTCCTTTTAAATACAGATTTTAGGAAAATCAACATTAAAAATACCTTATTTGTTATTAACAGCCATTAATACCAAGCACCTTTTTGTATGCAATTTGTATCTAAATGTGTGTTTTTTCGAAAACTAACTGCCAGTTCCGTTTAAATATGGATTTTTAAAAAATATATAAATGAGTTCCTTACGACAATCAGGTGATAGTTAACCTGCAATATGGTTTTTCATATCTCTGCATCAGCAAAATTAGAATTATGTTTAGGACAGGATTATACATGT
This sequence comes from Macrobrachium nipponense, assembly GCF_015104395.2. Lineage (NCBI taxonomy): Eukaryota > Metazoa > Arthropoda > Malacostraca > Decapoda > Palaemonidae > Macrobrachium > Macrobrachium nipponense. The sequence continues at coordinate 55,773,350 of NC_061093.1, read as the reverse complement.
TCAAGAAATTTGAGTTTCAATAACTGAGTTTCAATAACTATGAAAATTTCGACAGAAATGAAGTGATTTGACAAGTGGTTAAAATTCTTCATATATCATACTAACTTAATCCTTCATAGATACTCACATATAAGGAAATTAAACGAAAATGTGTGTTATGATGCGAAACAAGACTCTGGCTATTCTGTTTTACGTAACGCACACACACACACACACTCTCTCTCTCTCTCTCTCTCTCTCAGTTAAGGTGTGAAAAATATTAGCAGACAATAGTTAATTGAAAAGGTGACTCCAAACTAGAAAACCGATGGTTTCGAGGTACATTATTATTATTATTATTATTATTATTATTATTATTATTATTATATTATTATTATTATTACTTATTATTATTATATTATTATTATTATTATTATTATTATGATGAAGAAAATTTAATTATAACATGTCCTTATATAATAAAAGGAGAATTCTTAGCCAAGTGCGGGAAGCAGCTTAAAAATACAAAGGCATTACGCCCGAATAAGCAAATAAATGAATACGTTAATGTGCAGCAGTGACGAATTACAAAATAAAAAACTTAAAAAATCATAGCATATATCTATATATATAAACAGAGAGAGAGAGAGAGAGAGAGAGAGAGAGAGAGAGAGAGAGAGAGAGAGAGGAACATGTTTGGAAAATGCTCAAACAAAATTAAAAGTAATCGAATACAGATATGCAGACACATGATTGTCCGAGAACGCGAATGGAATGAGACCGAACCGTCTGTAGGATTCCGTAATATCACGAGAACCCTCATTCTATCTCTGGCCAAGAGGGACCCTTGGCCAAGCTATCACGAAATGGCTGTCTTACGCAAATACGGTAATAATATGTATATATAAAATAATCAAACGAGTCTCCGCTGATGATAAGACCCACTCTAAATAGGTATAGACATCCAGCGGCCTGCGTAACTTTGAGTCACTACGAATGACTACTGATAGAGACGGGACTACATTGAGTGAATACTTACTAGGAGCCATGTTGGAATATGTTTATAGATAGTCGCAAGTTATGTACATTGCATATTATATGAATAAGTGTGTGTTCGTTTATTTTTATCCCCACTAGTCACGTGATGTTTTAGCAGACCTCTAGTCGAGGACACCACCAAAGGATTTTTCTGTGTAATGTGTATATAAATTACGGATGATGGCAGAAGAGTAATGTATGTATTATACTTGTATAACTTGTATATTGATGGGTAATAAAATGCCATGTTAATAAGATAACTTGGTTTCATTGTTCCTTGTCAGTGTTTTATTATCGACTTTTTTTTCCATTTTTATTTTTCTATTTCTTTTCTTGTGTCAATTGTACGTTTTAGTGTAAGTATCACATTTAAACGGTTCTGTTCATTCCTTTCTCCTTATCGACAAACAAATCCTTATCTAATTAGGATATTACGAGAATTACTGACCCAATCTTACAAGGCCATGCTCCTTTTACTTTTCATTTTTATTTTTTTCTTGTCTTTTCTTGTGCCATGTATGTTTTAGAGCGTAAGTATAACATTTAAATGGCTCTGTTCATTCCTGTCTCCTTATCGACAAACAAATCCTTATCAAATTAGCATTATTGTAACGAAGATTACTGACCCAATCCTATAAGCTATTCTCCTCTCACGTATGGAGGAATGATAGCCTGAGAGCGCTACATAAAAAAAGCAAGATGGCAAAAAGCAATACAAAAATAAAAAAGATTTGGTGAAGCCTGACTAATGGCTATCAAAGTAAGTCCACTAAACTAAAACGACCCAGTCTAACTTTACCTGACGGCCATCATCTCTGCCATGTTAGCACTCCACGTCTCTAGTTCCACCCCAGATTCTGACGCCTTCCGATACGAAACAACACCATGAGTAAAAATTATTCCCCAAGACTGAAACGTCATTCTTGGAACAACTGTGGCTTCACAACTGCCGGTTCCCTCAACGAGTCATCGACTCGTCCAGTTTCCCACGGCCAATAAAAGGAATATGGAGTGATGGAGAGAATGCATTAGTCACGCGAATTTTGGCGACATGGAAACCAACAGTTATGAAGGTTCCTTACCCTACCTCTCTCTCTCTCTCTCTCTCTCTCTCTCTCTCTCTCTCATACGTACAGTATTTGCTTTTGGGATTTACAATTACAGGTGGGCTAAAAGTAACTGAGACTATAAATATCAAAGGATACTACTATTCACGATATCTAATCTGTGTGTGTGTGTGTGTGTATTATAGGTTTGTTTACCTCCCTGAATGCATCATGGGAGGCTTTGTAGAAATTTTTATATACAAATGAAACTTTTCTGTTTGAGATAAATGGATTGATCTATACAAATGTTTTGGAAATGTTGATTTTATTCAACAAATTTAGAGAAATAAACTGAAAACGCTTTATGTTATCAAATTCTCATTCAAATTCTCTTTCACACACACAAAATCAAACATATATGTATATATACGTACATATATATGTGTGTATATAACTAATTCTTTTAGCGTGTTTCGTGTGAATGCTGCACAAACATGCAACAATATTCTAGAATAAGCAATAACACCAGTGAGCAATTCCCCATACAAAGAGCTCGAAAGCTCCAGCAAAAGCCAGCCAGACAGACAGACAGACAGACAGACCAACAGACAGACAGAGAGCCATTTGTGTAATTAATATGTTTGGGGGTCCCACCGTCCAATTTGGGGTCAGCCATTAAGGCGAAAAACACCAGCATTCCCGTCCTCCTTAAATAGTCTCGTATCCGGTCCAATCAGGAGAGAGTGGCGCTGCTATGATTGACCGATGTGACGTTGTTGGGCCTTCCCTCAGGGGGGTAGGTGAGGGGGTAGGGGTTGGGGGAAGGGGTGACGCTGAAGGAAGCGAGGAAGAGAGAGAGAGAGGGAGACAGGAAATGGGAAAAGGAGGATTTGAAGGAATGTTGGTATTGCTACCAACCCAAACCTTGACCACTATTCATCTCTATCTTCTCATTCTGTATATTCTCCTTCTCATTTTACGGTGCAAGAGCCCGTGCTGGCACAAAGCCAGCTAAATCATAACCGACCAACCTTCTCATTTTCGTTGTCTTCCATTTTGATTTTATTTCTCACGACGGAAATGCCTTTTCGTATCGCATCTTGATCATTGCTCTATGCTGCCTTGTACTGGAATGCCAGCGTTTGTTACGAGTTCCAGTAATATTTTGGTGTTTTGACAAGACGCTGTGAACTTAAACTATCTATACGTTCACCGTGACTCTTTTCCCGGCCATGTTTTACCAGCATGATTGCACACACACTCCTTAGCAAAAATGGGTTATTGATGTCTGGAATTAAGGCCTGTCGACAGTCAACTCGAACAAGGAAAGACGATTAAATTAGTTTCCCCAGACTGAGAGAGTGTTACAAGGAGTTACGAGGATTAGGATGTCTCAAAGACTTGTTAGTCTATCCGAGGAGACATAATGTGCTCACTTCTCTGTAGGAGCAGGTTTTACCGAGAGAGAGAGAGAGAGAGAGAGAGAGATTATTACCTGCCATGCTTTAATTAGAACGAGGAAAATGATACTTATCCTTTCTTTCTTCCATATTCAATTCGTGTCACCAGCTTTTGTATAATGAGTCAGCTTTGAATCAAACATTGATTTAACATATCCTGGGCCGAAGCTATTATTATTGGAGCATTATTGATGGAACTGTTACAACGGTAGTTTGCGCTTGGGGTAACAATCACTGCTTCAGTAACCGATGAATGTTACTCCCATAGCTGCTCATCACAGATACAGCTGTAACGAAAGGTGGCGAACTGAAAGTTGAACATTTATTTGTGTAGTTCAGTTCAGTGTAATCAAGTGAGCCGTAAAATATTCAAAATTGCGTTTAAGGGACTTTACTGAAGGACATATATAAAAGTTCTTATTGGTGGCTCTTCAGAAGGACACTTTAGTTCACCAACGTATTGCAGAGGTAAGGAAATGCGTTATATACATTATATTTGCGTGTATATTTATATCATAAAGGTAGGTCTGGGGTACTTATCCGCGGCGGCCTAGACTATGGCAGTTGCGGTTTTTCTGTGTAGTTTTACCTACTGAACAAGAATTTTAAGTAATATTTATTCGGACGACTGTACTTAACCCCCAGGGGCCAGTACTAAACACGGCGAAATACATTGGACGCTCCAATCCCTAGTGGATGTCGTATCCGCGGTTACGTTCCTTGCAGTCCGTGCGGAATGCTTCTGTAGAAATACCATAATAAATAATGCTTAGTATTTACCTATGGGATGGTTAGTTACGTGCATTATATTTATATAATAAGATACCTTAGTTCATCAACGTATTGCAAAGGTAAGGAAATGCGTTAATTTGGTATATTTGTGTGTATATTTAGTTCGATAAATATAATATATAATGTTTAGTAGTTACTTAGGGGATGGTTATAGTTATGTGCATTACATTTATATAATATTATTACATTGCTTAATTTCATTAGTTTTACATTCTGTTTCTTGTTCTTATGGGTTTAATATATTCACTGATTTCTTCTGAAGTATTTGGTTGGAGATTTTTATGGGAGTGACCTTAATCTTATGTTCTTTCCTTCGGGCAGGGGGTAGGAGGCCTTGCCCCAAGTCTGGACGTTTATCGTCGGCTTGGTTGTTATATACGTATACCCATCCTTGCTATTGTTAAACCAGACTTCTGTTGTATCTGTATTTTATTCTTGTAATGCTGGTTTCTTGCCGTGTTTGTCTGACTCTTCCATATTTTCTCACTTCTACATTCAGTCTTTTTTTTTTTTTTTCTAATCCCGGATAAGTAGAAACAATCCGGGTGTGGTTACAGTCCACATTGGCATTCATCTCCTTGGGCATCATAGGTCGCCCCGTGGCATATGCCTCATTGGTATCGCTTCCTCGGCTTTTGTCAGGGTATGTTTATTCAGAAGGATATAGTGATATGCACTAATAAAATAGTATAGCATCTATGACGATTACAATATCCACAGCTGTATATGATACTTATGCAAATGTCGTCTGTTTTCAAACATACTGCGTTCTGAAATTAAATATTGGAATAGTCTAATTAAACAGGAGCGAAAAGTCAATCTTGAAATGAACTCTCAGTAGTTAGTTAATTTGCTATGATTGGTTCCCTAACAGGTACAAATTTTGTGACTATCGATTCCATAGCCTCAACGATCTCCGGTCATTAGAGTTTATATCGTCGTGATTAGCCTCATCCTAGTCCACGCTTAAAAAAGATTTACATATAATGAAGATATATATTATATAATATATTATAATATATATATATATATATATATATATATTATATAAACATGGTAGAAAGTTGAGCGATAAACTGGAGACTTGGAAAAAGCACTTTCGCAGTATATTCTACATTTCTGAAAATGTAGAATATACTACGAAAGTACTTATTCCAAGTCCATAGTTTTTCACTCAAATTTCTACCGTGGACTTAAGGATATTCCCAAGCACGTGTTCCTTCGTGGTTCATTAATATATATATATATATATATATATATATATATAATATATATATATATATATATAATTCACAAAAAGCACGACATAACGTCCCACTTTTGACAATACAACGTCTGTTGTACTTGGGGTAAATATTACTGCTTCAGTAAAATGCTATGTTACTACCATAGCCCAGTTAGAAAGGACAAATTGCTGTTTATCACATACGCGGCAGTAAACAAAAGTCTGTGAACTGGGAGACAAGTGAATTATGACCCTGATTGCTTGCTGACTGCGGAGGGTCGCAACTAGAATGGAGAAAAGCACTAAGCCAACAGCCACATCCAAACGACTGACTGCTTAAGAACCTAAAACTCCTATTGGCAGCTCCAGTGATGAGTCCCTCTGGAGGGAAAAATGAGTAATTCTCTTTTCCACTCTTCATATCTTTCTCTGCCATTAAGACTTCTTCCCCCGCCCCCCTCCCCCCATCTCTCTCTCTCTCTCTCATCTCTCTCTCCCTCTCTCCCTTCTGTCTAACCCCACCCGTCAGGGTGGATTAAGTCATCGCTTTGATAATGAAATGAGGCGTCGCTAACTGCTTCCTCCAATATTTGTTTGGCCTGGAGAGTCTCTCTCTCTCTCTCTCTCTCTCTCTCTCTCTTCTCTCTCTCTCTCTCATTGCCTTTTTGGCGCCAGTGCCCTTTGTCACTTATAACACCAGCAAGAGAGAGAAATCATCTCGCTTTCACTTAGATGATTTTCCTTCTCTCTCTCTGCCTCTGTCTCTCTCTCTCTCTCTCTCTCTCTCTCTCTCTCTCTCTCTCTCTCGTAATAGTTCGCCATCTCAGAGTCTCCAATCTTAGTACTGCTAATAATTATAAGTCACACTAACATACTTTTGGAAACTTAACATACTTTTGGGATATTGTACTAAGTCTCAAAGAGAAGATTTTTGCGAAAAGGTCGTTAGGCCTATGTCACTTAAGCTCAAGTTGGAGAACGGCATCTGGTATTCATTGGTGGTCATCAGTATCTTGGAGATTGACTGACTGATTGTGAGTTATCTGGCGGTGTCACAACTAGAGTGTCTCGGAGAATCGATAAAACACAGGTTGAAGCCATCTTTGGCTAAAGCAATTAAATTTAATAAGTCGAGAGTTAGATGAAAGAGGTGGAGAGCATCTTTGGATGAAACGATAAACAAAAATGTGGTATGGCTAACGTATACTAAAACTATTGTAAGCGAGATCATTAATACTTGAATTGTTTTAATTGCTTTATCCAAAGATGGTTTCAGTTAGGGACTCATCAAGTCTTTATACTGCTTTGTCCTAATCCGGCAGTAATCTCTGTTATTCTTAGTTTTTGATTGTACCATTGATTCTTCAGAACACTTGCAATCTCTCCCAGTAATCTCTCCCAGTAATCTCTCCCGCTTGTAATCTCTCTTTGAGCTCTTTCCTGTATGAAGTACTACTCGTATCTATCTCATTAAAATGACACTTCGTTCTTCCAAATTCTGGATTTGACATAAACCCATAAGTTTTCACATGTGTTTTTTTTTTAGCTCTTTTCTTTATGAAGTACTACTCGTATCTATCTCCTTAAAATCTGGAGTTTACATAATCGCTTTTGACAATTATATTCAACCAAAAAAAAAAAGGATATTTAATTCATTCAGTATTCTGTCAACTTTGCATGTAACCAAATTGAAGAATCATATTCCTTGAGAATCAAGGTCACGTAGCGCTTTCACGATCCTGTTAAGTTGTCACAATGTCACGAATCAGTCAGTTTTACTTTTGATAAGGTATCATTTTCTTTTTAGAGTCAAATTCATGTAAGTCTATCTCACAACTGTCAATTTTATTCAGGTTCATCAAAGAAACAAGTCCACGCAGTTTATCGTAAATGAGACAGCTGTCATTTATTAGGTAGTCATATTCTCTTAAGAGTTTGTTGTTATAACTTTATGAACTCACTTGATCTGAAAGAAAATAAATATCATATTTATTCAGCAAAGTTCTCGCAGTTCTGTCACGATGCTGGCTGGCAATTTCGCATAACAATCGTTAATCACAAATCTGTCCACTTCACATACCGGTAATCTTATTAGAGGAATAATGATAATGGTTGAGTCTAATTCGCATAATTCTGTCGTGACTTTGCAAATGTCGCATAATCACGTTATAATTCCATCAATTATGCAGCATGGTCTTGCCACGATGACGCTAGAACCTCGCTACCAATGTTCTGGCGTCTGTCCCCCTCCTCGATAATCTGGTTAACGCATCGCGCGAGGTTATAGACTGTGATAAACGAATCGTTAACCCCTTCTCTGATTTTCCTCCTTGTGTCCTGCCACCGTTACTAAGATTTTTATTTTTTTATTTTTATCATGTCATCTTTCGGTATATTTCTTTTCTCGCTGTGTTCCCATATGCCATCTTCTCTCTCTCTCTCTCTCTTTCATTAGGACACTGCGAATGAACAGTAAAACCTGCTCCTGGAGATAAGTGAGCACACGATGATGTCTCCTCTTAGGATGGACTAACAAGTCTTTAAGACATCCTAACTCTTACCCTTGAACTCCTTGTAATTCTCTATCACTCTCTCTCTCTGTCTCTGTCTCTGTCTGTCTCTCTCTTTGAACATATCATCCTTGTCATCACTATTTCCCGTATCCATCTCTCTCTCTCTCTCTCTCTCTCTCTCTCTCTCTCTCTCTCTCTCTCTCTCTTAGCATGTCATCCTTGTCTTTCTCTCTTTTAACATATCCTTGTCACTGCTAATTTCATGTATCCATCTCTCTCTCTCTCTCTCTCCTCTCTCTCTCTCTGCCTTTGAACATGTCATTTTGTCACCACTACTTTCCAGTATCTCTGTCTCTCTCTCCTTTTTTTTATTTTTTAACTTGCCCATCCTTGCTACTGCTAATTTCCCGTATCCATCTCTCTATCTCTCTCTCTCTCTCTGTCCCTTCCCCTTCTACATACACGGACATTGCTTTGTTGTTAATCAGACATGCTTACGCGAGGGTGTTTTCCCTCTCGCCTTTGATTCGTAACTGAAAGGGAGAGTCTCCCATCACCCGTTAATGGCTTGTTCTCATCGACGTTCGCTGGGCGGTGTATAATGGGAATTAAAATGTTTTCCCCTTGTGTTAGGGAAGCCATCATTTGCCAAATTTTATAGAAGGTCCCCCTTTTCCCTCCATATCCGTTTCGTTACGCAAAAATGCATACACACGTTCACACAAACACACACACATATACGCATCAAGCTACAAATGTCCTTCAATATCTATTTCGCTCTACCTCGGAATGAATGTTTTTTCGTATCTGTTAACCGAAGGGGAATTTTTTTTGGTTTTTGAATTGATAAGAATTCGTCGGCTCGTGGGCGAGAACCACGGAAACAAGAATTCAGGACTTATAGTGCGGCGCTTTTGAACCACTGTAAGGAAATATATTAATTCCGAGGTGGATCGAATTAGATATTAAAGGACATTTGTAGATTAGTGCGTTTATATATGAATCACGGTGATGCGACAAGACACCACTATATTATATATATATATATATATATATTATAATATATATATATAGATAATATATAATATATATGTATTATTTAATCCTAAATATATATATATAAGTATATTATATATATATATAGTGAAATTTGCCTCGCCGGGCAGAGAGAGAAGTTCAGCCAGTCTTCTTAGCAGTGTTGTTAATCCGTCGCTCGGAGAGAGACTCGGCAAACTCGTTGAAGTCTAAATCTTAGAGTCTCGTATTATCTTGTCTCTCTTTTGTCTCTCCTGAGAATTAGGAAGGAGACGCGAACTTTATATTCGCAGTCTCTTTCTAGAAGCAGTGCTTGGTTTGGGGGTTGGTGGTGGGTGGGGGGGGTGGGGGGGAGGGGGGGTGGCGGTTGGTGTTTGTCGGGCTGGGAGGAGGGCGGTAAGTGTAACTAGGAAAAAGTTGACGAATGGTTTGTACAAAACGGAAGACTGTAAAGATGACAGAGAGAGAGAGAGAGAGAGAGAGAGAGAGAGAGAGAGAGAGAGAGGATAGGAAGAAATGCTATTAACAAGACGAGGAGAAACAAAAGTGGTGAGAAAGAGAGAAAGGTGGAGAAAGGAAGGTAAGATTCTGTGGATAAAATAAAAAAGATCCTGAAGAGAGATATAGAAAGAGAGAGAGAGAGAGAGTTGCAAGGAGTTACAAGGATTAGGATGTCTCGAAGACCTGTTAGTCCATCCTACGAGGGGACATCATCGTGTGCTCACTTATCTCTAGCAGCAGGTTTTACTGTTCATTTGCGTGCCATCCTAAATGATTTCGTAGCTTTCTTTCAAAGACAGAGAGAGAGAGAGAGAGAGAGAGAGAGAGAGAGAGAGAGGAGACAAGACATTGGATAAAAACTGAGTAAATACAATGAAACTAACGAAGCGAACAAACATCCACTAAATAAGATATAAGATCGTTGGACGGGACAAAGAAACAGTGATATGAGGAGTCCGGGGAAGGAGGAGGAGGAGGAGGAGGAGAAGGAGGAGGTGTGAAGATGGAAATATGCCCTTGGGTTTGGGGTGAGGGGTTAGGTGAGGGAGGGGGGTGGGAAATGGGTTGCGGGGGGGGTGGGGGGGGGGGGGGGGGCAGAGCCGCCTCGTCAATCATGTGAAGCGACAAAATACTCAGATTCAATCAAAACTTGGGCCCGAAATCCCCGTGTGTGCTCTCTCGGCTGCCGGCGTTCCTGGCTGGATCTGGCGGTAGTGGTGGGGTTGGGAGGGGGTGGGGTTGGGGGAGGGGGGGGGTTGGGTTGGGTTGGGAGGGGGAGGGGGACAGGGACACTGGGAAAAGGCTTCCCTTGGAGGGGTTAGAATGCGAGGGTGAGGGGGGAGGAGGGGAGGAGGAGGAGTAGGAGGAACAAAGGAAAAAGCTTTTATTACTCAGTCCTAATAAGTTATCTCAGGGACTTTCATCTTCTGGGATAGAACCCTCCTCCCCTCCTCCTCCTCCTCCTCCTCCTCCTCCTACCTCTTAATCTCTAATCCTAATAATAATGATAATAATAATAATAATAATAAATGATATAAATAATAATAGCAAGATATTCTATCTTCTGGGATAAATCACCCTCCTCCTCCTTCCTCCTCCTCCTCCTCCTCCTCCTCCTCCTCCTCCTCCTTCTCCTCCTCCTCCTCCTCCTCCTCCTCCTCCTAATACTAATAATAATTAATTAGCATAAGACTAATATCAAATGCGAAACATTACAAACTCCCAAATTTATATTCTACAGTAAACTAACAAAGAGCCAGCCAAATGGCTATCTAGTTTTCTTTAATAGTTTCTTCCCACAATGGGTTTTTATATCTCTTCCTTCTCTCTTTCCTTGAGGAGGCTATTAGTTCTCTTTCTTCAGTGCATAACTATATAATAAAGACATTCACCTCACTTAAATATATCTATGATTAGTGACCCATTCACCGTTTCTTTTCCAATATTTATTATTCTTTTGCTATTCTCCTTTCAACTCTATTTCGCATGACATATCAGAGCTGCCTCATGTGGCTCTTAGCCAGATCTTCTTTTTCTCCTAATCCTTCTTCTTCTTTCTTCTTCTTCTTCTTCTTCTTCTTCTTCTGAATTCAGTCATTATCTATTTTATTACCTCGTAATTTACACTCGTCCTGTGCTCCCATAACAACGAAAAGAACTGGAAGTGAGGAATTTGTCTTTTATGCGCTTATTATACGGTCATTATCTGAGTGTGCAATTTGGTCGTAGAAATATAATTCAATACGTTTTCAGTACTAAGGCGTCACTGTATTTCTTGATTTGTGTAACCTGGACCTAGTTAGGTGTGTATGACATCATCTAAAAGGGTGAAGTCCACTGACATCGTATATCCATAGGGATTCTTAGTTTGAGAACTTTTTCGGTACTGTGACGTCACTGTATTTCTTGATTTGTGTAACCTGGACTAGTTAGGTGTGTATGACATTTCATTTAAAAGGGTGGCGTCCACTGACATCATATATTCTTTGGGATTGCTTTGGCATCCTTACTCGCTTCGGTTTGTTTAGAAAATACATATATAAAAAAGGTAAACATTGCACGGAAAGCCCTAAAGACAACCGTGTTAACCTCAAAATCGAATTCATGCTAGATCTCCGTAAGGGATCTGAGAGTCAATCTCTGACCTTAGAGAGATTCAGAAAGTATAGTAGAATGCGCAAATCTTCCGCAGAATAGAACAGCGTCCATAGCTTTCACAGAACAGAACGAAAAAAATAGCAAAACATGACCAAAAATAACAGATAAAAGAAGATAAACGAATATGTAATTTTTTTCATTTGATCGTATTGAAGTTTATTTTCTGTGGATATGTGAATGCGCGCGCGTTCGTGCGTCTGTATTTGGCTACAGATAGAGTAGAGTAGAGGCTGGGAAGGATGGTAGAGTTGGTGTGGGGGTGGTGGTGGTGGGGTGGGGGGGGGTGATGCTGAGGCCATTCCGAGGGGCAAATTGATGCATGAAACCCTCATTTTGTATTCAGGAGTTATCGCTCAAAAATCTTTTCCCCTCAGATCCGCGACCGCCGACGCTATATCTCTTCTCCCCTCCCCCCCCCACCCCCCCCCCCCCCCCCCATCTCACCCAATCGTGAGTTCTCTGTTCTCTCTGTATGTCTATCTCTCTGTCTGTCTGTATACCAGTCTGTCTATCAGACTGTACTTTGCGGTCAGAATAAAAATCTGTTACTTACTCTTATCTGTCGAAATTTTTCCTTCATGTCTAAATTTTGTCTGTCTGTTCTTTGTCTGTATGTCTCTCTTTTTCATAATATATATATACCAGTCTGTCTATCAGTCTGTTTTTCACACTCAGAAGAATAAAAATCACTGTTACATACCCTTATTTGTCGAAAATTTCCCTTCATATGTCTAAATCTAATCTAACTCGCTCTTTAATTTATTTTTTAGTTAAAAAAAAGAATATTATTTTAATTACACGTATCCATCGTAACAGGACCCGGTAACCGAGTACTGACACCTTCCCTGAAAAAACATGACGCCATATTTCAAAACCTAACCGTACAATCTTCTTGTAAATAATATCATTACAATTCCAAACACCCAAATACTGGAATGCTGCTACGAGCTAACCTAACCTAACTAGTCTAAAGGTGTACGAAAAGAAAGAAAGAAAAAAAAAAACACACCGAGGCAGTTGCAATACTATAGTAGATTCACATCAGCCGTTCATTTGATGTCTAGGACCGTCCCTTACGACACTCCTGATTGGCCGTTGATAAGCCAATCACAGGGCTGGAAACTCTCAGTCTCTCTCGAGAGTTCACATAGTCAAGATGTATGGGACACCTCTCCTGAGGGATGCTTTTGAAAGACTTATCCCTCAGGAGAGGTGAACAGACATCCTGCCTATGTGAACTCTTGAGAGAGACAGAGTTTCCAGCTTATTAACAGCCAATCAGGAGCGTCGTAAGGGACTGGCGTAGACAACAAATGCATGGTTGATGTGATTCTACTATAGTATACATGACAGGATTTTGCGACTCGGCCACGTGCGTTTGACTCAATGATATAAAAATGATATGGCTCCGTATCCTATAAGTCAATGGGAATAAGGTTTTTGATTTTGATTTTGATTTGACTTTTGATTTTTGACTCACGACTCGACTCTCCGGCCGCCCCCCCCCCCTTCCTCCTCTCCTCTGCTTGTTACTGAAGGCTACTTAATGCTGTGAATGATAAACTCTTTGAGTGGTTCCTGTATTGAGTAATTAGCTAAGAATTTGGGTAACTTGTCTCGAGAAATCCCAACAGAGATTCTACTCACTGTTTCAGTCCATGATGATAATATTAATAATTCAAAAAAATCCTCATAGTAGCACGAGTCCTCAAATACAGAAATAAATCCACAGCTATGTAAATGTATACATATATTTAAATTTAAAACTGTAAGGATAACTTTCGCGAATCTGTTCGGTTCCCCTTATCAATCAGATTGATAAGGGGAACCGAACAGATTCCCGAAAGCTATCCTTAACGTTTTAAATGTAAATATATGTACATTTACATAACTGTGGATTGTTCTCAATAATAATAATAATAATAATAATAATAATAATAATAATAATAATAATTAATAATAATAATAATAATATATAATAATAATAATAATAATTTGGTAAAAGACCTTCTTTTAGGCAAATACTGTCAAAGAGAATGACAGAATTAAGAGAGTTGATTTTATAATAATAATATCCCTTCCACAATTATTATCACTATAAGTATCAACAACAGCATCAATTAGGCTTATCAGATAAATAGATGATTACTACCTTGTAATCTCGTTAATTCACTTCATTGGTGCGAACGACCTTCGTCTACCGTAAATTGAATTACTTTTGGATTAAAAAAAAAATTCCATTATGTGCCAAAAATCACTTAAGAATGCTAAATTATCATTATTCCTACTTTACATCTTAATTAGAGCCATGCAAATTAACAAAGGCATTTTTCACCTTGATCACCCTAATTCCATCACTGAGGTAATTAGTTTAAAAAAGCAATTAACTGACATCGAAACCTTTTCGTACAGCAATAAGGGTGATTACAAGTAACCCCCCCCCCTCTCTCTCTCTCTCTCGTCTCTCTCTCTCTCTCTCTCTATTTGTCAGCCTATCTCTTTTTTCTGGTGCATCTCCCCAATTTACTCACTTAAAATTCGAGTTATTTCATTCCACACTTAAGATTCCCACTGGATTTGCACTGCATTCCAAGCCATTCCATGTGGCTCCCACCGAAAGTTCGGATTCCTAACAATTTACACTGCTCTAAAATCAATTGCAAGGGAGCCAGACATTATTATTATTATTATTATTATTATTATTATTATTATTATTATTATTATTATTATTATTATTATTATTGTGGTTGTTGTTGTGTTATCATGATTATTATTACAACTCCAAGGAGCTTGAATTATTATTATTATTATTAGTATTCTTATTGTTGTTGTTGTTATTATTAATATTATTACAACTCCAAGGGAGCCTGAGTTGTTATTATTATTATTATTATTATTATTATTATTATTATTATTATTATTATTATTATTATTATTTGGTTTAAAACATTATTATTCTGGTTAAAACACTCTCCTCGGAGTCTTCAGATATCGTTGTTGTTGTTGTTGCTGTTGTTGTTGTTGTTGTTGATTAAGCTGGCCTTATGCCAGCATGGGCTCTTGCTCATAGAGCAGCCCGTAGGGAAATAACATTGGTTGATAGAGCGGGAGTCAAGCAGATTGTTGCATTGGTAAATTACTTAAACGTTCATTGAGCCGGAATTGCTGTATTGATAAATAATCTAAATTCTCGTGATATGACACACGCGGCTTTTCATAAAAAAATTATTTATATTCTTAATCTAAAAAATAAAAGACATACGACCACGTACATCAATTTGATATTGCTTGGAAGAGCAATAGAATTATGTCTTCAAGCAGCTATCATAATTTTTTCCCAGATCGAGCAGCGAAGCCCCAAAATCCTTAATATAATAATAATAATAATAATAATAATAATAATAATAATAATAATAAAAATCCTCAGCATAGATCATCACACGCCCAACTTGATCTTCTTCTTTGTCCTCTCACCTCAACCTCATCTCTCTCTAAACAACTCCCCCACCCCTACCCCTCCTACCTTCCCCCTTCACCAGAAGACAAAGAACACACAGGCAACACCACCTCGCCCTTGGAGCAGGCAGTGCGCAAGTATGAGCAGCGTCCTATTCAGCGTCTGCGCCCCCATGTATATATGCATATTGAGGATTTATCCCGAGCTATGTATGAGGCGGCGGGCATCCTACACTCTCGCCCGGTTGTAAGCTTGTCACAAACACAGCCTGTGATCCCCGGGGGCGGTCTCAAAGAGAGAGAGAGAGAGAGAGAGAGAGAGAGCTTCTTAAAGCAGACCTCATGACCCAACCACACTCCATGATGATGGTGATGGTGATGGTGGTAATGCTGTAGGTCTAGCATCGTGGTGTCGGTGTAGGTACTAAGGCTCTATAGGTCTAGGATAATCACCATTCGTCTTCCTTCGCTCATTCGGGGCGTTTACGACGCTTATAAGTCTTTCTCTCGTTTTGTTTCTGTGAAGTACGAGTCTTTCTCTCTGGCTCTCTGTCTGTCTGTCTGTCTGTCTGTCTGTCTCTCTCTCTGCATGTGTATGTGCGGGCGTGTGTGTTTCTCATTTCGAGTTCCTTACTCGACCAGTTATTCCTTTAGGATCATAACGTTTTAAATGGCATGGCATAGATGTCATATTTCCGATCGTTCCGGCTCCCTACAAATAATTCTACTTTCATTTATCATAGTGTCTTT
>NC_061093.1:55739898-55754898 GCF_015104395.2 Macrobrachium nipponense | reverse complement strand
AAAATAATTTAAGTTCTACATAATGTTTTGATTCTTAATCCAAATAATATTTTTTTTTTTACCCCGGGGACATAAAAATTAAATAAACTCCTATTTGGAAAATCCTTTAAGTTCTACATAATTTTTCGCTTCTTACGCCAAATAAAAAATATCTTTTTCTTTCATCCTGGTGGTATTAATGACTTAAATCAAATCCTATTTTGAAGATTATTTATTTTTCTTTTACCCCTGGGGTATAAATGACTTAAGCTCCTATTTCGAAAATGATTTAAGTTCTACATAATTTTTCGCTTCTTAAGCCAAATAATAATTATCTTTTTTTTCACCCTCTGGGTATAAATGACTTAAATAAACTCCTATTTTGAAGATAATTTATCTAATTTTTTTTTTACCCCGGTGGTATAAATGACTTAGATAAACTCCTATTTTGAAAATCCTTTAAGTTCTACATAATTTTTCGCTTCTTAAGCCAAATAATGATTATCTTTTTTTTTTATCCTGGGGGTATATAAATGACTTCAATAAAATCCTATTTTGAAGATAATTTATCTTTTTTTTTTTTTTTACTCCGGGGGTATAAAAGACTTACATAAACTCCTATTTTGAAAATATTATAAGTTCTACATAATTTTTCGCTTCTTAAGCCAAATAACAACTTTCTTTTTTTTCACTCCGGGGGTATAAATGACTTAAATTAACTCCTGTTTTAAAAATTATTTTAAGTTCTACATGATTTTTCACTTCTTAAGCCAAATAAAAATTATCTTTTTCTTTCACCCTGGGGTTATAAATGACTTACATAAACTCCTATTTTGAAGATAATTTTAATTATTACATAATATTCGCTTCTTAAGCCAAATAAAAATGATATTTTTTCACCCTTAGCGTAGAAATGACTTAAATAAACTCCTATTTTGAAGATAATTTATCTTTTTTTTTTTTTTTTTTTACTCCAGGGGTATAAATGACTTACATAAACTCCTATCTTGAAAATATCATAAGTTCTACATAATTTTTCGCTTCTTAAGCCAAATAATAATTATCTTTTTTTTTTTTTACTCCGGGGGTATAAATGACTTAAATGAACTCCTGTTTTAAAAATAATTTTAAGTTCTGAATACGTTTTCGCTTCTTAAGCTAAGCTAAGTATATGTTAGTTAAGCCAAATAATAATTGATCTGGCTATGCAGTTTTTTTTGCAAAATTTGAATGTAAGTGTTAATGTGCTTTCCGATTTAATTTTTGATATTTTTCTCTAAACATATGTCGCTGGTGATTGGAATTTATTTTATTTTTTTAATTTTAGAATTGTTGTTAATTTCTCTTGAAAGATAGTTTCAATGAGTTACCGACTCCTGCTTCTAAATTGATATTGGGATGATAACAGAGTAAACGAGTTCCCAATTATTGTTATAATGAATATCATTATCATTATTATTAGAATTCACGATTTCCATTGTTATTGCTTTTCTCCATAACAATAAACGCACACGCGTGGTAGCACAGTGCGCTTACACACTAACACACCCACGCACACACACACCCATATAGTATATATATATATATATATATATATATATATATATATATATATATATATATATATATATATATCATCCAATTTTACCCTTAAAAGCTCTTTCCAGTTCCTCTCTATCAAACTTGCTATTCCCAATTACAATTCCTACCTATTTACAACTTTTTCCTTTTAATTAAATTTTCATCTATCTTTATTTCCGCTTCATCCTAATATTACTTCCATTAACTTGTTCCTTCATCTGCTGAGAATACACTTTTGCACTAACACATAATCTAGCAAAGTCTCTTCCATTACTTCTTCCCAGACATACTTTTGAACAATACAATTTGAAAACCATGCATTTCAAACAATCAAACAAATACACTTCCATAAGAGTCTCCTTTTTCATTTACCCCATGACTGTATCTACACACATACAGACACACGCACTCACTCATACACACACACACACACACACGCACACACATACACACACACGCATATTTATATAATCGCCCTTCCAAATAAGAGGAACTAAAGGGGAGACTAAATTTTCACGAACTGCTCGAACGACTAGATATGACAAGGGCACGAAGCCATCTTCATCCAACTGCAATCGCCAATGTTATTAGCTGCCTTGTCGTTTTAGATTCAGCTGGCCTTATGCCAGCACGGGCTCTTGCTCCTAGAGCAGCTGCCCGTAGTTAGCTGCCTGGTGGGCCAATTGAATTCTTTAGCGAACTCACGGCCTTAACGATGATTCAGCGGGTTTTAGTGATCCGCCATGTCTAAATACATACATCAGGTTCTGTTCTGTGAAGATATTTTAATTCTAAATGATTCACACTATTCACTTCTCAGAACGATGAACAAACTCGTATTTGTTATTTTCACAAGATTCTCCAAATGAAAACGATGAACCAATTCGAAATTTCGAGTTGACAATATAGAGCTGGAAATAAATTCATTTAATAATTCTTTAGAAAATGGCGAAAGAAAGAACAAAATTTTGAACGAAGAAGTTCAGCGTGAAATGGGCTGTATTTACTCATTTACTGCTTTATTTGTTTGATTATGTATCCTCCCTTCCAGCTCTCGAAAGTTATTTTTCATCGTAGAGAGAAAATAGACCCATATCTGGAATCCTCGTAAAATTTTGTACTACAATCAGGTCTTACTTTTTCTCTAGAGGTAATAATAAAAAGGTTAGACCCATACTCACCAACTCGAAACAATTAACCAGCTGGTAATAATTCAGGAATATACCTTTTATGAATAAGATTTAATCGCCATTTGTGATATTTAAGAAAATCCTATGTAGTCCACCATACCAAATTAACTCGCCATATAGTATTTAATTCAAGGACATAACGCGTGATAGTTTGATAAACGAATCGCCAATCGCGAGTAATCCTTATTAATCCTTTAACATAATCCTTAAGTAATCCATAAGTAATCCTTTACCATATCCTTAAGTAACCCTTAAGTAATACTTTACTATGCCCAAAAGAATTCATGATCTGGAATTTCTTATCATTCCAGCTGTTCATATTGATGGAAAGACTGTTACTGAAAATCAATCAACAAAAAACAGAATTGTTCCACAAAATAAATAGAGCGAATAAAAAAAAAAATAAGCGAGAATGATTCTAGGAGAGTAATCACAGTTTCACTCCGGCATTGGCCTCCGGGGCGAAATAATCACGTTATAGAGGATTGAATAACATTTAGAAGGGGATCGGATCCCTCTACAAGTAGGACCGGATTCGATTAGGGGCGGGTAAGCGGTCGCCCGTCTCTCGGTATTGTTTCCCCTGATAAGGCAGAAAATAGTGTGTCAGATCCTCTTAACCCGGCCGCTGCCCGACGGAGAACGGGGAGACTGGAGGAGCGGTTGGCGAATTGGTCGCCCAGACAGCGAAGAGTGTTCTAGTCGTCCTGATGATAACAGAAGAATGTTAGAGAATAATCAGCTTATTTATATGTTTATTGCAATAAAAATGCCGATAGTCGAAGTACGATAGCAGTAATAGTGAGACACTGCATCTAACATTGTATGTTTATTTCAATAAAAATGCCGATAGCCGAAGTATGATAGTAGTAATAGTGATACGCTACGACTAACATATCAAAGCTATTGTGACAGGGATGTATTCAAGTCGTGCTGACGATAACAGTGGCATGTTAAAGAATAATCAGTTTATTTATATGTTTATCCCAATAAAAAAAGCCTATAGTCGGAGTACGATAGCAGTAATAGTGATACATTACGACTAACATATCAAAACTATCGTGACAGAGATGTGTTCTAGTCGTCCTGATAATAACAGAAGAATGTTAGGGCATGATCACTTTATTTATATGTTTATTACAATGAAAATGCCGATAGCCGAAGTACGATAGCAGTAATAGTGATACGCTAACATATCAAAGCTATTGTGACAGAGAAGTGTTCTAGTCGTGCTGACGATAACAGAAGCATGTTCGAGCATGATCAGTTTATTTGTATGTTTATTACAATAAAAATGCCGATAGCTGAAGTACGATAGTAGTAATAGTGAGGCACAGTATTTAACATATCAAAACTATTGTGACAGAGAAGTCTTCCAGTCGCGCTGATGATAACAGAAGAATCTTAGGGCATGATCCGTTTATTTATATATTCATCACAATATAAATGCCGATAGTCGAAGTACGATAGCAGTAATTGTGAAAAACTGCAACTAACATATCAAAGCTATTGTAAAGCCATTTAATGCGGCTATGGAACAAACATTACTATTTACAAATATGCATATAGCTGACAGAAGAATGTTAGAGCATAATTTAATTTATAAATTCATGGCAACAATAAAAAGGCCGATAGCTGAAGTACGATAGTAGTAATTGTGAGACACCACAACTAACATACCAGAGCTATTGTAAAGCCACAGATTGCAGCTATTAAACAAACATTACTATTTAAATGGAATTTAACTATGAATTTAACTGGACGCTTCACGTACCTCCCAAACTTTCACAGGCCGATGGCGTCATTTTAATTACAAATATTATGATTAGGTGTCATCGTCTTCCAAGATAACTAGACTTGCGTCTTAGATTCAGATGAAAATGTTATAATTTTTTTTTTATGAATCTCTGTGAATTATATAGGTTTGTATGTTTTTTTTTTATTACGTTTCAAGTGACGATTTAAACCTATGTTTACGGTTGTTGAGGGAATGCGAGATTATTAACCTAAGGAAACTTCTGCCCTTGATGTTCCGGCATCAGTATAATTTTGAGACTCGACTAATATAAGATCAAGAGATTATTAACCTAAGGAAACCGCGGGCTTTGATGTTGTCCGGCATCGATATAATCTTGAAAATCGTTGTTATTACTATTACCTTTGAGGTGATGATTTAGTTGATGGTTGCTGAGTAAATGCGAAATTATTACCCTAAGGAAACTGCTGGCCTCGATGTTGTCTGGTATCAATATAATCTTGAGAACTAGTAGAAAATCAAAACTTTAAAGAACAATACACTTTTTAACCGCTCCCCCCAAAAAAAAAACTATAATGGCACTGATGAGAATGTTGCCTATAGTGACATCGCACGATTCTTCCCCGTAGATCGTCTTATTATACTTATCATTGTCTTCAGACTCAGTAAGATTTATCGATTTAAAAATCAGTTGATTAAAGACGAGAGAATGTTGGTATCCTTTCATTACGAAGCCTCTCCGCCCACTCCATATATTTTCTCACTCCTACCCACAATCCTGTCTTCTTTTTACTCTTCTTTCATTATCTCTTTCCTTCTTCTTTATCCTTTTTGTCCTCTTACTGCCTTACATTTCTTCTACTTTTGATTCTCTCTCTCTCTCTCTCTCTCTCTCTCTCTCTCTCTCTCTTCTCAGTCTTAACCATTGTCTTCCATCTCATTTTCTCACAAATATTTTTTACTCCACTGTTTATCTCCTTAAATTCTTTCCAAACCTTCTTCACTCCTTCTGGTTCTCCTTCAGCCATTCCTTCACGTCTCTCTCTCTCTCTCTCTCTCTCTCTCTCTATCTCTCTCTCTCTCTCTCTCTCTCTCTCTTTTCCGCGGAGCCTAAACTCATCTATTGACAATAAACGAACAATTTAATCTCAAACTGAATTTCTGATGTGTCTTCGCCCCCGGGGGCGAGCGCGTGTAGTAAGTGCTGACGATATCTGGCCGTCCTGTCTGCCTTCATTTCGTATTTTATGCAGGCTCTCTCTCTCTCTCTCTCTCTCTCTCTCTCCTCTCTCTCTGGTGGAATATTAGAAAGCGAGGAGAGGATATACACCGGATGGCAACAGTAATATTGCACATACATATCGGATAAAATGCACAAACCATTTGTATGACTTTTTCAAATCCATTTTAACAAACAGAGAGGCAGCTAATAATGCACATACACATACCGGGTGTAATGCACAAAAACCATTTGTACGACTTTTTCAAACCCATTTTCACAAACAGACAAGGGCAGCTAATAATGCACATACATACCAGATAAAATGCACAACCATTTGTATGACTTTTTCAAACCCATTATCACAAACAGACAGGCAGCTAATAATGCACATCACATACATATCGGATAAATTGCTCAAACCATTTGTAGGACTTTTTCAAACCCATTATCACAAACAGACAGTCTTCGTATGATTGCAAGTTTAAGAAAGCTTCTTGGAATTTACAAAAGCGTAACGTTGATCGTTCTCTCCACAACCTATAAATACCACTGTTCTACATCTTCATCTGGGAGTAGTTCCTCGTTGGACGAGTGGGTTACATGCTCGCCTGCCAATTCGGTAGTTGCGAGTTCGATTCTCCGCTCTGCCAAACGTGGAATGAGAGGAATTTAATTCCCGGTGATTAGAAATTCATTCCTCGACCTAATGTGGTTCGGATACCACAATAAGCTGTAGGTCCCGTTGTTAAGTAACCAATTGGTTCCTAGCCACGTCAATGAATATCTAATCCTTCGGGCCAGTCCTAGGAGAGCTGTTATTAACCACCTAAGTGGTCTGGTTAGACTAAGATATACTTAACTTTTTTTTTTTTTTTCTGGGAGCGGCATAATTGTTTCATTAAATTCATGAAACGTTAGATGAATTTCTTTGCCATTTTGTTCTAGTTATTCTTTGTACGAGGAATATGATATTCTCTATGCACCGAATTCAAAGTCGGACCATAATGGAGAGAGAGAGAGAGAGAGAGAGAGAGAGAGAGAGAGAGAGAGAGAGAGAGACCATTGGTATTTCACGAAATACATTATTGTTCTACCTGATGCCGACTAACTTAAAAAAATCAAAACATGTATTTCTACGACTATTTCAAGGTAACACGCCTACTATGAAGGATTAACTAAGTAGAATGTATGCGTGCGTAAACGATTCATTACAAAGGAACACTAGAATAATCCTATCACAAAGGATTAACAAGACCTATTGATTTGTAAAAAAAAAAAAAAAAAAAAATATATCGTAACTCTCCCATAACAATCCTATCTCTTCTGAAACCCCAATAAAAAAATTGACACGCACAAAAAAGCACATTTATTTATGAGGATCAATCCTATCGTGTGAGAAACAGCAACAATTCCTTTAGCACATTCATTTAATAAAAACACGCATTCATTCTCTCCCCCCCCCCCCCCCCAAAAAAAAAAAAAAACAATCTCATCTCGAGGAAATCACAGTCAATCCTACTGCGTGAGAAACAGCGTGCATTCCTTTAAGCAAAGAAAAAAAAAAATAAAAAAAGGTAAAAAAGTAAGAAAAAACAAAAACTAAAAAAAATAAAAAATAAAAAAAAATAAAAAAAACACAAAACTCAAAAAGTAAGAAACACAACAAACTAAAAAAGTAAACAAAAAGCACAAAAAACTACAAAAGCAAAAAACACAAAACTAAAAAAGTAAAAAACAAACAAACAAACTAAAAATATTTCATAAAACACAAAAAACTTTAGAAAAAACTAAAAAAAAACAAAACCAAAACTATCATTAGCATTCTTCTTCAACGGAGTCGCTCTCCGACTCCCGACTGCAGCGGAGTTTACCGTCCAGGGCTTCATAAGTACCTAAACCTATTCCGGGAATAACCACTGTGAGCGGGACTGTCTGGGAGGATTATCACTCCTGGCACTGGATTCCAACCCCCGCGTGTGAGCCCCAGATTAGTATCCAATTGTGCGGTGATGGGATTACACGCCGCGTTGCCGATGCTTTTTTGTTATCAGCGAGAGGGAAAGAGAGAGAGAGCGGGAAAAAGAGAGAGATAGACTCTGCCGACGGGGATCGTTTTTTTTTTCTTTTTGTCTTTTTCGTTTTTTTTCGCTTTTCACCAGAATGGCCCTTTTTGTTTTGGTTTGCATATTATTATTTAAATAAGGCGCCCCTTTTTTTTTTCTTTTTTTTCACCAGATGGCCCTTTTTGTTTTGGTTGCATATTATTATTTAAATAAGGCGCCCCTTTTTTTTTTGTTTTTTTTTTTTTTACCAGAATTGCTTTTTGTTTTGGTTTGCATATTATTATTTAAATTAGGCGCCCCTTTTTTTTTTTTTTTTTTTTACCAGAATTGCTTTTTGTTTTGGTTTGCATATTTATTTAAATAAGTCGACTTTCTTTTTTGTTATCGATGAAGCATAGAATACCGACGGAGTATTTCTCAAAAAGATCATAATTCCTTTTCCCCTTTTTTTCGTTTCTAAGTATTGATGTTCGTTTTTTTAAGTATTGATTATTGATGTTCGTTTGTTTAAGTACTGATGTTCTTTTTTTTAAGTAATGATGTTCGTTTTTTTAAGTATTGCTTTTCGTTTTTTTCTAAGTATTGCTGTTCGTTTGTTTAAGAATTGATGTTTGTTTTTTGAAGTATTGATGCCGGTTTTTTGAAGTATTAATGTTCGTTTCTTTCTAAGTATTTATGTTCGTTTTTTCTAAGTATTCATATTCATTTTTTTTCTAAGTATTGCTGTTCGTTTTTTTTTAATTATTGCTTTTAGTTTTTTTTAAGTATTGCTATTCGTTTTTTTAAGTATTGATGTACGTTTGTTTTAAGTATTGATGTTCGATTTTTTAAGTATTGCTATTCGTTTTTTTAAGTATTGATGTTCGTTTCTTTCTAAGTATTGCTGTTCGTTTTCTTTTAAGTATTGATGTTCGTTTTTTTCTAAGTATTGCTGTTTTTTTTTTTTTAAGGTATTGATGTTCGTTTCGTTCTTAATATTGATGTTCGTTTTTTTTAAGTATTGCTGTTTGTTTTTTTAAGTATTGATATTTGTTTTTTTCTAAGTATTGATGTTCGTTTTTTTCTAAGTATTGCTATTCGTTTTTTTTAAGTATTGATATTCGTTTTTCTCTAAGTAGTATATATTGCTGTTCGTTTTGTTTTAACTATTGATGTCCGTTTTTTTAAGCATTGATGTTCGTTTCTAAGTACTGATGTTCGTTTTTTTAAAGTATTCATGTTCGTTTTTTTCCTAAGTATTGCTGTTCGTTTTTTTAAGTACTGATGTTCGTTTTTTTAAGTATTGCCATTCATTTTTTTAAGTATTGCTGTTCGTTTTTTTAAGTATTGCTGTTCGTTCGTTTTAAGTATTGATGTTCGATTTTTTAAGTATTGATGTACGTTTTTTCTAAGTATTGCTGTCCGTTTTGTTTTAAATATTGAAATTCGTTTCTTTCTAAGTATTGGTGTCCCTTTTTATTTCCCCAATATTTCCAAAATGTGTAGCACTGCTTATCATCGAAGGAAGACAACCAAATAATAGATGAAGAGGTGGATTGATTGTTAACTTCATAAAAACAGGGATTTTTTCAAATTTGTTTTCTTTCTCTTTTCATTTCTTTTCTGAAGAATGACTGGATGAGTCATGACATTTAGGCTATAAAAACTAACTTAACATTTAGCTAACTCAGCGATTAAGACAGCGACAAGACGGAGTTAGAGTGGTTGAACATCAAAATAGACATCCCCCAAAAAATATAGACGAGATGAAGAACAAGAATCTATTGCTAAAAGTGGGAGAAAAACCTGCTTCTGTTCCAGGAAGTAATAATCAGAAAGGCTGGACAGCACGATTGAAGGAAGGAAGCGGGGATGATTGTAACGTATAAGAATAACAAGGCGTGGTCTGATCTTCGGCTTGCTCGGGAAACGTGCAAGCTTTTCCAACGACGCATTAGTTACAAACGTTGTATTCTTAACTTAACGTGAAGTGGTCTTCGTAATCGATACTTATACTTAGTATTATTCCTCATACTAACAAGGATAAAATAAAATGGACACAAACTGAACAGGTTCATATATCTTCAGTTATAAGTGGAAACAAAATAATTGAATGGAAATATGGCCTCTAAATTCAGTTCAATAAATTTTATTGGAAATAATTTTTCTGTACAGTTTGATACGAACATTATTAATTTTTTACATTTTCATTCTAATAAATAAATCATAAATATCCCATCATAAAATTCCAAAATCTTTAACTCAATGTGAAACACTTTTTACAGACTTTTTAGACCTTTCATACCCCGCCCCCCAAAACAACAACAAAGTAGTTTGGAGGCTTACTCCCCGAGCAAGCGAAAAGTTGATGCAGTTAGTGGCCGAAGGGAAACTGCAAACACGCACCCTTGAGTATTGCCTACAGCGTGGGGCGTAAGGCGTCCCAGCAGCGATTGTCACGGGGTGGGGGTGGAGGGGGATTGGGGGGCGGGAATCATCACCAATTCCTTCCATTTACATATTATTTATATTAGGACGTGATTTATTTCACAGGCGTATGATAAATCTACTCTTTTTGAATGATTTAGGTCATTTCCTCACTTTGGAAAAGAACAAACTGTTGAGTCATTTTTCTTTTTATCATTGAAGATTATATTATTGGTCTGGGATTTGGCTAAGGTTACCCAAACACCTTAGCCAAATTCCTGATTATGTCCAACAAAACACATCCCCCCAAGGACACAGGCATTTACGAAATCCCATGCCAGGACTGTGACCAATCTTGCATCGGATTTACAGGAAAATCACTTCCCCCAGAGATTAATACAACACAAACGGTCAGTTAGGTATTGACAACAGAACTCCGCTATTTTCAACCATATAAATGAACATAACCATAGAATAATCTGGAATTTGTCACTTATAATTTATAGCAGCAACTGCCGGTACAAGAGTCAAATGATGGAATCAGCCTTAATTAAAGAGAAGCAGGTAATGAACATCTCAAAGGGAGCATGGGATTCAGATGTGATCGACAAGATTTTCATTCAACTAACGCTTATCTGTGGATAGATCTCTTGGTATAAATACCACCTTTCCTGTAAACCTTTCTCATTCATCTACCTGAAGAGGGAGACAGCAGTCTCTGAAATATAGTATTTCTCTCTCTATATTTTGGTGTTTTTGTGGGCTCCTTTTATTAGATGGAATTCTGTTGTAACAGAACATTTTTACCAGTCCATATAATTATATACAATTATAATATAGATATATTATATATATATAATATATTATCTATATATATATATAGATATGTATATATATAATATAATATATCAATTAATTATATATATATATATACTATATATAATATATGTCTGTATTTACTAATCATTAAACTACAAATGTCGTTTAACATCCAATTCACACTACTTCGGGAATATTTTTCTTTAGGTGACAAATGGATTGGTCCTGAAGCGTCTCGAACGCTCGACTTAGTACCTTCCAACGACTCCAGTTAGACCGTCAACTGCAGTCGTTGGAAGGTACTTTGTCAAGTGTTCGAGACCCGCATTCAGTTAACCAAATCCATGTGACAATTAAAAAAATTCCCCTTGGGGAATATTCCAATAGCCCCGTGAGTTGAATATTAAACGATATTTCTAGCTTAATGCGGCGTGATAGAAATTTCATGTATATATATATATATATATATATATATATATATATATATATATATATATATATATATATATGTACATACATATATAATGTAATTGTAATAGCTACAATGGCCTATTAACTTCCCAGATTTCTCTGCTCCTATTTGGAAACGCTTGTCGCTACAAAAGCCTCGAGATCCAGTTTCCAAGAAATATGAAGAAATCATGACGTCCGGTGGCGGGAAACGAACCCACGTGATCAAGGTTTTATTTTGTTCTTTATTTTTGTTGTATCTTGGTAAGCTAAGGCTCTGTGATTGAGAAAAATGAGACGAGAATGACACTTCCAATCACTTATCTCAATTAAGTATGATTTTTGTTTACTCTTAACTAAAAGTGGGAGGATGTATTTAAATAAACATTTCGAAAGCCATTACGACCGAGTTCTCCCATCCGCGTCCCCATCACCCTAGTTTCAGATAGCCTTCCTTTCGCTTACCACTTTCTTCCTAAGCCCCTTCCCCTCCCCCCATCCCCACCCCTCCCCTCCCCTCCCCTCCCCTTAGTCTCCCACGACACCCATCCTACCCCTCCTTTGAATGTCGGCACCTCACCCTAGTTAGTCACCAATGTAATAAAGGAATGCATAAGATAATCTGGCGCGATATATGGGGTTCTGAACCAGTGTTTTAGGGGGGCGAGAGAGGAATCCAATTGTGTGTGGATAGGATTAGAGCCGGGGATGTGCGATGCTCCTCTTGATGATGATGCTGCTGCTGCTGCTGCCCCAACCCCAGACCCCCTCCCGCCCCGCCCCCAGGCTAAGGCGGGGTTTGGAAAACATTTATTGGCTTTGTTGCTTCTTTGCATCTGATAGGACAAACGGGGCTTTGTTTAGCGAGTAACTTTGTTGTTGCTTCTTTCCATCCGATAGGACAAACAGGGCTTTGTTTTGCGAGTAACTTTGTTGTTGCCTCTTGACATCTGAGTAACTTCGTTGTTGCTTCTTTATATCTGATAGGACAAACGGGGCTTTGTTTTCCGGATAACTTTGCTTTTGTCCCGTTCGATTTAGCTTGTTTGCCTTCATTGTTTTATCTCCAGACTAGGTTAAAAGGACAGGAGCTATTTGTTATGTAAATGTTTATGAATTGGTTCTCAGTACTTTTTGTTGTTCTTGGTTCTGTTCCTTTTTTTATTTGTTCTATTTTTCATTTTTTCAATCAGTTTTTTTTTTTATGCATTTCACCCTTGAAAGAAATTATATATATATCGATGACTTTTATTGAGCGAATTTGGTAAGAAGAAATTCCTCACCAATACTAAGATATCTACCTTCTGAAACCTCACTTTTTATTTTTTCATATATATACTATATAATATAGACACCACTTAAAAGAATCATAATACTTCCTGTACAGGTCGATAATGTTTACAACTAACGTCGTTGCTTAGCCAAACAATCCACAAATATATCAATTACAGGATGGATGAAGAAACCCCACATTTTTATTTTCATTTTTTTTATGTTGCTGCTTCTTGGTACGAAAGTATCTGAATAATATTCTACACATTATGCGTAAAATCTTCACATTACTTGTGATTTTAAGAAAGAAATAGAAAATGAAAGTTTACAATTCGATGCCGCATTCATCCTTTTGAAAAAAATATACGACAATTCGTAATAGTGTTTCATCTATAAGTCTTTCATTTTAGCATTTCATAATGACTTGCCATTGTGAGATAACGGTTGTACAAAGTAAAGTAAACGAATAATTCTTCTATGTTATTCTTAAGCATTATATTTCTTTTTCCTTTCAAAATGGTGATGAAAGGGTCCTCCACTTTGCTTTGAATATTTAACGCTGCGATATTTTTTAAATGAATAATAAACAATTCAACGAAACGTTGGTTGCAATTTAAACCATCAGGTTAAGCCATAAACAAAAAAAGTTAAGTATATCTTAGTTTTACCAGAACCACTGAGCTGATTAACCAGCTTCTCCATAGGGCTGGCCCGAAGGATTAGATATTTTTACGTGGCTAGGAACCAATTGGTCACCTAGTAACGGGACCTACAGCTTATTGTGGGATCCGAATCACACTCTATCGAGAAATGAATTTCTGTCACCAGAAGCAAATTCCTCTGATTCCGCGTTGGCCGAGCCGGGATTCGAACTTCGGACCACCGGTCTTAAGCATACAAATAAGAAGAGATGGAAACTAACGAAAACGGGTGTGAATAACAAAATGGATTCCATTTAAGCTCACAAAATGCATCGCACGCAAAAGCCATCGATGAAAAACAAAAAACGTCGAAAGACCTGATACCATCGCATGGCGCTCAGCGGATAAATCGCGAACATAGACTCGACAGATGGTATCTCTCTGTTAATGCTCTCTCATCAATGGATATCTCCAAGCTGTTTAGGATTAGGGACGAATGGATAAGTGACGAGGGTACGTGAGGAGAAGGGATTTTCCATTCGCCCTCAGTTCTTTACTTTAAAAAAAAACGAGAGAGAGAGAGAGAGAGAGAGAGAGAGAGAGAGAGAGAGAAGCGAACCTACAGAATAATGATTTCGGAGGTTATCGAAGGACGAATATGAAAATCCATTTTCGCTCTTTTGTTTTCGACTATTGATTTCTTTCGTTGGTTCGCGATATCGCTCTGGTAGAGGAGAGGCGGTCTTTCGAAAGGCGCGTTCATGATCAAAAAGTCATTTATACATTACTTTGACTCAAATATGGTATTTTATCAAACATTGAAAGACAAGTCGAACTTTTTTTTTTTTTCATTCAGATCTATTATTTAGATCACCGCTAGAAAAACGTCAGCATTACTTCGTTCAAGAACTGAAAAGCCCACATAGCAAACGAATCTGCCATGTTCAGAGTATTTAAGTTCAGGCAAAGTCGTAATTCTTTTTTCGTGCGTATAAGAGGCATACTTCTCGTCATTTACCTCTTAAGGGTTGTCGATGTGTTTTTGCCAAGTTACTACAAGTAATAATAATAAGAATGATAATAATGATAATAATACTTTATTATAAG
The DNA here is from genome assembly GCF_015104395.2 of Macrobrachium nipponense. NCBI lineage: Eukaryota > Metazoa > Arthropoda > Malacostraca > Decapoda > Palaemonidae > Macrobrachium > Macrobrachium nipponense. Next base: position 55,740,412 of record NC_061093.1, on the reverse strand, counting down.
TAATGGCCACTTCAGCTTGTAGAGATCTCTACAAAGCGTAACGCTGCTGAAGTAGCCAAGACTTTTAATAACGTATGCTTGAGAGAGGGTCCGCTTCTTAAGTACGATAATAATAATAATAATAATAATAATAATAATAATAATAATAAGTAATAATAATAATGAAGATAAACAATTGTAGCTCCTTTTACGCTTAAGAAATCAATCTCATGGGCATATCAGAGAAGCTCGATGGCTGTCTAAAGCCTGGGTATCTGCTCAACTGCTTAGCTATAAAGTAATTGCTAACTCTCTCTCTCTCTCTCTCTCTCTCTTCTCTCTCTCTTCTCTCTCTCTCTCTCTCTCTAATAATAATAACAATACTAATAATAACAATGATACAGGTTTTATTGAAAATGATGGCTCTTTCAGCCGCGTTTATTTTGTAATAGAAGTTTCTCTATTCTTCTTATGACTCACTGAAGTAGTCATTATTTTCAATATGAAACCTGCATTAATGAAGGTGTTCTTCCAG
>NC_061093.1:55684898-55734898 GCF_015104395.2 Macrobrachium nipponense | reverse complement strand
CTGCCTCCTTAGGAGTCCATCACCCCTTTCTTACTATGTGCGCCGTTTCTAGGATCACACTCTTCTGCATGAGTCCTGGAGCTACATCAGCCTCTAGTTTTTCTAGATTCCTTTTCAGGGATCTTGGGATTGTGCCTAGTGCTCCTATGATTATTTCTATTTTCAGATCTTGATACTATCCATTTTTCTCTCTTTCTCTTCAACTCTGGTGTCCCATGGTATTGCAACATCAATGAGTGATACTTTCTTCTGATTTTGTCAATCAACGTCACGTCTGGTCTATTTGCACGTATCACCCTATCTTCTGATACCATAGTCCCAGAGGATCTTTGCGTGATCGTTTTCTATCACTCCCTCAGGTTGGTGCTCGTAACCACTTATCACTGTAAGGCAGCTGATGTTTCTTGCACAGGCTCCAGTGGAGGGCTTTTGCCACTGAATCATGCCTCTTTTTGTACTGGTTCGTGCAAGTGCTGGACATTCGCTTGCTATGTGGTTTATGGTTTCATTTTTCGTATTGCACTTCTATACATATGGGAGAGATGTTATTTTCCGTCTATCGTTCTTTGAACATATCTGGTTCTTAGGGCCTGATCTTGTGCCGCTGTTATCATTCCTTAAGTTTCCTTCTTTAGTTCTCCCCTCTGTAGCCATTGCCACGTGTCATCGCTGGCTAGTTCTTTAGTCTGTCTCATGTATTGTCCGTGCATTGGTTTGTTGTGCCAGTCCTCTGTTCTGCTTTTCATTCTCTTGTCTCTGTATATTTCTGGGTCTTCTTCTATTTTTATTAGTCCTTCTTCCCATGCACTCTTTATAGCCCACTCGTCTTCACTGGTTTTCAGATATTGCCCCAGTGCTCTGTTCTCGATGTGACGCAGTCCTCTATGCTTAGTAGTCTCTCCCTCCTTCCTTTCGTGTTATGTGTATGTATTTGCTCTTGGGTGTAGTGTTTGTGTGTGTGTGATTATTATTATTATTATTATTATTATTATTATTATTATTGGTTGCAGGTCCACAATAATTTCGCATGTGAGTATAAGGTCTTTAATGGATAAAACAAAAGCTTTCGAACCTTGTACTAGGTTCATCTTCAGTCAATATGACTATAAAAGATGAACGTAGTACAAGGTTCGAAAGCTCTTATTATCCATTAAAGACCTTACACCTCACATGCGATATTATTGTGGACCTGCAACCATTGTCATCATTTTCGACAACGAAAATTGTGCCCATTATTATTATTATTATTATTATTATTATTATTATTATTATTATATTATTATTATTATTATTCATATCGAACATGTCAAAAAAAGAAAATAATTTGTTAGTCAAATTTTATTATTATTATTATTATTATTATTATTATTATTATTATTATTTTTTTTTTTTTTTTTTTTTTTTTTTTTTTTTTATTTTTTTTTTTTTTTTTTTTTTTTTTTTTGCTCTATCACAGTCCTCCAATTCGACTGGGTGGTATTTATAGTGTGGGGTTCCGGGTTGCATCCTGCCTCCTAGGAGTCCATCACTTTTCTTACTATATGTGCCGTTTCTAGGGATCACACTCTTCTGCATGAGGCCCGGAGCTACTTCAGCCTCTAGTTTTTCCAGATTCCTTTTCAGGGATCTTGGATCGTGCCTAGTGCTCCTATGATTATGGGTACGATTTCCACTGGCATATCCCATATCCTTCTTATTTCTATTTTCAGATCTTGATACTTATCCATTTTTTCCCTCTCTTTCTTTCTTCAACTCTGTGTCCCATGGTATTGCGACATCAATGAGTGATACTTTCTTCTTGACTGTCAATCAACGCTACGTCTGGTCTGTTTGCACGTATCACCCTATCCGTTCTGATACCATAGTCCCAGAGGATCTTTGCCTGATCGTTTTCTATCACTTCCTTCAGGTTGGTGCTCGTACCACTTATTACTGCAAGGTAGCTGATGTTTCTTGCACAGGCTCCAGTGGAGGGCTTTTTGCCACTGAAATCATGCCTCTTTTTTGTACTGGTTTCTGTGCAAGTGCCGGGCATTCACTTGCTATGTGGTTTAGGTTTCATTTTTCGTATTGCACTTCCTACATATGGGAGAGATGTTATTTCGTCTATCATACTTTGAACATATTGGTTCTTAGGGCCTGATCTTGTGCCGCTGTATCATTCCTTCAGTTTCCTTCTTTAGCTCTCCCTCTGTAGCCATGCCAATTGTCATCGCTGGCTAGTTCTTTAGTCTGTCTCATGTATTGTCCGTGCATTGGTTTGTTGTGCCAGTCCTCTGTTCTTTCTGTCTTTCTCCTGTCTCTGTATATTTCTGGGTCTTCGTCTACTTTTATTAGTCCTTCTTCCCATGCATCTTTAGCCACTCGTCTTCACTGGTTTTCAGATATTGCCCCAGTGCTCTGTTTTCGATGTTGACGCAAGTCCTCTATACTTAGTAGTCCTCTCTCCTTCCTTTCGTGTTATGATAGTCTGTCCGTATTTGCTCTTGGGTGTAGTGCTTTGTGTATTGTCATTTGTTTCCTGGTTTTCTGATCTATGCTGCGGAGTTCTGCCTTCGTCCATTCCACTATTCCTGCGCTGTATCTGATTACTGGCACTGCCCATGTGTTTATGGCTTTTATCATATTTCCGGCGTTGAGTTTTGACTTGAGTATCGCCTTGAGTCTCTGCATATATTCTTTCCTGATCGTGTCCTTCATCTTGGTGTTTTATATCTCCTCCTTCCATTATTCCCATGGTATTTGTGTATCCTGTCCTCATCTATGTGTTTGATGTTGGCTCCCATCTGGTAGCTTTATCCCTTCAGTTCTCGTTACTTTGCCTTTTTGTATGCTGACTAAGGCGCTTGTTCTATTCCAAAAAACTCATCCTGATGTACCCAGATATAATCCTTACAGTCTGGATTAGGGTATCTATTTCCTTGATGCTCTTACCATACAGCTTGATGTCGTCCATGAACATCAGATGGTTGATTTTGTTGTCCTCTTTTCTTGAGTTGGTACCCGGCAACCATCTTCTGTAGTACTTTTTGTCATGGGAATCATGGCTACTACGAAGAGTAGTGGGGACGTGAGTCGCCCTGGAAGATCCCTCTCCTGATATTAACCTCTGCTAGTCTTATTCCAGAGCTTGTAAGTATTGTATTCCAGTTGCGCATTGTATTTTTGAGGAAGCTGATGGTATTTTCCTCTGCCCCATATATTTTCAGGCATTCTATTAGCCATGTGTGTGGTATCATGGTCGAAGCTTTCTTATAGTCTATCCATGCATGCTTAGGTTGGTTTTCCTTCTCCTACTGTTTCTTCATTACCATTTTGTCTATCAGGAGTGGTCTTTTGTGCCCCTACACTTCCTTCTGCAGCTTTCTGTTGGTAGGGGGATGGTGTTTGTCCTTTCCTGGTAGGTGGGGGTATAGGCCTGTTTCATGATGATACCTGTTAGTAAACTCCACAATATTGGTAGCAGGTGATAGGCTGTATTTAATGCCTTTAATTTACTTATCTTGTCTTTTTGTTACTGAAGGATGTTTTCCTGTTGTATCCATTTGGGTGCTTGGTGAGTGAGATACAGTGTGGAGTTGTTCCTGCTACGTGGGTGTAGGGCCTTGAGTTTTGGACCAGTATCCTGGACTTCATCGGGGAAGCTGGTTCTTTTGTGGCCCCTACACTCCTTCTGCAGCCTTTGTGGGGGGTGGGGGATGGTGTTTGTCTACCTCTAGGTAGTTGTATAGCCTCCACTGAGAACCTTTAGTAACTTCCATTATTGGTAGGCAGGTGATAGGCCCTGTAGTTTACTGGCTATATTTCCCTTACTCTTTTGTCTTTTTGTACTAAGGATGTTCTTCCTGTGGTTCATCCATTTGGGTGCTTGGTGATTTGATACAGTGCTGGAGTTGTTCTGCTATTCGTGGGTTGTAGGCCTTGAATTAGTTTTTGAGCCAGTATCCATGGTACTTCATCGGGACCTGGGCTTTCCAGTTGGCATTTTCTTAGTGGTGTCTGACTGTGTCTGTCCGTGATGTCTGTGAATCTTTGTTATTCTCCCTGTTCTTCCTTCTTGGACTTCCTGGAGCCATGTTGCATGTTTGTTGTGTGATACCGGATTGCTCCATATGTTTTCCCAGAGTCTCTTACTTGGTTCGGCTTCAGAATTTCTGGGTGGTTGTCTTCCCCTCTTAGTTTGGCTGTATAGTCTTTCTGGTTGGTTCCGAATAGTTTGTTCTGTTGGTATCCCTTATTCTGTTCATGTACCGTTGGATCTTGTGTGCTTTGGCCTTAAGCCTCTGTTTTACATCTTCTATTGTGTTGTTTAGTCCCCACTCTCTTTGTACTTTGTATTTCTCGTTGAGTTCCTCCCTTGTTTTCTTGCTTCTTAGCCTTTTTTCTGCCATCTCTTTCAGTTTACTCAAGTCAGTCTCATCACCATGATTTGCTTTTCCAGGCGCCTTTTCCAAGGAGGTTGCTGTTGGTTTTTTCTGTTGGGTGGTTGTGACGGTGGTTGGTGTTCGAATCCCCATCAGTTCTGCTACTAATCTTGCTCTGCATATGTCAAGTTATTTTGTTTCTGTGATACTGGTGTGTATTAGGCCCATTATTTCATTGACCTCACTTGTTTTCTCCCTTAATTTTCTTGTTGTTGTAGGCTTTCATGGAGGGGATTTTTGTTCTCTCTGTATCTGGCTCCATCCATTGTCTAATCTTTTCTACCCATTCCGTCCTCTCTGTTAACGTGGTTTCTTCGTCGTGTGTCGTTGTTTGATACCTCATCCTCCCTGTCGTCTTCTGTGGCATCGTCTCTCAGTTCGTCTTCGTGTAATTCGTTGTCGTGTGACATTTCCCTTTCCAGTTCTTCTCTTTCTGTGGGGAGAGCCAGTTCTTTTTCTTTATGTTCCTTACTTGGTCTGTCAGCCTCTGCTCTGTTTGGGGGGTGTTATTCCTCTCATTCCAGATGTTGACCAATCTTCTTCTATATCCTCTCTCCGTTGGGTTGCTTCTGATGTAGCATCTCCATATTTCCTTATTTTCTTCTCTTGTCCATTTCTTCCTTTTGCCTCTGTAGCTCCAATCTCAGGCTGTGATTACTGTCGTTGTGGTGATCAGTTGCTGGATGACGACCTCCAAGTACATGACCGTCTTCCCCTACAATTGGGTTGAATACCTGGTTGCCGGACGAAGCTCCTCTGTTGCCAGAGGTTCCATTTACGTCGTTGTCGTTTATTACCTTCATTTCTTTCCATCAGTTGCTGAGTTTTGCTATTTAACCATAGCTGGACCTACCCCATCAGGATAGGTACTCATTTACAGCTGAGTAGACTGAGGAAATTATGGTAAAGATCCTTTCCCAAGGAATCAACGCTGAGGAGAGCGGTCACCCATCCAACGACTGACCAGCCCCAATGTTGCTTAACTTGACTTAAGTCTATTGACGACCTAACCCACTCCTCCACGGCGCCACATTATTATTATTATTTATTGTTATTATTATTATTATTATTATTATTATTATTATTATTATTATTATTATTATTATTATTATTATTATTATTATTATCTAAAATAATTTGGCATGGAAATTTCCACATAACTGAAAGCAAACACATCAGAATTGAAATAAAAAAGCAAAAGAAAAGCTTTATTATTCCACGAAATTCCATCAGCATAAAGCTACTTTTGAATTCATTTCATGAATTGCTTTATAGAAAGAGTTAAAAGTCACTAAAATATAATAACTTATCTGCCGAAATACTCAAACGGAGAATATAGAAAGTTTTCCAATAGAAAGTTTTTGTTGTGATATTTGTTATTTTTTATTTATGGGGAATTAATATCAGTTAAATCCGAATGTTATATATATATAATATTATATATATTATATATATATATATATCATATATATATAGATATATATATATATATATATATATATCTTAATAAAAGGAGCCCATACACCACACTCACCAGTCATATATATATATATATATATATTATATATATATATATATATATATATATATATATATATATATATATATATATATATACATACGCGTTTTTTAAAATATCATCTCGATCTCATCATCGGAGAAATAACTTAAGATAAATCGTTAGTTATTATATTTGTGTGTATAAATGAATATATATAAATGATATATATATATATATATATATATATATATATATATATATATATATATTATATATATATATATATAAATTCATCCTCTTTTTTGCGAGATTTCTTAAAAGGTTTTAAATAGTTCTCAAATGAGCATTTATCAAGGACGAATAACTATCGTATACTCTCTCTCTCTCTCTCTCTTTCTCTCTCTCTCTCTGTTATTCCTTCCCCTTATTAAAGCCCACCCAACAACACACCCACCCCGCTACCCCACCCACAACACCCCGCAAATCTGACCTCCAGCATCCCCCAACGGTGGGCCATCTGTCCCCTTTTGTGGGCCACTTTCCATTCTTCCTTCCCCATTCCTCCTCTCGCTCTCTCCTTACTCACATACGCACACGCACGCGCCGATGCATACACACACGCACACACCACAAAACACAACACACATATATATAGATATATATATTATATATTTCTATATACTTATATATATATATATATATATATATATATATATTTATAAAATCAAATGCTTGAAAAAATCACAATAGATACACGTGACTTCATTACAATCAGCGAATACGACAGGGAAATGATAGGCAGAAAGCCAGTGTCCTTAGTAAAGACGAAGCGCTTGGATTCCTGCCTATCATTTTCCTGTGGTATTCGCTTTTATAATACGTACGTATACATTCCTGTGGTATTTCGCTTTATATATCTACGTACACGTACGTATACATGTCTGTAGCCTGCTCAGCATAAGACCTCACTTATTTAGACTTCATTCTTCAATGATTAGATTTGCTTGTAAGGAATTATGTCTCTTCAAATTTTTTTTAAAAGGCTTTACCCCCTCTTACTTTAAACAAATGGAAAACATTGGTTTTTAATCGTTGCAAATTGGAATTAATACATTTTTGTGGCCAACGTTTTTGGAACGTTTACTTGCTTGATTGATCTCGTCGCCTGTCTTTTTTTTTAAATTAGATTTCCGTCCTTGTCAGTGATTTCGTTTCGAAAATTGGATACTTCTTGTTAGACTTCTAATGCAGTTTATTGCTTTTCCTAATTTTTTATGTTATATTCTTCCATCCAGACAGTTATTTTTGGTAGATTTATGAATTTTCCTCCTGTTCGAAAATGGACTACTTCATGTTGGACTTCAGATACAATTTATTGCTTTTCCTGATTCTGTATTGCCGCGTTCATGCCAATTTATTCTTTTCCATCCAAGACAGTTTTTTTTTTGTTTGTTTTTTTGGTATTTTTAAGCAGTTTTCTCCTGTCCTCATTTTGCTTGCCTGCTATAGTCTCATTCTTTTTCCTAATTCATCTGTTTTTTTATTTTCTTTTCTCGTATTCATCCATATGCACAAAAGTACTGGTCCCAACAACTCCATACCCCCTACTCCATGTTCACCGTGTCTCAGTGCTCCTCCTCACCCATCTCTCTCTCTCTCTCTCTCTCTCTCTCTCTCTCTCTCTCTCTCGTCCCCACCCTCATTCTTTCTGGATCCATTTAAAATCTCATCTTGGACCACTTAACGCGATGTATAGCGAACGAATGAACGAATGGAGAGGAAGAGAAGGGTGATTAAAAAAAAAACAGAAATAAAAAACTTGAATCATAGAAAGGAAGAAACATGAAAAACGAGAGACGAGATAGTTTGAAAGGATCGCGGTCAGTCATTGTTGACAATAAAACTCAATTAAAAACGACATGATTATGACTGAGGCAGAAGTAAGTAGTTTGTTTGAATCTCGGTTTGCGAAAGGGATTAAAAAGAACAAAAGAACAAAAAGATAAAAAACAAATGCAGGTAAAGAGAAAACAGATTGGGTTAAACGGTGATAAATGGAATATAATAATTAGTGATGTATGAAAAATGATTAGAAAAATGAAGGAAGTCAGTATGTATTTGGGCATAGGAAAGGAGCTGATAAGAAAACTTACATGAAAAAAAAAAAACTCGCAAAGAAAAAAATATTAAAGAAAAAGTGATGGGGAGAATCCAAACATCGATTGGAATTTCATATGCATACACACACACACACACACACACATATATATGTAGGGGCTGAGCCTATGTCTTAACAAGGCGCCCCGTTGGATATTAAGACCTGCGATGTTATACGCAAGTATCTGGTTGTCTACTCCCCATCCTCTTCGGAGTATCATCGATTGTGATGAGAGTTTCTAAGTTTCGTCAGTATCTTCTTTGGGTATAAAGGCGAAGACGTTTCAAACTCATGTTGGTAAACTTAACAATATATTTGCGAAACTACATCTCTTGAGTAGAGGCAAGAAGTGTTCAGAGAACTTGATTCTAGGAGAGGAAGTAGAGTTCTGAGTTACAATGCATTTACAAAATCATAAGAGAGCAAACCTTAGCTCAGCATACTAACATACAGACAGACGGACATATGAGAGGAAGTCACGCAGTCGTCTGTGGGTTATAGGTCAACATGTTCCCAAGCGAAAGCACTGTGACCTGTTTTACACAACAATGGATTTGATTACCACAAGCGAATGCGAACCAGGACGCTGATACAACACGCCAAGGCTTAGCCAGCATTCTTTTATCGGTCGCCCTATCACACCTCCTTGCTATCTCGTCAGTGACCCTTGGGTCATCGGCTTATATATATATGGAATAACACACGTTTCCATAATATATTTTATATGTATCACTTACATATACATCTATGTATATATATATATATATATATATATATATATATATATATATTATATATATATATATATATTATATATTTATAATGTGTGTGTGTATGGGTGGTGTTATGTGGTGTATGTGTGTGTATATAATATAGTTATACAAAACTAAGAATGAGAGAGACCCTTGCCTTTAGTAAAGGGTCGTTAAGACCGAAAGATCTCAGGCAGTTCTCGTTTTTCAATTTCCTTCGTGGCATTACCTTTATATATATATATGTATGTAATATATATATATATATATATTAATAGTAATAATATATAGTTATATATATTTATAATATATATATAGTATAATGTACATGCAACATAGGTGAGGTCAACTTTTTATATATATACATCGAGAGAGAAATTTCAAGCAAATGGTTTAATTAATGTCTTAATCCCTGTTCTGAGACCATAAACCACCACGATGTACGGACAGATCTGTGTAATAAAAGTATATAATTGACGCTACGAATAAAATGAAAATCTCAGAGAGAGAAAGAGAGAGAGAGAGAGAGAGAGAAGAGAGAGAGAGAGAGAGAGGTTGACGTTTAAACACGAGTCATTGATTAAGTTATCAGCGTCGGGTTAACTAGGCGCTAACGACCGTTATGCTCTGCGGTGGCGCTGAGGGCTGTAACAAGAGAGGAAGGGTGGGACAGGGATGTCCCTTTTGAGGGAGGGTGGGGCTGGGGTCCCGGATGAGGAAGAACGGGGTGGGGGGAGGGATGATTATTGACGCGAGCTGTGTGGATGCGGGGGGGGGGGGGGGGGGGGGGGGGGGGGGAGATGCCGGGTTCGAACGCGATTGTTCAAAAGGGCGAAGGGTCGAAAGAATATTCCTGTATTTACATGACATCAATGAAGCAAAACAAACAAGAGAGAGGGACTTCGTGCGCCTGGTGAGGTGGATTACGGAGCAAGAGCCCGTGCTGGCACAACGCCAGCTAAATCATAACCAGCCATCAGAGGTGGTAGACAGCTGGTTCACATTGCATTGCAAGAATGAGACGATAATAAAAAAAATTAAAGGGAGACTGACGTGCTGCTTATGAGATTCCTGTATACGCAGTGATTGTAAACTGTGCAAACTGCAGACTTGAATGGTGCAAATTTTAATGAAGGGCTGACGTGCTACTGATGATACTCCCATCTTGACGCGTAAAGAGACCCGCCCAGCTATCTATAGTTTCCCATCCGCAAATTAAATGACGGGCTACGATACGAGATTCATATTCGTATGAACGAAGCCAACTACTACCTACAGACAAAAATGAGGTCTCTTTCCTGTAAAATTCATTTTTACTGTCTTTTCTCGCTCGCGAGTTAAATGACTTATAAATATCATTTATAACAAAATATATCTTACCTTCCCCTCTTGTCAGTTTCAACTTTTCTCTCTCCGTCCCCACATTTTTATCGTCCGTTTCCCTCCCTCTCTCCTTGATTATCGCGCATCTTAATCCTTCTTTATCATTAAACTACCCCCTCTTTTATTCCACTTATCTGCTCATCCTCTTCATTGCCATCATCCATCTATCTTTCATCTCATCAGTCATTTTTGCCCCTCGTCGCTTTTCTTCTCTCTCTCTGTCTCTCCCTCGTGTCTCATTTCCATTAATCTCATTTACTTGGTGTTGGGTCTTCCCTTGATGATGCCGCAGAGAGAGAAAAAGATAGATGTGATCGCCAATGCTCGTCTTTTCCTTTAGGTGATCAGGAAGTCTCCGGTTACATTCTATTTGTCAAGGTTTTGATTGTTATCGGGTTAAGTAGTTACGCTGGTTATGTCTTTAATTCTTATGTTTTTTCCTCACCTAACATCTTCACCTCACCCGCCCCATCCTACCCCCCTACCCCGCAATAAGGGTTGTGACTCCATGGGCATCAACGTTCCAGATCTGGGTAGAAGCTCAATGGGTAACCAAGTATCTAATCCTCTGTTGAAGTGAACAGGCTCAGAAGGAATTTATTCCGGCTCACATGGAGCACTCTAGGCATTAGCAAAGGGGTATCAGCAGCCTCCCCTCTGGCTCCTAGTTGCACTCACTTATTTTGCCTTTTACTTTACCTCCTTATCCATATCCTCTGTCCCATCTTGCTGTCCAACTCCTCCTTTTCATTGTTTTGAGCGCTGAATGCTGGAAGTTGCCCTGGTGCTTGGCTTTAAGAGGAATTTTCATAGATTAGGTCATTTGGCTACCCCCAGCGAACTAAGGCTGGGGACTTCAGCCACGGTACGGTTCTCCAAGGACCTAGCGTGGATGGAAAGGTAGTTAGACATCCGCCAGTGAGATGGCCTGCTTCTTTCCTATGACACTAATGAGCGACTTCCAAGCCTATTAAAAACCTTACCGATAAAAATTACGTCACATCCTTAGGGACGTTACGTCCCGTCCCAAAGCTCTGACCAACATAACTTTATTCTGGATGCTTACGTAGTAGAGCCCAGTGGTGTGAGAGGTTGGCCCTTTTCCGGGATGAGTTCGGTAGACGCAGACAATCGTTCTTACGCAGAGGAAATGTATATGTGGATACGCATTGAATTTATCGATACTCAAAAATTCCTGTGAGCGAGCTGCTGGAAGGTCATGAACTTTGCTGCGAGTTTTTGTGGAGGAGAAACAACGTATGTGCAAAAAATAAATAAATAGAGAAATAAATAAATATATAGAATAAATAAATGTATAATACCATAATTCGACTGCAAAAATATGATGTCATATAGTACTGGTAATCTTCTTAGGCACGAAGATATGGTAATTCACTTGTATTCCACTTAGGAAAATTAAAATGGTTTATCTCAGGAAATGCCCAACAATTTCGTCCTCCAATGGACCTCTTCTTCTCCAAGAAGAGGTCAGGAGGACGAAACTGTTGGGCATTTTCTGAGACATACCATTTTCCTTTTCCTATGTGGAATACAACTGAATAATGTCATATCTATATTAAGGAACAAATATAGTTAATGAACAGCCATGATTACGGTTTACACGTACCAACAGCCGGAAAAGACTTTGTATACAGTCCATTTAAGATCGTACCTATTTTAACAAATAAAATGACTAAACAGGAAATCAATTTCTTCCAATCAATAATCTGAAAATCCTAACCAGAAGATTGACGTCTCAATATCACGCATTACGAAGGAAATCTGGGGAGATTAAAAGAAAGAAAGAGTGTGAATGAGTGAGTGAGAAAGGAACCAAAATAAGGTATTAAATATGTAGCTCAACTCCATTATCAGGCCTCAAGATCTTACTTTCCTCCCCATCTCCCACCCCACACACCCCCATGTGTGAAACAAAAGAAAATCAATGACGAGATAATTGGTGAGGAGAATCGAGGAGTCCAATGCCATCTGGGTCTCTCTCTCTCTCTCTCTCTCTCTCTCTCTCTCTCCGAGCGTGAATCTATTGAATACTTTTTACTCGGCCCGCCAAGTGGAATCAGATCCCCTTTTTTCCGAATGACGTACGCTAACGGGATCAGGATTAATGTTACGCGCACGGAAAGAGGAGCTGACTGGCCATGTTTACTTTCCCGGTTTTCGAACTTCGGGTGGGTGTCTCTTCTCTCTTCTTAGCTCAGTTAGTGCTGTGAGAATCATGAATGCCTTCGTTTAAGCTGAAAATGTCCATGAAACACATGCGGAAACCATTGTTAGCTTACAAGAACTCCTATTCCAGAAATATTACACCTAATGGAAATTTGTTACTGCTCCAATGTTGTAAGTCTGGGAGCGTGTCAGTTCTTTACATTTTGCTTGCGGAAACATTAGTGTCTCAAACATTTAAAATCCTCAAACGTTTTAGTGCTGTAGCGATCTAATATTGCAAAAAGATTCATCAACCAGAAAATCCTCTACTCCTCAAATAATAAATGTTTGAGACCCTCTAAAGATTTAATTTTGTAAAAGATTTGCAAAGCATTAAACCCTAAAGGATTTCTGTAACAAATGTTGTCCTCTCAAACGTTTTAACAAATCGGATAATTCTCATTTTAACCCTTCAGATGAATCACCTCCTTAAACATTTCCACTCTCAGAAATGTTTTACACTTCAAGAATTTGAAGATCTCAGAGGTTTGAAATCTGAGACACGTTGGAGTTGCGAAGGAATGAAATAATTGTTGCAATCTTCTAATGCTGCAAGTTCCTCGTTGGACGAGTCGGTTACTACTCGATCACTGATCTCTGGGTCCGGGTTCGATCCCCCGCTCGGCCAACAAGGAATCGGAGGAATTTATTTCTGTTGATAGAAATTCATTTCTCGATGTGGTTCGGATCCCACAATAAGCTTAGGTCCCGTTGCTAGGTAACCAATTGGTTCCTAGCCACGTAAAAATATCTAATCCTTCGGGCCAGCCCCAGGAGAGCTGTTAATCAGCTCAGCGGTCTGGTTAAACTAAGATATACTTAATTCGAGGTTGGCAGCATCGACATGGTAATATTACGTCTTCGTATTTTGTGCCTAAGACGACCGCCATTACGTCAAACGTTCCAAATTTCGAAAGTTTAACGTTCAAAAAGGGTAATCTCGGCAAACGCTTTATACACTTTAGCTTCCAACGCGTTGCCCTGTGAACATTTCAGTGGTTATATGATCCTAGTATTCCAGTGGACGCCTGTGTACAAACCACATCGCGGTCGGTTGGAAAGGGAGGAAGGGCGTTCGTTCGGGATCTCAAAAGGATCAACCCCATCAAGTATAAATGTCCGAATCAGTTGCCGAACACGGCATCCTTTATGGCCCCCGACGCCGCAGAACAGCAGTAATAAAGTACCCCGTTATTTGCATAATTGAAATGAAACCTGAATTCGACGCCGGTGGGGGGCAGAGAGGCGTAACCCGCGCCGATCAGGGCTATAGGTAAAATCGCCTCTGATGTACTAGGCCTTAGGGGCGTTTCTTCATACTCCCTTGCAGTGCCTTCGTCCGTCTCCTTGCTAGACCGTGGGATTGTAACTCCGTTTTCGCCGCTCTCAAGTAAAATTCGGAATAAGCTTTTCACGGGGGTTATGTGTGTGTGTGTGTGTATGTATGTGTGTACGTGTGTGTGGAGAGCGGGGGAGGTTGCTATCAGGGGGTGTGGGCAGGGGAGACAAGGACCCCAGTGGAAACTGAAGTTGTGAAGTGGTTTTTCTTCCCCCAGCCCATTTTTTTATGTCTCTTTTAGTTTATAATATCCGTTATGAATTTTTTCCACCATTTTTCTTCTTTTCTGTTGAAATATTTCTTTCTTTTATATATTTTTATATATTTTTTTTAATAGCCAGAATGAAACTAAGTTATTTTCGTCGATTCCCTTTTGGTCGCAATAAAAATGTCTTGATTTTTCTCTCAATCTCGTTGTGAAATTCATCTGTGGATTCTTGCATGCTCTAAGAGGAAATATTCTTTCTTAAAACTGCCTTTTTTATATTTTTTTAAACTCGAAAGTATTCCCAAGTTTTGAACTGTTTTAAACATTTGAACTGCTAATCATAAAACTTGTTTGTTTTTCTTTCTTACCTCGAAAGTATTCACAAGTTTTGAATTGTTTTAACCATTTGGACTGCTATAATCATACCGAGTCCATGTATAACGGATATATATATATTATTATATATATTATACTATATACTAATATACTATATAATATAATATATAATATATTAAATGTATATATATACCATATATGTTAATTAATATATTAATAAAATTATAATATATTATAAAACTTATATAATAATATATATTTAATAATATATATATATACTATAATATAATATATATATACCATATATGAGCAGGAATCATTTTGTCTTCTCCGCATAAACAGTCTCGTTCCAACCATTAGGTTTATAGTTGAATCGACATTCGTTCCACGTAACAGTCCTAGACGCAAAATTTTGAGAATTATGTAAAAAAAAATTATCATTATATACCCATAATTCTTCCCTCTTTCCTTCCAACCTCCCTAGTAATTCCCCAATCTCTCTCCCCCCTCAGCAACTGTGGTGCCACCTCACCCCTACCATACCCCTGCCATTTTAATATATTGATCTATGTTTAAGTGTTTTTCGAAGTAAAACAAACGATATCACTTAGACTCCGTGGCGGAAGCTGTCGAGAAGGGTGAGGGGGAGGGGGGTGGTCGATGAGAGAGTGTAATGATTGATCGGATAACTGTATCTTCCTCGCCACTGAAGGATAGGAAATTCTCTTCAACCTCGAAGGATATGAAGAGAGATTTATGTATAATGACAGTAAGAAATGGATAAAAGACGTAAAAAAATAGGACAACTTTATTTTCTATATCTTCCTTGTCATGGAGAGATAAGAAATTCTTTACAACTTCGAAGAATATGAAGAGGGATTTATGTATGATGATAGTAAGGAAATACAATGATTTAACTGACTGAATATAAAGAGACGAACAAGAAATAATATAATCTGTTGCAGTCGTACCATCGAATCGCCAGCGTGCAAGAGCGCATAAAGTCCCCGGGCGAAGGCGCACCGACGATCGTAAATGCTCTATAAGAAGGGCAAACCTCGGCCGTGAATATTCCTTAGCTGGCAAATTTCGAGAAGAAAAGGCAGGAACTCCTTGTGCCCAATGGCGTGTGAAGCGGTGGTCAGTTGACGTGAGTTATGGCACAATGGCGGACATTCTGGGAGGTCCTTCGTCCATAAAAAGAAATGGGGGGGAGGGGGCGGGCGGGGGGGGAGGAGAGGGCTGTCTGGTCATGGGGCTGGGGGTATATAATCGGTGGGCTATATGGGGACAACCAGACAAAGGCCCAGAATTCTGAGAATCACATTTTCACGATCTGAATTGAGTTTTATATACATTTTTTCTTAAAGAGTTTTCGCTAAGTGTCTGAGATGCATCTGGTATAGACAATCGCAAAACAAATGCATTGGTAATGATAAGACAAAGGTTCAGAATTCTGAGAATCACATTTTCACGATCTGAATTGAGTTGTTATATACATCGTAATGAGTTGTTATATACATTTTTTCGTAAATGGTTTTCGCTAAGTGTCTGAGATGCATCTGGTATAGACAATCATAAAACAAATGCATTGGTAATGATAAGACAAAGGTTCAGAATTCTGAGAATCACATTTTCACGATCTGAATTGAGTTTTATATACATTTTTTCGTAAATGGTTTTCGCTAAGAGTGTTTGAGATGCATTTGATATAGACAATCGCTAAACATGGGGTTTATTTAAGTTCTAGGTTAATTCTAAGGGGGAGGGAAACACAGAACAAGGGCCCAGTTTCAAGGGAAGCCCTTTTCCTATACCCAACACCCACCCGAGTTTGGTGGCGCTAGTGATGTCTAAACCCCAAAGGATTCTTTTCTAGATAGTAAGTCGTGTGTGTATACTATGCTTGGTTGAAGGTGTTGCACTATGCGTTTCAGATGGTGAAACATTCACTCAAACGCACATATACACATATACATCCCTTTAAATATATATATATATATATATATATATATATATATATATATATATATATATATATATATATATATATATAGAGCTACAAATGTCCTTTAATATCTAAATCGCTCTACTCGGAATTAATATATTTTCATATATGTTTAACCGAAAGGGGAATTTATTCAGTCGGGTTGGCGAAGGCTTCACTGCCAGTCCTGGAATTGAAGATGTCGATGGCTCGTGCCCGTCGGCCGGCAATTCTATTATCGCTGAATAAATTCCCCTTCGGTTTAAACATATATGGAAATATATTCCAATTCCGAGGTAGAAGCGAATTGGATATTAAAGGACATTTGTAGCTCGATATATATGTATATGAATCACGGTAATGTGATATGACTTATATATATATATATATATATATATATATATATATATATATATATATATATATATATATATAAATATATATTATATATATATATATATATATAACTTAAGCCTAACAGGTACAGTAAAGTTTTGAACTATGTGAGTGTGTGTGTGTGTGTGTACAGCATTTATCCATCGACATAACCTCTAGGCTGCTCTTACTTATTAACCAAAAGAAGAACGAATGAAGACGAGAGAGAAAACAAAAGCTGGCGAGATGAACCTAAGAGTTTTCCCTGAGCCCTTTTCTCCTTCCTTCTATGTCCCGTGACAGCATTTCTCGGTTGTCAGGTCCAACGTACGCAACTGGGACTGACAACTCTGCCGGGCTGGATGTTAGTTTGTCGGACGTGTGGATTTCGTTTACAGGAAGGGTCTCCTTTTTGGAGGGGGGGGGGGGGGGGGGGGGGGGGGGGGGGGGGGGGGGGGGGGGGGAGGTGTTGGACGAGAGAGAGAGAGAGAGAGAGATGCTCGATTAGCTGATTGCCACTTGCCTCGTCTCTGTCTCTCTTCCTTCCTTCCTTCCTTCTGTCTCATCATCATCATCATCATCGCCTCTCTGCTTTTTTCCAGTCTCCTCATCAGTTCCAGTCGTTTTCATGCTTAGCCTGGACCCTTTGCCTTAAGAGGAAAGACAACTGACGAATTACTCTGAAGAGAGGAAAAATATCTCTCGAATCACATTCGAGAAGAGAAAAACAGGCAAGGAAAGAAAAGACAAGCATAAAAAAAAACAAGTAAGAAGATTTTGAAGAAACAAATCAGGTTCGAACAAAAACCGACTGGTTCAGTTCGAGTTTGGGAACTAATGAATTGGTTTGTGTACCGGAATACTATTGTAAAACAAGAGAGGTCAAATCTGAGGGGAATATTGAAGAAGAAGAAGAAGAAGAAGAACCTGAATGGGAGAGATCTGTGGAAAAAGGGACGAGGAATTACTGAAATAATCAGAAAAAACATTAAATGGAGAGGAGGAGGAGGAGGAGGAGGAGGAGGAGGAGGAGGAGGAGGAGGAGGAGGAGGAGGAGGAGGAGGGGAGGAGGAGTAGATTAAAAACTGAAAGGATAATGACTGAAGTGTAAAAGCTTCAAATACCGACGAGAAATGTAAAATGAAATTTCCAGTGAAAATGGAATGACGAAAATCACAGAAGGAAAATATCTCGGTTGGTGGGAAGGAGAAGGAATTACTAGAGGAAAGAACTGAAAAATCCCAGTAAGAGTAGGAGGACCGGGGAGGAGGAATAGGGGGAGGAGGAAGAGGAGGAGGAGTACCGGGAGGAGTAAGGCAGAGTCCCGTAAATCAGAACAAGGGGACGTAAACCGATTAAGTAAATGAAGTGGCGGGGATACTGGCTTCGTTGACCGCCGTTCCCCTTTCAGGGGGGAGTGGGGTGGGGGGGCGCGAAGGGGATGGGGCCTTCTCCCCCACCTTCCCTGTTTCCCTCGCCCAAACATCCCTTTCAGCGCTTCCGATTGCCTATTTGCCTCTTATGAGCAAAGATAAAACGGTGGTAGCATCGACAATTCCGCCCTTTGAAGGAGACGTCAGATCTCGTCCCGTTTCCTGTCGCTCGAGAGTGTGGAATGTTTGTGTTGATTTTGGGGGGGATGAGGTCGCTGGCCCCATCGCCAATCAGCAGCTCCAGTGGCATGAGCGGTATGGTCTTGGCCTGCCACTGCGAGTTCGATTCTCGGCCATTCCATTGAAAGATGTTTATTTCTGGTGATAGAAGTTCACTCATCACTCTCGACGTGGTTCGAAAGTCACGCAAAGCCGTTGGTTGGTTCCGTTGCTGAATAACTACTGGTTCCGTGCAACGGAAAAACACCATACAAACAAAACAAACCCATCGTCAATCGCCGTTTCACGTTCTTCCGTCTACCATTAAGTATTTCTCTTCGGTCTATTGCTTTACGTATGCATGTTCCGTCGCGTGGTTTATCGTTCATACACGTCTACGTGTTTTGAATAAATCATGAAAATCAAAACGGACACTTGTGAAGTCGAAGCAGATATCTACCTGTTGGACCAAACTCTACTGGACTTTGCCAACTATAGGTAAGTGTATGGTGCCTAGGGAGTGTCTCCCTCTAAGGCTGTACACCTTGCGTAACAGAGAGTTTGCTCAACTCCTTGATCAAACTGTGATCCTAGAGACAAGGATTGGATCAAATTTCTCTTTGCCACTATTCAAAGGATCGTTACATGTATTTTTAAACAGTAAGGATTCAGCACCAGCAATTGAAATATGGGAAATGAATGTATAAAAAGAAACTCACAACACTGCAGCACATTGATTCACAACCTCATTCACAAAGAACACGAAATGTTGTTTACCCCCTTTGCTTTCATTCAATGTGACGCAAGAAAATGAATCGAAGCAATATTAGATATGTCGCAATAGTGGTGTCTTTAGGGTGGGGGCAAAAGAGTAAACAGTAAACAACTGATAGGAGAGGGCAGAATGAATAATAAAAAAAACAGACCATGAACGGAGGTTCAGTAAAAGGAATGATAGGGTTTCAGTTGGGGGAATCTGTCACTTCAGGTGGAATAATTAATTTCCCAAAGATTTTCTCTGTATTACACCACTCAAATGATTTCCCAATTATTTATTTATTTGCTTTAGTATTTTTGTTCGTCAGAATCATTTTCGTGGCTTATGCACCCTTCTTCCTCGTTCATTGCTGTTTTCTTTTTTTATTCTCCCCTACTTGCCTGTCATCCCTTTACCGCGGTATTTAATTGGTTATTTTAATCCTTTTCTTCATACTTCAGGGACGCTCGTAATTGTTTCGGTTTTTTTTATCTTATTCTTCAGCAGCGTATATACAGCTCTCTCTCTCTCTCTCTCTGTCTGTCTGTCTCTCTCTCTCTCTCTCTCTCTCTCTCTGTATATATATATATATATATATATATATATATATATATATATATATATATATATATATATATATATATATATATAATATATGTCGAAATTGGATAAAACTTCTTAAAATACGGGGAAATTTAGGTCTCTCTCTTTCTGTCCGTCTCTCTCTCTCTCTCTCTCTCTCCTCTCTCTCTCTCTCATCTCATCTCATCAGGGGATTACGTGGACGGACCCGAGTGGAAGTCCCAAATACCCTGCGGAATGTATCAATCGCATACGAAGCTCCTCTGCTCTTTGCTCATTTCACCCTCTCCTTCTTTGTTTACTCTTTTGTCATTCCGCTGTTTCTTCTATAGGCGGTTATAAGTTATCAACACCAGTGCTGAATAGAGAGAATAAACGCAGCTTTATTAAGAAACGTAAAGATATCAAACCCGCTGCGAACACAGTTTTGAAGAGAGACACATAGCAGCATCCAAACGCCTGCTGTTCATGCAGGTGCATCATTTAACGTAATTCTTTCATTTTTTGTAAGTCTATTAAAACGGAAAATCTTCACGTGACCTTAGGAAACCTAATATACCAACCAATATGCTAATAACAAGATGGTCATACATGATTTTTGAATATGACGTTTACAGAAAGTAGGGATTAACATGCTACACTATGATAGGACTCATATACACTTTGAAGTAGTCTAAACTTTGGATCTTTCTTAAGATAAGAAAAAAAAAAAAAAAGAATTCTGGGCCAGTGAAGAGATGATTGCAAGATTTTATCTCATCTAGTTCTTCATATCTCTCAAGGCTATCCCTATTTTGTCCCTGAGTATGAGAGAAATCGGTCTCTTTTTCTCACTGAAAGTACATTTTACCAAGAAATTATTATATTGCGCTGCTAATAATATAAACTAGCTGTTTTTATAGCTATTTTTTCATTTCTGAGCTAGTAGTAAACACTGACTTGTCCGCCTTTCCTTCCTATACTTATTATTATTATTATTATTATTATTATTATTATTATTATTTTTATTATATTATTATTATTATTATTTATTATTATTGGGTTTGTCTATCACAGTCCTGCAATTCGACTGGGGGGTATTTATGTAAATAAAATACATGTTTTGAAAACAGAATTACATAATCTGTAAATAGAATCCATGACCTGAGGGGTCATTGGTGAATTAGGAGCGTCTTACGTGACTAACACAAATCTAGATCACGCTGTGCAATGCCTGCAGTAGCCTGGTTTAAGTTTGTTTGAAAACATCATCGATTCATACCTTTGTCAACTTTTCATAACACCTTCCATGGGAAGCGGTTGACCTGTTAACCTGCGCCGGAAACTTGTAACTTCCGAGCCGGCGGACTACGTATGTTTTTTATATGTGAATCGCTGAGGATAGCTAATGTTTCGCTATCGGCGTGATGCTCTAAGAATTCAGTTTCTACTTTAGTGATCAAACGGAACAGTCTCATGACCGAACTATCTCTCTTGTAATGGAGTTGAGAAATAAAGTTGTAGTACTGTTATCAACTTATCCGTTTGAATCATCTCCCTATTCTAAGAAGAACCACTTTACTAAGATACAACGTAGGAGAGAAAGCAAAAAGAGGAAACTAGTAATGCTTTACGAACTACAGTCGTAGAAAAGACAACAAGTCTTTCGCCAAAGCGGAAGAAACAACATTTATAGTATGGGGGTGGCCGGGTTGAATCCTGCCTCCTTAGGAGTCCATCACTTTTCTTACTATGTGTGCCGTTTTCTAGGATCACACTCTTCTGCATGAGTCCTAGAGCTACTTCAGCGTTCTAGTGTTTTCAGATTCCTTTTCAGGGATCTTGGGATCGTGCCTAGTGCTCCTATGATTATGGGTACGATTTCCACTGGTCATGGTCCCATATCCTTCGTTAATTTCTATTTTCAGATCTTGATACTTATCCACCCTTTTTTCCCTCTCTTTCTCTTCAAGTCTTGTGTCCCATGGTATTGCAACATCAATGAGTGATACTTTCTTCTTGACTTTGTCAATCAACGTCACGTCTGGTCTATTTGCACGTATCACCCTATCCGTTCTGATACCATAGTCCCAGAGGATCTTTGCCTGTTCGTTTTCTATCACTCCCTCAGGTTGGTGATCGTACCACTTATTACTGCAAGGTAGCTGATGTTTCTTGCACAGGCTCCAGTGGAGGGCTTTGCCACTGAATCATGCCTCTTTTTGTACTGGTTCTGTGCAAGTGCCGGGCATTCGCTTGCTATGTGGTTTATGGTTTCATTTTTCGTATTGCACTTCCTACATATGGGAGAGATGTTATTCCCGTCTATCGTTTTTTGAACTATCTGGTTCTTAGGGCCTGATCTTGTGCAGCTGTTATCATTCCTTCAGTTTCCTTCTTGAGCTCTCCCTCCGTAGCCATTGCCATGTGTCATCGCTGGCTATTCTTTAGTCTGTCGCATGTATTGTCCGTGCATTGGTTTGTTGTGCCAGTCCTCTGTTCTGTCTGTCATTATCCTGTCTCCGTATATTTCTGGGTCTTCGTCTACTTTTATTAGTCCTTCTTCCCATGCACTCTTTATTATTATTAATTATTAATTATTATTATTATTATTATTAATTATTATTAAATTATTATTATTATTGATTATTATTATTATTCTTATTATTATTATTCTTTTTTTTTTTTTTTTTTTTTGCTCATTCACAGTCCTCCAATTCGACTGGGTGGTATTTATAGTGTGGGGTTCGGGTTGCATCCTGCCTCTTAGGATTCCATCACTCAACCCTCCTTACTATGTGTGCCATTTCTAGGATCACACTCTTCTGCATGAGTCCTGGAGCTACTTCAGCGTCTAGTTTTTCTAGATTCCTTTTCAGGGATCTTGGGATCGTGCCTAGTGCTCCTATGATTATGGGTACGATTTCCACTGGCATATCCCATATCCTTCTTATTTCTATTTTCAGATCTTGATACTTATCCATTTTTTCCCTCTCTTTCTCTTCAACTCTGGTGTCCCATGGTATTGCGACATCAAATGAGTGATACTTTCTTCTTGACTTTGTCAATCAACGTCACGTCTGGTCTGTTTGCACGTATCACCCTATCTGTCCTGATACCATAGTCCCAGAGGATCTTTGCCTGATCGTTTTCTATCACTCCCTCAGGTTGGTGCTCGTACCACTTATTACCGCAAGGTAGCTGATGTTTCTTGCACAGGCTCCAGTGGAGGGCTTTTGCCACTGAATCATGCCTCTTTTTGTACTGGTTCTGTGCAAGTGCCGGGCATTCGCTTGCTATGTGGTTTATGGTTTCATTTTTCGTATTGCACTTCCTACATATGGGAGAGATGTTATTTCCATCTATCGTTCTTTGAACATATCTGGTTCTTAGGGCCTGATCTTGTGCGCTGTTATTCCTTCAGTTTCCTTCTTTAGCTCTCCCCTCTGTAGCCATTGCCATGTGTCATCAATGGCTAGTTCTTTAGTCTGTCTCATGTATTGTCAGTTATTGGTTTATTGTGCCAGTCCTCTGTTCTGTCTGTCATTCTCTTGTCTCTGTATATTTCTGGGTCTTCGTCTACTTTTATTAGTCCTTCTTTGCATGCACTCTTTAGGCACTCGTCTTCACTGGATTTCAGATATTGCCCCAGTGCTCTGTTTTCGATGTTGACGCAGTCCTCTATACTTATTAGTCCTCTCCCTCCTTTCTTTCGTGTTATAGTAGTCTGTTCGTATTTGCTCTTGGGTGTAGTGCTTGTGTACTGTCATATGTTTCTGGTTTTCTGATCTATGCTGCGGAGTTCTGCCTCCGTCCATTCCACTATTCCTGCGCTGTATCTGATTACTGGCACTGCACAAGTGTTTATGCTTTTATCATATTTCCGGCGTTGAGTTTTGACTTGAGTATCACCTGAGTCTCTGCATATATTCTTCCTGATCGTGTCCTTCATCTCTTGGTGTTTTATATCCCCTCCTTCCATTATTCCCAGGTATTTGTATCCTGTCTCATCTATGTGTTTGATGTTGCTCCCATCTGGTAGCTTATCCCTTCAGTTCTCGTTACTTTGACCTTTTGTATGTTGACTAAGGCGCATTTTTTTCTATTCCAAACTCCATCCTGATGTCCCCCAGATACAATCCTTACAGTCTGGATTAGGGTATCTATTTCCTTGATGCTCTTACCATACAGCTTGATGTCGTCCATGAACATCAGATGGTTGATTGTGTTGCCTCTTTTCTTGAGTTGGTACCGGCATCCATCTTCTGTAGTACTTTTGTCATGGAATCATGGCTACTACGAAGAGTAGTGGGGACAGTGAGTCGCCCTGGAAGATCCCTCTCCGATATACCTCTGATAGTCTTATTCAGAGCTTGTAAGTATTGTATTCCAGTTGCGCATGTATTTTGAGGAAGCTGATGGTGTTTTCCTCTGCCCCCATATATTTTCAGGCATTCTATTAGCCATGTGTGTGGTATCATGTCGAAGGCTTTCTTATAGTCATCCATGCCATGCTTAGGTTGGTTTTCCTTCTCCTACTGTTCTTCATTACCATTTTGTCTATCAGAAGCTACGGTCTTTTGCCCCTGCCCCTACTTCCTTCTGCAGCCTTTCTGTTGGTGGGGATGGTGTTTGTCTCCTCTAGGTAGTTGTATAGCCTTTAACATGATGATACTGTTAGTAACTTCCACATTATTGGTAGGCAGGTGATAGGCCTGTAGTTACTGGCTATATTTCCCTTACTCTTGTCTTTTTGTACTAAGGATGTTCTTCCTGTGGTCATCCATTTTGGTTTTGGGGCATGGTGATTTGAGATACAGTGCTGGAGTTGTTCTGCTATTCGTGGGTGTAGGGCCTTGAAGTTTTTGAGCCAGTATCCATGGACTTCATCGGGACCTGGGGCTTTCCAGTTTGGCATTTTCTTTAGTTGGGGTGTTGACTGTGTCTGTCGTGATCTCTTGTGAATCTTTGTTTTATTCTCCCTGTTTCTTCTCCTTGACTTCCTGGAGCCATGTTGCATGTTTGTTGTGTGATACCGGATTGCTCCATATTATTATTATATTATTATTATTATTATTATTATTATTATTATATATATGTTTTTTTATTTTATTTTTTTTTGCTCTATCACAGTCCTCCAATTCGACTGGGTCGGTATTTATAGTGTGGGGTTCCGGGTTGCATCCTGCCTCCTAGGAGTCCATCACTTTTCTTACTAGTGTGGGGCCATTTCTAGGATCACACTCTTCTGCATGACTCCTGGAGCTACTTCAGCGTCTAGTTTTTCTAGATTCCTTTTCAGGGATCTTGGGATCGTGCCTAGTGCTCCTTTCATTATGGGTACGATTTCCACTGGCATGTCCCATATCCTTCTTATTTCTATTTTCAGATCTTGATACTTATCCATTTTTTCCCTCTCTTCCTCTTCAACTCTGGTGTCACATGGTATTGCGACATCATGAGTGATACTTTCTTCTTGACTTTGTCAATCAACGTCACGTCTGGTCTGTTTGCACGTATCACCCTATCCGTTCTGATACCATAGTCCCAGAGGATCTTTGCCTGATCGTTTTCTATCACTAACCCTCTCAGGTTGGTGCTCGTACCACTTATTACTGCAAGGTATGCTGATGTTTCTTGCACAGGCTCCAGTGGGAGGGCTTTTGCCACTGAATCATGCCTCTTTTTGTATTGGTTCTGTGCAAGTGCCGGGCATTCGCTTGCTATGTGGTTTATGGTTTCATTTTTCGTATTGCACTTCCTACATATGGGAGAAATGTTATTTCCGTCTATCGTTCTTTGAACATATCTGGTTCTTAGGGCTGATCTTGTGCCGCTGTTATCATTCCTTCAGTTTCCTTCTTTAGCTCTCCCCAATCTGTAGCCATTGCCATGTGTCATCGCTGGCTGGTCTTTAGTCTGTCTCATGTATTGTCAGTGCATTGGTTTGTTGTGCCAGTCCTCCGTTCTGTCTGTCATTCTCCTGTCTCTATAGTTTCTGGGTCTTCGTCTTCTTTTATTAGTCCTTCTTCCATGCACTCTTTAGCCACTTGTCTTCACTGGTTTTCAGATATTGCCCAGTGCTCTGTTCTCGATGTTTTGACGCAGTCCTCTATACTTAGTAGTCCTCTCCCTCCTTCCTTTCGTGTTATGTATAGTCTGTCCGATTTGCTCTTTGGTGTAGTGCTTTGTGTATTGTCATATGTTTCTGGTTTTCTGATCTATGCTGCGGAGTTTTTTCTGCCTTCGTCCATTCCACTATTCCTGCGCTGTATCTGATTACTGGCACTGTCCATGTGTTTATGGCCTTTTATCATATTTCCGGCATTGAGTTTTGACTTGAGTATCGCCTTGAGTCTCTGCATATATTCTTTCCTGATCGTGTCCTTCATCTCTTGGTGTTTTATATCCCCTCCTTCCATTATTCCCAGGTATTTGTATCCTGTCTCATCTATGTGTTTGATGTTGCTCCCATTCGGTAGCTTTTATCCCTCAGTTCTCGTTACTTTGGCCTTTTTGTATGTTGACTAAGGCGCATTTTCTATTCCAAACTCCATCCTGATGTCCCCAGATACAATCCTTACAGTCTGGATTAGGGTATCTATTTCCTTGATGCTCTTACCATACAGCTTGATGTCGTCCATGAACATCAGATGGTTGATTCTGTTGCCTCTTTTCTTGAGTTGGTACCCGGCATCCATCTTCTGTAGTACTTTTGTCATGGAATCATGGCTACTACGAAGAGTAGTGGGGGACAGTGAGATTATTATTATTATTATTATTATTATTATTATTATTATTATTATTATTATTATTTTATGATTATTATTATTATTATTATTATTATTATTATTATTATTATTAATTTATTATTTTATTTTATTATTTTTCAAGATGCGAGTATTCAAGTCAAATATTATTCTTCATATGTATAACTGAATCACGAAAGTTTGGAACGCGATAAATCCATAAATAAAGGTATAACCCACGAAGGAAAAAAACAACAGAGTTTCTGCAAGATCTTTCGACTGAACGTCCTTTACTCAGCAGACAAACTGACTTACGTGAGAAATTGAGGGTACAGGAAAAGTCGTATAACTGACGGATAGGGATTATAAGGAGATTAGTACCTAGAATCCGACACACCTGGAGAATGAGTAACCTTTCCAAACAAGCATAAATAGTCTAGGAGCCTAATGCCTCTATCTGTTAAAATAAAGGATTTACCCTACACGGTTAGCCTCTCACGTTTTGGTGCATTTATAAGATAGATTAATATATAGCACACCATAATCGGGACGGCTCTTAAAAATCTGGCCTTTCGAACACCTAAATATTGCCATAAATAGCTCTCTAGATTAATCTATCTTATTCGCGTTGGCCTCTTTCATTAAATGTTATGCCATATGATTGTTTGTTTATATATTCGCGTAATATTCTGGTAAAATGACCTTGATACAATAAAGATGGAAATGATATACCAAAAAATTACACATATAGGCCTTTGGATCATTTTATAAATGAAACAAATGATGACTTTGGGAAAATTTACCGGAAAATTCCTACATCTTGGTTAAATAATCAAGCTGCAATTCATAAAATACCATAGCTAAAATAAGGAACATTTGCCCAAATTTGCTAGTTTTACTGGAAATTATATATAAAAACCCATAATTCTAAACTATCGATAAAGTTTGATATTTGCATAAACTTGGCCCAACCTCAAAAATACTATTCATGTAGCACCAACTTACACAAAGAATTATAAATTGTATAGTATGACTTTAAATAATACCGTTTTCTCTCATAAATAAAAATTAAATCAGATGTAAGGGAAATGAAAGCACATACAAAAAGAGTGGATTAGATTCCTATGAAGTCTCATATGACCAATCGTTGGCCATAACTCCACCCAGTCTTTACAATTTAGTTACACTTCTCCAGATAATGCAGGTAAAAATTAACTTTTTTTAATCCACAAGATATTTGTGAAAGTGTTTTAAACATCTCCCAAGACATTGTGTCTGCCGTAACTGGTTTGCATACACCCAAGCATGTTGGTTTAGCTGTATATGTGTATCATAAAACTTGGAGCAAAGATATCATAACTATGCTTAGTCGTTTAGGATTGTGTATTAGTAACAGTGAGCTCCAAAGGGTCTTAGGAACTGTAGAGGCTGAAGTTGATGAACAAACAAATGATGCAAATATATCTATTCCTGCAAATACAGTTTTAGGTAAGTTCACTCACTTTGCAATTGATAATTTAGGTTTCTCTGAATGTACACTTGATGGCTCTGGTATGCATATGACAAGCATGGTTATGTACCAGCCAGGGTTGCTGGAAGGCCATGTATTTGGCAAGGTACTTGTGGATATAAGACACAAGTGTCCCACACATAGAGAGTATTATGGCACTTCTGTAATGTCAATAAACACAGTCCATTCTGTAAAGAAGTTTTAAGCATGAGCTATTCCCAGAAAAGGCCAACAGCATATACTTGAATTCTTACAGGGCTCACAATCAGATACCCCAACTATTAATCTCTGTTGGAAGTTACTCCGACTTTGTCTTAGTAAACTTCCTGAGCTAAAAGTTGATTGCTCCGGATAGAGTGTTTCATGCTATGCTGAATCATAAACACATTCCAGTTACAGCAATTGGGTACTGTCCCTTCCTATCCTACTCAATTCACCAATTCACCCAGCAGTTGTAGCAGAAGGAGTGAAAACATGCATGAAAACAAGCAAAAAGTTGGGGATGACACATAGTGTAATTACCCAGGATGAATCTGTTTATGAGATTATTTACTCTGCAAAAATGCACCAGAGGAATATGAAAACCTGTATGCTAGGTGGCTTCCATTTCTTAACAAACTCTCTAGGAGCAATTGGAAAGCTTATGTATGGTTCAGGTTTGAAAGAACTGTTTGTCCTTCAGCAATGTACTGAAAGATGGCACAGCAGAAAGAGTCCTCTCTGGCAAAGGTTACTATCAAGCAATTAACGCCCACATGCTTGTGTGTGAGGCGCTGGAAGCCCTTAGGTTGGATGACTTTGAACACTGGGTGATTAAAGAAGGAATCAGTATGGATGTAATGACAGAAATGTCTGAATTAATGTCCTTACTGAGTAGGGAACTAAAAGAGGGCACTCCCATACTGCAAACAGTGGACAAACTTCAAAACCTTCTACCACATTTTAAATTTTTATAGATCAGTTTGAATCTTGTAAAAACTACGGCAAAACCTGCCAGTTTTGGCGTAACTACTTACATATGATAGAGATCCTACTGTCATACATTCATGCAGAGAGGAGTGGTGAATGGCAGGAGCACTTATCAGCAACTGCAGAAATGGCTGAGTATATAGCAGCTGCTGATCATACCAAATACATTAAAGCAGTAATGTGTGTTATCCACATAAAATGGGCAGTTTCAAACTGAGGCTCCTGAATTTTGAGGCCTTTGAACGTGGATACTTTACTGTGAAGCAATCCTCTTAAGAACTTAATGCAGTCTGGACAATGTAACTCATGTGATCACATTATACCAGCCATTGAGAGTGGCCAGATTATTAACCCATTTGTATATGGCAAAATGCTTCTTGTCTCCATAGTTGATGGCAGTGTGGCAACAGAACAAATCAGTGATGATTTACTTGAGTAAAACAAAAAACATGGAAAAAAGCATTAGCTGAGTTTATGAGTACTGGTAAAGTCAAGAAACTTAATCTTCGCACATTCAAAGCTATAACATCGTGCAAAAAGCCAATAACACAGAAGAGGAGGTAAGTGAACTTGTAAATGAGAACTGTACTTGAAACAAACGGTGATGGAACTAGAAAGAGACGGTCACTCTGTGGAACTGAAGGAAGTTTTGAACCATGAGATGCACAACTACCCTCCATCTATTGCCTCTATGAACTCATCATGTGATAGGATTGTACTAAGAACAGGTAATAAATCATCACTTTTAGGAATGTTGAAAAAAAGTGGAGTCTGACTGAGTGCCCTTCAGATATAGAAGAATGGAAGAGCAAGTCTGGCACTGTGGTGGATGCTATGGCACAGGTACGCTCATATAAGCCATTCAGCAATGAACAAGGAGATACATATATGCCTGCCATATCCTTAGCGCTCTTGTGAGAGTAACAAGATAGAGTGAAATACACATGGTAGCAGATAAGTATGATGGGAAAATGGAAAGTGGAATCAGTTTGAAAGATGCCAGTGGATGTTGGGATAGATGAGGACATTCACAAATTGAGTACAGTATCAGTAGTAGCCATGTCATAAAAAATTGCGATAGCATTCTCACAAGAAACATAAGTAAAGCTCATTTGTTACAATGTTTGTATGAACAGTGGTCAAATCTGACCCATATCATTCCAGATGGTGAAACTGTAGTCTTGATTGGTGGGTTTGAAAATAGGTATGAGGTTAGAAGAGTGAGAAACAGAAATACAATTCTTAAAGTAAAGGAAAAGGATGATGATATCGTGAAGTTGGTATCATCCACACAAGAAGAAGCTGACACCCGTTTATTCATGTCTATAGCAGCCTGTATCCATGTGGGATGTTCAAGAGTTGTAATTAAGGTATCTGACTCAGACATTGTGGTGATAATTATATATATATATATGATTACCTAGCAGCAAGAGGCTTATCTGTACTTCTTTAATTGACCAAATAATTAAAGTGACAGAGTCAGCCACTATTGCTGCCTACCATCCACAGGAATTTAGCAATCTCAGTGCACTTAGACATCACCTATAGGCTAGGAAGAAGAACATAGAATTATTACCACCTACAGATGATGCCTTTCGCCAACATGTTTTAAGGACCATCTTCCAAACATGTGCTTGGGTAAAAGCCATGCAGACTCACCCATCTCTTCCATCACCCCTCGAATTTGGCTGGATGATGCTACCGAGTGGTGCAGTGCATCCTCTAGTGATGACGAAAAATTCACTACCATCATCAATGCAAAGTACACTAATCTGCAATTGCAAACAGATGTACGTGAAAAACTGCCCTTGTAGTCATAAGCAAATGGAATGTGATGTAGATTGTCCATGCCGTGGGGACATTAGCATGTGAGTGCGTAAGCAGATGGACATATCAGATGATGATGATGCTTAGAATTTCTCCAACCACAGATATTTATTAATTAATGCATTATTTGTTGTCTTGCAAACTAGTATAATAAATATATTTTGGGAGTAGACCCTCTCTCAAACATGTCTTGTTGAAAAGGATTGCTGCTTAAGCTCCAATAATTTTATATATAGTCTTCTCTATTTTCCTTATCAGAGACTTTTCTGTGCTGCTCAAACTGGGAAGCAACGTGCCAAAGGGGATCGTCAAAACTGATAGAGTCCTTTCCGAAAGAATATCGGAAATGATCATACCGGATTTGAAAATCTCCTTTGGCACGTTGCTTCCCAGTTTGAGCAGCACAGAGAGGTCTCTGATAAGGAAAATAGAGAAGACTATATATAAAATTAATGGAGCTGAAGTAGCAATCCTTTACAACAGGACATATAATGTATATATATATATAATATATATATATATTATATTTATATATATATAGTATATATATATATATATATATATATATATATATATATATGTGTGTGTGTGTGTGTGTGTGTTTGGGTGTTGTGGGTGTGTGTGTATGTGTCTTTTTTTATTAGTTTCTTGTTATTATGTGTCACATTACAAATGTATAAAATTATTCATCATATCACAGTTGACTTGACCGATAATTGGTGTGTTACTTGATTTTGTTAGTGAAGATGGAAATTACGGATTTTGAGGTAGCATTCAGTTTTGACCAAATAATACAGTTATTATTCATAGGAAATAATACTTATGTATGTCTATATAATCCTTGACAAATTGTGCAAGTTTTGAAAAATTTTCTATAATTTACCTATAATACTAAGCGATCACTGGCATAGCCTCCTCTCTCTCTCTCTCTCTCTCTCTCTCTCTCTCTCTCTCTCTCTCCATTCTAATAGGTCATCAAATGAGAGTCAGAGATATAAAAAATATAATATTTATTTAACAATGGAAAGATAATAATTCAAGTCTCACAGACTAACTAACTCAGTTAAACCCCCAGTATGTAAATGTCTTAATCAGTAATTAGTCACACCAATTATCTCTTCTCCAAAACACAGTCCCCTCACTAGGACACTTAGTCCCCTCCACTAGAATCGTCTGTTACAAAGACAGGAGAACACATAATTAGGTATATGCATTTGTAAAGACAAAGTCAATAAAATGGAACATCTTACAAGATATCAAACAAGCCATCCCTTTGGCTAAAGTAAGTCAACACTTACCCATTACAGCCTGGAATATCACACACAGAAGTAAATGAACTTTTGCAGAGCTATCCCAGCATTCTGCCTTTCTCCCACGGACCTCTCCGTAAGTCTCCTCATAGATTTGGCTAAACCAAGTCATTATGAATAGACATAGTTCGTACATGTACATATGAACTCACACAAAACTGGTAATAATTAGTTTTCAAAGGCACTTGAACAAGACCCCATAAACTGATGAACATTGACCTGCTTAACTATGCATTTTCATATCACTCCATCCCAGAAATGATTTATCAGCTTTCTCAGGTCATTGCTTCGGCTCTGTCTCTATGGGTAGTCTGCGCATTCCAAAAAGGTCACAGCACATCACGTTGTCACATTAAACATATTATTAATTATAGCCCCTTACATCTGACAGAGCTCGGCCACCTAAAATTGCTAGCTCCTGCCTAGCAACTGGTAAAGCAGCTTATATATATAAAAAAAATTGGCCGGCTCAAAAAAAAATAGTAATAACTGCACGTCTCTGGCATTATAAAGTAAAGTCTATCACGCTTCATCTCAAATAGCACTGTGCGTATAAGTTTTTTCTGCATTTCGGATTCTTGAATATCCCTCTTTGTCTGCAACTTCCAGCGCAGACTGTAGCAAGCTGTAGGAAGACGAACGGCCTCCCTCCTGTAGAAGACTTCTAACGGCTTCTGTAGATCAAAAAAAGCTCTGTAGAACTCTGTAGACTCGTAGAAACTCTCGTAATCACCCTGGATAAACGACAGCAACATCTCTGCACGACTGATGGACGTCTTGCTAGCGTCGGGGAACAACGATTATAGTGTGTAAGTATGTCAGTCAAGTCATCGGTCAGTCAAAAAAGAATTAACCCCAGACATACTACTTCTATCAAATAATGACCTCAAAAAGTCAGAAATACTAACTGGACGTCTCCCAATTAACTCCATTTAATATGACCACTAAATCATAAGTCATTATGACAACTCGCAAGGAAAAAAAATCAAGTTCTCTAACTCAATTCTCCAAACTCATACATCAGCACACACAGTCCAAAACTCACAGTAACTCCACAGACTTCTGCACTCACATTTCAAACTCGAATGTTCCCACAAGTAAAAAAAAAGAAAAAAGGTAATGAGCCCAAGAAAAAAAAATCACGTAACAAGCTCAGACCCAAAAATAAAAAAAATGTTCTCTCAAGCTCTGATATTACATCAACTCACAAAATCAGTAAAAATCTCCAATGTTTAACAGCAAAAACCCCTTATTGCTCATATAATTAATTACAATGAGACTTAATGTCAAACGCCCATTTATGTAAATCAAAACCCCGATAAATTACATCTGTCCAAAAAGAAATGCTATTTAAAGCTGAATCCCCAATTACATCTTTCGTAAGAAAAGGAAGAAAAAGGAAAATAAAAAGATAATCACAAGTAAACTTCCCCATCACAAAACACATAATATATGTATGATATACATAACCCCACGTATTTCCCCATAAATGCCACATGTATAGTTACAGAATTTTTGCCATCGCAACCATTCATGCAACTGGACACAGTGCACTTTCATGAAATGCTATGGTCAACATTTCCAGATATTGCAAAACTCTGAGCAATCACCACTAGAGGAAAAGTCAGCACAGCAGACTCATCGCAGAGGTTTCAGCAAAAAAATCCTCCTGCGGACACGTGTGCTTGAGCAGCAGCAAAAAAAATGTTTAGTCAGACTCGCAAGTTGAGAAACTCATGATTCTCAAAAAAAGGTTCCATACTGACACGAAGTAAGGACATTTCACTAAATTAACTCCAGGATATGACTAAGCTGCTCAAAGATTGTCTCGAAGATGTATCTCTCACATGACACTGCCCAATTATGTAAAAAATTATCACCTATTTGGGATATAAAAAACTCTACGATAAACTCGTAATGCAGCAATTATATGCCTCCAAAAATAACACACTTGTAAACATAAAAAATGCACAACATCTCTGTAGGACCACAATGCAGTAATGCCACTTGCCTCCAATTAGTCACAAAACCAAAAAGAAAGAACCACAGAACTCTTCTCTTGGCTCGAGAGAACTCCCAGAATTCAACTCAAAAAATCATAACCACAAAAAAGGTCACCCACCAAAGATTAATTTTACCTCCATATGTATAAATATATAAATCACCATATTAATAATAAAACCACTCCGGCGATAAAAATTTTTCCTCCATTTAATTAATAACCACACCACACCATATTTCCTCTTATTTTCCCAATAACCACGTGTTAATAAAAAACACCACTCCAGGAATAAAAAGTATTCACCTCTGTTTTGGCAAATAAAAAATACTTACCTCTATTTCACAATCACTCCATGTGGAATAAAACAAGTCTCCAAAAAATATATCTGCAAGCAGTAAAATCAGAAAATGAAATCCCATCTCCAAAAAAATGTGCTCACAAATATTGCCCATATATCTCCTCAAAAATGTGTCTCCATTTGCAACAAAGATGGCTGCAAAATAATTGAACTAACATAGCGCTCACCACCATAGGCAAATATCAAATGGCCAAAAATATATCTCCAATATATTATATCTCAAATTATAACTCCAAAATTATATACCTCCAATTCTCCAGAGAATAACTCAATGTTATAGTCAAAACCTATAAACTCTCTCCTTAGCATAACTGCTGAAAAAGGGCAAAAACTCGGCAAATAAAAATTGTCCAGGAAATTCTATAAAAAATCACCAATGTGCCACAACTCATTATAACAGAACTCCAAATTCAAAGTGTCTAAGCAAAGACTTCTCCCTATGTACTACGACAGGCCACTAGAAACTTAACCAAGTTTCCTATCTCTGGTAAAGTTGTCACAAATACAACAAAGGTATTGTGCAAGAAACTCACAATTTCTGGAACACAAATATCCAGAAAAAAATTGTAGTGCACATAATGTATGCATTCAAAAAATGCAAAAATTCTCCCATATATCTCTATGCAGCATCAGACAGCTGAAAACACAAACACGTTCCCGAATAATGACTCTAAGTCACAAACTGAGATGTTAAAAACATCACACAAACTGGAGAGAAAAAAATAAATTCAAATTCACCCATGATAAAAAAGACTTGTGTCAGCGATGGCTAACTTCCAAAAAAGGAGAAAAGAAAAATCAACGGCATTGTTAACTATCCCCATGACTCACGTATATGTCAAGCAATTATCTGCTGAACTCATAAAAAGAGAAAAAAAATGTGTTGTTAGTTCCTCCCAAATAAAAAAAAAAAACAACAACACCACCCTTGATAGCATTACAGCACCCACGTATTAGTATATAAAAAAAATTCAGTATCAGAAGTATCATTATCAGCAGTATCACCAAAATTGCTATCACCAAAATCACCATTAATAGTATAAAAACATCACCAATGTTAATGCTTTTCCATTCACCAAAAATTCAGCACAAAAGTCACCAAAAGTTCAGCAAAATTCAGCACAATCCAGCACAATTCAGCACAATTCACCAAAATTCAGCCAGATTAATCACTCATGAACGACTGACATATTCTCTAAAGTTACAAAAACTCAATAATTAATTAACCACAACACTTCTCCCATAATTCATTGTAATAATTCTCCATAATATAATTATCTGTAATAATTATAAAATAATCTCCCATGAAATATCTCAAATCTCTTGTAAAATATGTCTGAAGTAATGATAATTCTACTTAAGTAACCCTCCCATAAAATATCTCAAGTAAGGGTGCAATTCCCCAGTATACACTAGTATTGCCAAACCCCATGATACCAACCAACACCAATAAACACCAATCATCACCACTTAAAAGCAATCTCTCCAACACAATAAAAAAGATCATCTCTGTGTCCCCATTATAACTAAGCCTTCTAAAGCATAAGGAAAACTTACACACATCCAATGCATTTCATTTCCTTTTCTCTTCATTGAAGAGAGAGAAAATGTCTTTCTGAAAAAAGACCTTACGGGCATCTCACATCATCAACTAATCATCAGCTGATGTCTTGGCATTGAAAATTCATTGTCAAGGGCAAACTCATCTCCCAATACCCCTACACAAAGAAAAAAAAAAGGAGTTCACCCCCCACTGAGAAAAAAAAAAAAAAAGAGTTTCACCCTCCTCTGAGTGATAGAACACCCTCCCGGTCAAGCGATACCCCCAAAGCAGACCAGTAGTACCCTCCCGGTAAGCAATGCCCCCGAGGCAGGCCAGTACTTGCCTTCCCCTTGCTGCGCTCCTCGATCGGTCAGCAAGAATTGGGCTGACTGTGTATGCATGAACGGCCGCTTTATCTTCAGGAGGCAAAAAAACACAGTGTTGTATGTATGAAAACTATTCATACACCAAAGAAAGATGAATGCGTCTCTTCTAAACATGCGCCAATAAAGAAAAACACGTCACTTTCTGCTACTATGGAAAAAAAAAAAAATGGGTGTCTCAAATCAGTCCCATTACACAAAATTATTCTAAAAAAAATCCCCCCAGGACTAAAAAAAGGCTCTTTAAAACTCACCCCTCCATAGTGAGAAAAAAACTGAATTTGCGCAAGACACGCTAATAAAACACGTAGATTGTCTCGGGAATGCACTCACAATATCTCAGTTCTAACTGACTGTTCCCAGCTCTCTCGAGGCAGACCGCCCTGGGCAAAATTGATGACTCCAGTTCAATTCTCTTTGCTCCGCATTACAGTTAACTGACGGATATTTTCTCATTATCTCTCACTTAGCAAGTGAAATCTAACAATTTAACAATTTTCCACAATCCCACAAAAGGCTTTGTCGTTTGAAAACCGCTGCCAAGCCACCAAATCTGTCTTTGGAGGCGTACCTACAGCTTATAAAATATATAAAAAGCCTCTTACACCGCTGCCACTACATCTGTTACCCATCTCTGATACCATTTACCAGCGAAGGGTATTTAATATTTGGTATGCGTGAAACCCGAGCGTTAAGGCAAACTGATAACACACTCAATCTCTCTCTCTCTCTCTCTCTCTCTCTCTCTCCTCTCTCCATCATAACAGGTCATCAAATGAGAGTAAGAGATATAAAAAATATAATATTTATTTAACAATGGAAAGATAATAATTCAAGTCTCACAGACTAACTAACTCAGTTAAACACCCAGTATGTAAATGTCTTAATCAGTAATTAGTCACACCAATTATCTCTTCTCCAAAACACATTCAACCCCTCACTAGGACCCCCATTCTTCCCCCACTAGAATCCACTAGAATCGTCTGTTACAAAGACAGGAGAGAACACAAATAAGTATACGGATTTGTAAAGACAAAGTCAATAAAATGGAACATCTTACAAGATATCAAACAAGCCATTCCGGTGGCTAAAGTAAGTCAACACTTACCCATTACAGCCTGGAATATCACACACAGAAGTAAATAAACTTTCGCAGAGCTATCCCAGCATTCTGCCTTTCTCCCACGGACCTCTCTGTAAGTCTCCTCATAGATTTGGCTAAACCAAGTCATTATGAATAGACATAGTTCGTACATGTACATATGAACTCACACAAAACTGGTAACAACCAGTTTTCAAAGGCACTTGAACAAGACCCCATGAACTGACGAACATTGACGTGCTTAACTATGCATTTTCATATCACTCCATCCCAGAAATGATTTATCAGCTTTCTCAGGTCATTGCTTCGGCACTGTCTCTATGGGTAGTCTGCGCATTCCAAAAAGGTCACAGCACATTGGCATATTAAACATATTAATTTTAGCCCCTTACATCTGACATATATATTATATATATATATATATATATATATATATATATATATATTATATATATATATATATATATGTGTGTGTGTATGTGTCTTTTTTTATTAGTTTCTTGTTATTATGTGTCACTGTACAAATGTATAAAATTATTCATCATATCACAGTTGACTTGACCGATAATTGGTGTGTTACTTGATTTTGTTTAGTGAAGATGGAAATTACGGATTTTGAGGTAGCATTCAGTTTTGACCAAAAAAAATACAATAACAGTTATTATCATAGAAAATAATACTTATGTATGTCTATATAATCCTTGACAAATTGTGCAAGTTTTGAAAAATTTCTATAATTTACCTATAATACTTTGTGAATTACAGCTAAATCTTTGAGGAGTAACATATAGAATTTTTGGTGAATTGGGTGGAAGAGTTGTTTTGCATATGATAAAAACAGTTTAAGTGTGAATATATTTTATTCTCCTATACACTGTCACAAAGTACATTGCTCTATGGTTATCTTACCAAAATATTAAGTGGCTATTTGAACAAACAAACATATGGCATAGCAGATAATGAGAGTACCCAGTGCTACTGAGATAGATTTATATATAGCTCTATTTA
The DNA here is from genome assembly GCF_015104395.2 of Macrobrachium nipponense. Taxonomy (NCBI): domain Eukaryota; kingdom Metazoa; phylum Arthropoda; class Malacostraca; order Decapoda; family Palaemonidae; genus Macrobrachium; species Macrobrachium nipponense. Next base: position 55,696,538 of record NC_061093.1, on the reverse strand, counting down.
TGGCAATATCAAGATGTTCGAAAGGTCAGATTTTCAGGAGCCTCCCGCGATTTATGGTGTGGGACACACTAATCTATCATAAAAATGGCAAAATAAACTCATAAGGGGCTGACCGTTAAGGGTATATCTCAATTTTGGTGACTGGTTCGTCGACTAAAACATGGGTACAATTTAAGAACAAAAAAATTAAGTCCAACTGCTCAGACACAGGGACAAGACAATTAAAGAATTATACAGGGCGACAGCTGACCACAATCAGATCTTTGGTAATCAAAAACTCATTCACAAAACATATTAAACATACATATAAAAAGAAAATATCTCCAAGGCAACTAATTTGAATTTAATTCTGTAATTATATCTTTGAGGTCATTCTTAAACATGTTACAAATACAAGGGTCTAAATGAAACAGGCCACGACTAATATTAAGATTACAATGGGAAGTAAGTTGTATCATGGCAGATTCTAAAAGATTTCGTGATAAGACATCTTTTGATCTTGCAATTACTGAACTACCAATCCAATTTATCCGGTGGTTGTTTTCACTTAAATGAATGAATATTGCATTAGATGTTTGCCCAGTTTTGACAGAATATTTATACTGTTTTAATCTTACTTCAAAGCCATTACTCAACTCTCCGAGATAAAAAGAGGGGCAGTCCATACATAGAATTTTATATATTATGTTGTTGCTTTCCCTGGGACAATTTTTATTAACATTCCTTTTAGTGTGTTATTTATCACGAAAAAATAAGGTTTGGACCTTAAAGGCTTGTAAAACATGATTTAATGTTTCTTCAAATTCGTTAAAATTAATGGAAGGCAAAACTGGAGAATGTTCTTTTAAGAATTTCTTCTCCGTTCCTTGTTAACTTACGCTTAAAATAAATTTTTGTTGGTGGGCTTTCTTATTATTTCCTTGTAAAAATAAGGTTGGTATAGATTATGTTGATGATATTTTAGCTGTGCTTCCTGCTGGTATTAATGAAATGATTTATTTCTCTCTAAATTAAATAACAAGGTACCATCGATTAAGTTAAAACTCTAGAATTGGAAAAGACAATTACCTCCCTTTCTCAGATGTTTTGATACATAGAGAACCAGTTCAATGGTAAAATTCAGTTATTTAATAGAAACCAACCAACCAAAAAACTTAACCTTATGTAAATTTCTATTTTTTCTTTTATGTTTTTACGAGCATTACGCATTGTCAGTCCCCAATATTTGGATCAAGAAATTGAATATATAAGAAAAATAGGGAAAGATTTATGTTATCCTTTACATATACTAGATATTTGTTATGATAAAGCCAACAGAAAGTTTTATCGTGTAAGTAACACAGAGAAAGAAAATTCTAAGAACATTCTCAGTTTGCCTCATTTTAACGAATTTGGAACCATTAAATCATTGTTAAAAGCCTTTAAAGGTCAACCTTGTTTTTTCCTATAATAAGGACACTAAAAGGAATGTTAATAAAAAAATGGTCCCAGGGAAAGCAACAAACAATATACCTAAAATTCTATGTATGGACTACCCCTCTTTTGATCTCGGACAGTCGAGTAAGGGCTTAGAAGTAAGATTAAAACAGTATAAATATTCTGTCAAAACTGGCCAAACATCTAATGCAATATTCATTCATTTAAGTGAAAACAACCACCGGATAAATTGGATTGGTAGTTCAATAATTGCAAGATCAAAAGATGTCTTATCACAAAATCTTTTAGAATCTGCCATAATACAACTTACTTCCCATAGTAATCGTAATAATAGTCGTGGCCTGTTTCATTTAGACCCTTGTATTTGTAACATGTTTAAGAATGACCTCAAAGATATAATTACAGAATTAAATACAAATTAGTTGCCTTAGAGATATTTTCTTTGTATATGTATGTTTAATATGTTTTGTGAATAAGTTTTTGTTTATCAAAGATCTGATTGTGGTCAGCTGTCGCCCTGTATAATCCTTTAATTGTCTTGTCCCTGTGTCTGAGCAGTTGGACTTAATCTTTTTGTTCTCAAATTGTACCTAAATTTATGCTTGTTTGAAACAGGGTTCACTCATTCTACAGGTGTGTCGGATTCTAGGTACTAATCTCCTTATATCCCTACGTCAGTTATATGAATTTTCCTGTACCCTCAATTTCTCATCTAAGTCAGTTTGTCTGCTGAGTAAAGGACGTTCAATTGAAAGATCTTGCAGAAACTCCGTTGTTTATTTTTCCTTCGTGGCTTATACCTTTATTTATTATCTTCATATATATACACTGTAGAAATTATTACTTTATTCATATTATCTTATTAGCGAGATAGCGCATACTATGCTGCGCGGGACGGAAGGACAAGTCTTTCATTTAGTCTTCAGCTCCTGATGGATTCCTAGACACACCCAATGGATTCGAACGTTCTCTCCAATTCTCAAGGACTCCAGCGTCCTGTGAAGACGTCTTCAGCTCAGGGAGAATTAGGGAACCCAGAAACCCACAATACGGATTCCAGAGCTCCATAATACGGGGCCCATAACTCCATAATATGGATTCCATTCCGGATGTACTGGGACCGCCATGTTCCTTTTACTATCTAAAAAAAAAAAAAAAAAAAAAAAAAAAAAAAAAAAAAAAAAAAAAAAAAAAAAAAAAATATTAATATATATATATAATATATATATATATATATATATATAATATATTATTATATATATATCTATATATATATATATATATATATATGTATATTATTGTGTATATATATGTGTATATATAAATATATATATATATATATATATATATATATATATATTATATATCATATATATATATATATATATATATATATATATATATATATATATATATATATATATATTATATATGTATATATACATATACATATATATATATATATATATATATATATATATATATATATAATATATATATATTGGACCTTTGCCGATCTGATTAATTTTGATCTCACCCCTGGGGCATCCTTGCCAACGGAGCTTCATAGGATAGGGGTTTTAGTTTTACCAGGGATGGGTCCCTTCCCCTTCCTCAGCTCCGTCAGCTAGCCAAGTAGATAAAATCCTCATGTGACACCTGCCAGCCAGTGAGGAACTTTGATGGAAAACAAGAGACCTCTTGACGGTCCAAATTCCAGCTGTTTCTCTGCTCAGTTGATGAAATCGGGAAGCTTCCAATCTCCAAATTGTACGACGTTGGACTGCAGCGACTCCTGACGGTGTACTTCGAGCTCTATAAGTCCCTCTGCCACTCTGGGATCAAATATTTTGCATATGTAATAGGCATTGAACTTACGGGGTTTTACGCCGCGCCAGAGGTTGCCACTGTAGTATATGCAAGTATTTGATCCAGTATGCATTGCATTACCCATATTTGCATATAAAAGGCATTGAACTTACGGGTTTTTTACGCCACGCCAGAGGTTGCCACAGTAGCATATGCAAAAAACAAATGGGAATTCAATTTGCAATGCACGACCCAATTCACATATGAAGTAGTCGGCATGAAACTTACGGGTTCTTACGCCGCGCCAGAGGTTGCCTTACACCCATATGTCATTGGGCATTAATACCCCTAAGGGTATCATGTGGCAAGAGGAGGGGCGCTCGACGGTCCCAGCAGCCGCTGTAGTCTCTCCATCGCGCAGAGATGCTTCCACAATTTTATCCAGGAGTGAATTCCATCACAAAACTGAGCAGCTTCTTCCCAACTTCAAAAAGTTCCTGTCTTCTTTCCTCTGCACACGGCCCATCCTTCATCCTAAAAGTGCAGAGTCCTTAAGTGACAGCATTGATCTTGTAGAGGCTTTTGACCATTGCAGCATCTCGCTCCAGTTTTTGGAGGTTTGCTGCAGATTTCAGCCTCATCTTTTGATGTAATTCGTCCCTGTTGAGTGTTGGCTGCTTATTTTGATTTCTAGAAGATGTAGTCTTCTTAAGAGCTTTAGTCTCTCTCTTGTTGCCATCTGAAGTCTGTTCCATTGCCCTGACCTGATTAATTCCTTCCTCGATGCTGTCCAGTCGTTGGATGAGGGATTTACAATTGACCTGAGGCCTCCTTAGACATCGAGATTTATCGAGAGACGTTATCATTTCACCTGTCGTTTTTAATACAGGCTGTTCGTTCGGCATCGTTTTAAGAAATCTGCATTCCTCTTCTAAGGATCTGATCTTGTGATCCTTTGCAGCGTTCTCTTCTTGGAGTCTTTCAGTTTCCACGATTGACTCCATCTTTTCAAACTCAATCGTCTCCTGTTGCTCCTCCATCTCAGCGAGTTCGAATTCGAGTTGGACTTTCCTCCTCGTCATCTCACTCAGCTCCTTTCCTTTTCCCTTTTCTGCGGCAACAGTTTTAACCATTTTTAAGAGACAGATGATATCCTCTTGCATCTGGGAGCATTCACCTCCCAGTCTCAGGATTTCTCTGTCCTTTTGGGTATTCTGTTCTTTGAGCTCCTTGAGCTCCTCCTTTCTCTCGGCTAATTCTGCTTTACATTGTTGCAGTTGTTGCCAATTTTCGTCAGCCCTCTGTTTCTGAAGCTTGCATTCTTCTATTTCATTTTCTAAGCCGTTAATCGTTATATTCATTAGCTCATTTTCCTTCTGAAGAACCTCGATGTTCTTCTGTTTCCTCCGATTCTCTTCTCGGAGTCTTTGTAAGTCTTCATTCTGCTTGTTCAGCTGGACCTTTGACTGATTTCTGTCATCTTCCAGTTTACTCAAATTCCGATGCAAGGTCTCCTTCTCCATGTCGAGAACTACGACTGTGTTCTCCAGGATGGTTATAGTCGAGTTTTTATCCTCGTTCTCCTTGCGTAGCTTTTCGGCCTCTTCCGTCTTTGCCGCTATTTCTTCTCTGAGTCTGTCCATTTCGGCAGGCATCGAAGAGATCATTGTCTCCTTTTCTTCGAGTAGTCGTTCAAAGTCTCGTGTGGCTCGCTCCATCTTTTCTCTGTCTTGGGTCAGGACTTCTATTTTCTCTTTCAGTTCTTCTATCATGCGAGACTTTTCAGAATCCTCTTTCTCAAGCTTTAAGACGTATTCATCAGTCTTTTGACTAAAGTTTTCGTCCTCACTGGGTAATTTCTCCTCTTCATACGTTTCCATTTTACTGTCGAGTTCTTCGTTAAAGTCAGGGTCTTTGTCAGGGGTCATTTCGTCAACAAAGTCAGCTTTCAGGTCGTCGCCATCGTCGTCATCCTCCGGAATTCCAAGATCCTCCGGGCGCATGTTCTCCACGGTGAAATTCATAAAGAATTTCACTATCGCGCTGCCAAGGCCAAGAAGCAAGAACACTTGGCCGATTAGCAGCAACAAAGCGATATGAAACATGTCCAAGCGGGGGAATGTGAATTCGCAACTGAAGCACTTTGATAGCACAAATGTGATAATACTCAACAACATGTTGTCTTGTACGGATAAACTCCGTCTGGCTCATCCTTAGTTTTTAAATCGGTCAGAGGATCCTTGTCTGGATCCTGGAGCCGTTTCTGTCTCCGCTGAAGCCGCTCCTGTCTTCGGGAGTTCTTGAGGATTCCAGGGAGACTCAGGGACGTCGGAGCTATTTCTGTCTTCGCTGAAGCCGCTCCTGTCTTCTCTGTTCCTCTCTCATTCCTTCGTGAGTCCGGGAAGCTTTCGGGTGACGCTGGAAATGAAGTTCGGGAGAGATCGACCTTCTATTTCTGTCTTTCGTTCTCGTTGTTTTTCTTGATTATCTTTTTATTAATATATCAAAATTTTCATTTTTATTAAACTTTTTAATATTCTTCATTTTTGTTGACTTTAGGTGGGAACTTGTTGCTGTCCAGTATTTGGGTTGCTAATTGAAACGCTCTGAAGCCATATAACCAATTTATAGATAAAATGCAATTTATAAAAAGAATTAAACTACCTCTTCTTGACCCAACGGTTTTATCATGAAGGAAGGATTTATTTGCATATATACATCTCCCTCTCTCTCTCTCTCTCTCTCTCTCTCTCTCTCTCTCTCTCTCTCCTTCATCTCTCTCTCTCTCTCTCCTCTCTCTCTCGCTCTCTCTCTATCTCTCTCTCTCTCTCTCAGCAGAGATAAAATAAATTGAAAGGAATGGGAAATTTTCTCTCTCTCTCTCTCTCCCTCTTCTTCTCTTCCTCTCCTCTCTCTCTCTCTCTCTCAGAGGAAAGTGATGAATTGAAGCATGGAAAAATAGATAGGTAAATGTTTTATTACTCATTCTGTCTCGACAAACACCGACTTTTGACGCCAAAAAACTTATTCAAACATTGAAGTAAATCTGTCATCACGTCGTAAGAATTGTTACATTACAATAGAATTGTTTTTGAAAACTAACAATAAGCATCGGTTCATTTTCTGATATTACAAGATTAAGCAGGAAATGAATTAGCTTGAATAGTCGATTGAACTCTGATTTGGAATGTCTATCGCAAATATTGCTAACAAGGGTCGAATGAGTTTCAAATCAGCTTTCAATTTTCTTTATCGTCTCCCCCATCACAATTTGCGGGAGCGCGAGAACGCGTGTCAATCCGTACGCAAGTGGATAACTCACACATGCAGCTTCGTAAATCATTTGTGATACATTGAGTTTTTTTCAGTCAGCTTTCAGAGGGTGGTGGGTGGGGTAGGAGGTTAAATCATCAGGAGATTGACTTTTATTCAGATATTTTACTTGAGGATATTAATTTTTTTTTATATCTAGACTTAAGTAAGTAGTTTGGCTTTTGTAAAAGGCAGTGGTTATTTAATACCAATCTTGTAGTTCCTCGCTGGACGAGTGGTTTTCGTGCTCGGCTGCCAATCCGGTGGTCCGAAGTTCGAATCTCGGCTCGGCCAACGCGGAATTAGAGGAATTTATTTCAGGTGATAGAAATTCATTTCTCGATATAATGTGGTTCGGATCCCACAATAAGCTGTAGGTCCCGTTGCTAGGTGACCAAGTGGTTCCAAGCCACGTAAAAATATCTAATCCTTTGGGCCAGCCCTAGGAAAGCTGTTAATCAGCTCAGTGGTCAGGTAAAACTAAGATATACTTAACTTGATACCAATCTTCTGAATTAAATGTGGACTTTGTGGTCATTCCTTTCATTAGTTACTCTGTTAATATTGCTGTTACTTTATGTAGTATTAAAACAATAGCAATAAAACTGCTATTAGTAGTTTAAGTTACCCCAGGAAGACGTGCATAATATCAATGCAGAAAAAACGATATGATTACTCCATTTGGACTTATTCCATATTCAAATGAGATCAGCTTCCCCAGGAAAAATATACGTAATGTGATTTAAAGGGGAGTATAAGCATTCTATTTTGACATTCCATATTCAAATGAGGTCAGCTTTGCTTTGCTAGGAAATTATGCATAATATCAATTTAAAATGGTGCATAAATATCCAGTATGATTTCTCCAGAATTTTTAATAAAGCAGATGGCATATCACAAAGTCAGGAATGATTATATATACCCCAGTTATAGATATCTCTCACTTCTGGATACAATACTGCAACAATCCCCCTTTCAGAGAAATATTCCCTTTGTAAGAGCCCTTCTCTTCAAAATCAGAAATTATTCTTCTCTGAGAACTTATTATTACAAGAAACGGAAAAGTAGCGTTAGAAATATGTTCACTCAGAAACTCACTGTATTTCAGCCGAATTAGTTCATTTTTACTACAGGCAAATATCCTCGTCAAAGAGACGCCCTTTCGTTCTTTCTCTCTGAAAGATTTTATTTTTATTTATTTTTCGTCTTCGTCCTAACAAACAAAACTATATTCTTCGGAATGAAGTGTTCCGGCAAAGGGATTTTTTTAAAATTTCTTGTAAGAAATGGATGCTGTTGGAAGTCGCCGTTTTTGTGCGGATAAATTATTCGGGTCGGAAAGTGGCTCTTTGATAGAGGAAACGTATTTTATTGCAGGAAATCATTTAATTTAGTCGCATCTTCTACGTGAAATATTTGTAGGAACTGCATTTGTCCATGTAGTTTATTTCTATTATTATTATTATTATTTTTTGGTCTATCACAATCCTCCACTTCGACTGGGTGGTATTTATAGTGTGGGGTTCCTTGTTGCATCCTGCCTCCTTAGGAGTCCATCACTTTTCTTACTATGTGCGCCGTTTCGAGGATCACACTCTTCTGCATGAGTCCTGGAGCTACTTCAGCCTCTAGTTTTTCCAGATTCCTTTTCAGGAATCTTGGGATCGTGCCTAGTGTTCCTATGATTATGGTACCATTTCCACTGGTATATCCCATATCCTTCTTATTTCTATTTTCAGGTCTTGATACTTATCAATTTTTTCCCTCTCTTTCTCTTCAACTCTGGTGTCCCATGGTATTCGACATCAATGAGTTATACTTTCTTCTTGATTTTGTCAATCAACGTCACGTCTGGTCTATTTGCACGCATCACCTTATCTGGTGTGATACCATAGTCCCAGAGGATCTTTGCGTGATCGTTTTCTGTCACTCCTTCATGTTGGTGCTCGTAGCACTAATTACTGCAAGATAGCTGATGTTTCTTGCACAGGCTCCAGTGGAGGGCTTTTGCCACTGAATCATGCCTCTTTTTGTACTGGTTCTGTGCAAGTGCTGGACATTCGCTTGCTATGTTTTTTCATGGGTTCATTTTTCGTATTGCACTTCCTACATGTGGGAGAGATGTTATTTCCGTCTATCGTTCTTTGAACTTATCTGGGTCTTAGGGCCTGATCTTGTGCGCGGTTATCATTCCTTCTTCTTCTTCTTCTTCTTCTTCTTCTTCTTCTTCTTCTCTTCTTCTTTCTTCTTCTTCTTCTTCTTATTATTATTATTATTATTATTATTATTATTATTATTTTATTATTATTATTATTGCAGGCAAGGAAGAAATTCCATTTCCAAATCAATTCACTACCAAACAACAAACGTCGCGAACAGAGAGAGAGAGAGAGAGAGAGAGAGAGAGAGAGAGAGAGAGAGAGAGAGAGAGAGAGAGAGAGAGAGAGAGAGAGAGAGAGAGAGAGAGAGAGCATCCCGACGAAAACTGACTTCAAATTGATGGTGATTTTCTCCGCTCCTGACACGCAATCTCAGCTGAGGCGAGAGAGAGACGTTATTTCATTAAGCAGTTCTGGTGTGGAGAGGCGGAAGGGAGAGAGAGAGAGAGAGAGAGAGAGAGAGAGAGAGAGAGAGAGAGATGAATTATGACCACGATTCAAAGGAAGGATTTGGGGAATGGGTTGTACGGAGGAGTTGCTAACCGTAAGAGAATCTTTCGTGACTCGTAGACGCAAACGCGTCGTAAATCTCTCGATCTATTTATTTTTCAGATCTGTAGAATTGCGTTTTTTCCTCTTTATGATCCGTGAAAGACACACAAACACACACACAGTCTCGCTTTCTTCTTCAGATCTGTAGAATTGAGTTTTTGCTTTTTATGATCCGTGAAACACAGACAAACACACACACACACAGGCTCTCTTTCTTCTTCAGATCTGTAGAATTGAGTTTTTGCTTTTTAATGATCCGTGAAAGACACAAACACAAACACAAACACAGGCTCTCTTTCTCTGTCTCTCTCTCTCACACACAAACACATAGTGGAGGTTTTGCCTTTTTATGATCTGTGAAAGACACACAAATACACACACAAAAGCTCTCTTTCTCTGTCTCCCTCACACACAAACACATAGGGGAGGTTTTGCCTTTTTATGATCCGTGAGAGACACACACAAACACACACAAATACACTAAAGCTCTCTTTCTCTTTCCCTATCACACACGAACACGCTGGGGAGGTTTTGCTTTTATATGATCCGTGAAAGACACACACACGAACACACACAAATACACAAAAGTTCTCTTTCTCTGTCTCTATCTCTCACACACAAATACTCTGGGGAGGTTTTCTCGACCTCTGGTGGCGTCGTATTTCATTCCATGGGCCCCCTCCCTGAGGGAGTTCCACTGAACCTTTCCAGGACAGATCTTTTCCTTTCTAGGACAGTTTTCCTTCTTCTCGCTCCAGTAGAGCCAACCAAAAGGACACCTGATCTTCTTCGCCTATAACACCTGATCACTTTCATCAGTCAATTTGACCTTTCCCTCGCGGTGCCAAGATGTTCGTGTTGATAAGTCAGTCAGTCAACATGAATTTTATTGGTTCGACCCCAGAAGAGTGTTAGTAATCGCCATTTTTGCATTTTTGTAAAGCCAGGATATTCTCTCCAATCAGTCAATCAATCTAACTCGTTTGCGACGCCAAATAGATATTCGTTAACCAATCAGTTAAATTGTTTTATAAAGCTATGATATTCTCGCCAATCAGTCAATCAATCTAATACTGGTTTGTGACGCCAAATAGATTTTCGTTAACCAATCAGTTAAACTGTTTTATAAAGCTAGGATAATCTCCAGTTAGTCAATTGATCTAATATTCGTTTGTTACGCCAAATAGATTTTCGTTAACCAGTCAGTAAAACTGTTTTATAAAAGCCACGATATTGTCTCCAATCAGTCAATCTATCTAATACTCCTTTGTGACGCCAAATAGATTTTCTTAACTAATCAGTTAAAGTGTTTTATAAAGCCACGATATTGTCTCCAATCAGTCAATCAATCTAATATTCGTTTCTGACGCCAGATAGATTTTCGTTAACCAATCAGTTAAACTAATCTTTGCATATGAAACCTTACGTACTCTTCATAAGCCAAGCAACCTGATTTGCACGTGACGCCAGAATTCTTTCCATTGGTTACTAAATCAATCTAATCTCCTTTTGCGGCTAGTTCATTTTCCCACTTTTGTAAACGTTGCGCATAAAATGAGATATTAAAAGATGTTTTCTTGTTACGCGTCACATCGATCCAGCAAGGCTCAGGATTTCGGCTTTTGCCTCCGAAGTTCCTGTGCGTCACCAACGTTTACTGAAATGTGCAACAAACCTTGGCAGCCTAGTTAAGACATGATGTGCAAACAAGACGACGTAATTATCTTTGTATGCCCACTCGGCATGCAGTTTAAAGTGAAGTGATATTATCTTCACTTTTCACGGGTCATATAAAAAGAATAATTTTTGCATTTATATATATATATAGTATATATATATATATATATATATATCTATTATATATATATAATATATAATATATATATGTATGTATATATATATATGTATATATATATACATATATATATATATATGTGTGTGTGTGTGTGTGTGTGTATTAACATTGAAATACATAGCCTAATTTGTAAAAATTACACTCGAAAATTTTTTTTTAAATTCTCGTGAATGTAAGTAAACTTTGATAACATTATGCATGTGATACTATTCTATTAAAACTGTAAAATATTGTATATTTTCTCTACTATAGTATATATATATATATATATATATATATATATATATACTATATATATATTAGAGAGTAAAAGCCCAGACAGAATGGAAAACTAAGAGATTCGTTCTGCTAAAAACTGTTACAGACAAGTCTTAAGTCCCCACAGTATCAAAACGCTTTTATTAGTATTTTTTTTCTTTATTTAGCAAAGCATTTATTCCTTTTTTTAGTCACCGACTCTCTTTGTGGCTTGATACACGAGTTGTAACTACGACATTTGCGCTTGTAGTTTGGAAT
>NC_061093.1:55637398-55679898 GCF_015104395.2 Macrobrachium nipponense | reverse complement strand
ATAAATAGCATGGCGAATAAGTACTACATAGAAGGGGCAAACAGCAAATCCAGGTAGCAAGGATAATCTTGTAATAACAAAAAATAGGACTGTGTAAGGAAGGAGAGCGAAATTAGCACATAACCAAATAACAAGACAGGAAAACAGAAAAAAAAATCAAATTAAAAAAAACATGGCGCATAACCAGATAACAAGGCAGGAAAACTGAAAGAAAAAAATATAAACAAACTCAAGCTAACAAACAAGAACGGCGAGGAGAGAGAGAGAGAGAGAGAGAGAGAGAGAGAGAGAGAGAGAGAGAGAGAGAGAAAGGCTACCGCATCGGCAAATAACAGATGAATATCTTCCCGACTCCCAGGCAAATATAGTCGTCATCGACAACAGCGCTAACATGGGAGACCAAGGGAGAGAGAAATCACAATGGAGCCGTCACACGAAAGACAAACTGCTGATGACGAACGGATCCGATACGGGTACGGCGTGACGAACACGACACGAGTTCTTTTGTCGGGGGCGGGGGGGGGGGGGGGGGGGTGTTTGGTGTTGATCGGCGGCTTATAGCTTCACGTTTTTGTACCGCGGATGTTCCTGGAACTCTTATTTTTTTTTTTTTTTTTTTTTTTTTTTTTTTTTTTTTTTTAGCTCATTCACAATCTTTCTCACACTCCGCCGTTTTCTGATCCCACATCCTGACGCATTGATGCTCACAGGAAATTGCCTACAGTTTGCCGCTTCGTCCGAAATACGTTTGTTTTTTGCGACCCATAATAATCCACTTACGCCTGCTCTGTAGGCGTTACTGAAGGGTCTTTGCAGCGAGCCTTCGGCCCCTAGCTGCAACCACTTTCGTTTATTTTACTGTACCTCCTTTCATATTCTATTTCTTCCATATTACTTTCCACCCTCCCCTAAGACTTGATTCAACTGCTTCGAGGTTTTCGTCCCGTTACACCTTTCAAACTTTTTACTGTCAATTTTCCCATTTCAGCGCTGAATGACCTCATTAAGTCCCAGTACTTGGCCTTTGACCTAAATTCTATATTCAACTCGACTCAGTCCACTGACGCTCTTAACATTCTCATAAGGTCTACTGCAAGCAAGTGATGATCGGGTTAAGGTTGTTAATCGAAAAGATGTCTTCTCTCCGAAGCCACCTTTTCCTGAGAGCAGATGTAACTAATACTAATGGTAGTGCTTCATTGGCTTTCCGACCCCATCTTTCGTGTTTTTCAGGAACTTCGCTTTCATATTTTTGTGATTTGCTTCTGCTTTAAGTATTTTTGTCGACAGCGAAACCATTCTGCTCCCAAAGAACGACAATTCAGCCGCTGGAATACCTTTTGATTTGCACATAAGACTTAGCCTATAGCGATCAGAAGCACCAGCATCTATTATGGTCAGTGTCACGCTAAGCAGATTGGCTAAAAAATGTAAATCAACAAATCATTAACTTGTTTAGCAAAAAAACACGAAAGACAAAGGGAAGACAGGAAGCTAGAAACGAGTCAACATGCTATCAAACGTCCATACAAATAAGCACATAAAAATTCTTATCTAAAATGAGTTTTCTATCTACACGATGAAGCATGAAGTATTTTTTTTTTCTCCACATCATTTTTGATGGTGGTTACCATTAAGATTTTATCAGCAGCGACATAATTTTGTAGTTTTTTTTTTTTTTTTTTAACTTCTCTTCGATTTTCTGCGATGACTTCCATTACTGATATTCAGATGGTTCACTCATACTTGCATCACTAATATTTAAGATGGTTCACTCATATTTGCATCACTAATATTGAGATGGTTCACTCATATTTGCTTCACTAATATTGAGATGGTTCACTCATATTTCCATCACTAATATTTAGATTGTTCACTCAAATTTGCATCACTAATATTGAGATGGTTCACTCAAATTTGCACTACTAATATTTAGATCGTTCACTCATAACTGCATCACTAATATTGAGATGGCTCACTCATATTGTGTTGATGACATTCTAGGGTCAGTTTAAACTGGCTTCGTCACATCTTACCTATATACCATATTGCGTTGATGACATTCTAGAATCACTTTAATCTGAAAGCGTCATATCTTACCTTATATACCATATTGCGTTAATGACATTCTTGGGTCACTTTAATCAGACTGCGTCTTAATGGTTACATTTCGAGGTTATTGAAATTATATAACCGCTCTGTTGATATTGTGCTTGCGTCACTGACACATTATTTACACATTACTTTTGAAGGTTTTTCTCTTCTTGTTGGCTGTTTTCTGTTTCAATTATTCATTATAAAAATCCTCTAAAAAAAGTGAAAAAAATGAAACAGAAAAAAGCTTAAAAATATAGTCTGGTATTCTAGACACAAACAGCATTTAGATTATGTGTTACGAATGATTATCGATATTTTACATTCATTTCTTTGATCGGTAACGGGTTTAAAAAAAATCTATTTGATTAACAGACGCTCATTCGAATTAAAATTTACCTACTTGACTATGATAATTACTAATTCAGTTAAACTTATATTTCTCCCTTGGCGATGTTAGTGCTAAACTGTCCTACTATGAGATTCAGGGCCTCTGTAACACGGTTTTTTCGCAATAACTTCTTATCTATGCATTTCATAAATATAACGCGTATTCAGAATACACATTATATCTACACATAAATTTTGACTGTATTCTGCATTACGTAGGTTGAAAAATTTTGGTACTTATAATGTAAAAGTGACTTTTTTTGAAGACGGGCCAACTTACTCAGAGAAAAGGTTTCGAACGCACTCGTTACGTAACTTATGACAGCATTTCTTCCTTCTTTCTCGATGGATGATTGGCTATACGTAACGAAGGCTATACCTCTGGCAACAATGATATACAAATTTAAATACAAGCAAAGCAGTACATCTTTATGAACTCTGAAACCTCTCCACTGATAATTGTCATAATGAACAAACCAACAAAATATGTTAATAAATACAAAAACACTTCTATTATTAGTCTAACTCCCAAAATAAGTGTCCTAAGAAATTACAGTCTACTTTATAGGTCACAATCAGATTGACAAGATGTAGGGAATAGTTGGTAATTTTCAAAAACATAGTAGACAAGCTTGATTTGATAACTGCTATATCCAATGTAAAGCAATTTTTATTTATTGGCTATCTACCTATTTACTGAAAAAAAAATAGCCGGTACCGTATTTTGGCTTTAAACCTTCACCAATAATTATCGTCAGGATGATGACTTCATGAGGCTCCACCCACTTTGGCCTCGTTATAATTCAGGATAACACTGAAGGCTATCATGGGCATTGTTGGATTAGAAAATTTAACTTCTGGCTATAAAAACTCATTTCTCGAATTCTCGAGTAGTTGTAAGAAGTGCTAAATGATCCTCAAGGATCCAGCAGTTGGGCTAAACGTTTAATATAGTATATTACTGCTATACTGCTTGCGGGACTACTGCTACAGTAGTATTACTTCGCTGGCACAGATACCCCACCCACATCTATGTATCGTTCCGCCATTCATAAAGTCTTCGGGTTTCAGAGCCGATGAAACAAGGTGAATGAGTTTCTGTCTGGCGGATTGGCGGAGCAACATTTCGTCAAAAGGTGTTTACATTGCTTACGTAATGAATGTTCGACTCTTGGCTCGTAATCATTGCCATGGCGTCGGCTAGATAATTTTTACTCTATAAAAATTAAAACGATCGGGTTTAGGTTATTGATAATGCTGACAAAATTTGTGTGGTTGTAAAATATACATATGTCAACTTTCAGCTACATCCGATGCTTTGATAAGGAGCAAAGTCCAAAAAACCGTGTTACAGAGGCTCTGAATCTCAAAGTAGGATGTCTTTATCTTCCTTGTTCAGCGAGGATTGATTAACATTTTGATAAGCGGATTCAGGAGAGTTCAGCCCTAGACATAATGAGCTAAAATACTTTTAAATCCATGATAACTCGACGCCTTAGGTCCATCGTTTCTGAAGAACTTTCTTAAAATAAAACTTAAGTCTTATTGGAGCGACAATAAATACGTAGTTTAATTTTAGTACAATGATAAACTTCTTTATGTAAATACTTAAAAAGACGATTTGTAAAATACCTTGATACGTCAGACTATTTTTGGAAACTCACCCTCTGTTACAGTCTATTCTGAATTTTTTAATTTAGCCTCCTCATTTACTTACGGATTTTTTCTAAAATAAAATTGTTTAAAATTCTCCGATCGGTTACCCTCTGTCTCTGTCTCTATCTATCTCTATGTCAGTTCGTCTCTCTAAGCTTCATCTAATTATCCTGCTTATCCACTTATACAGCTCCGACTCCGTTTTTCTTTCTTTTGTCTCCTCCCCTCCTAAAAAAAAAAGGAAAACAAAAAAAGAAAGATATTTGATTCCTTTATCTAGAGTTCCCATTCTTCCGTCCAAGGCGTTATGATATATCACCTCTCTCGCCCCAGACTATACCCTCCCTCCATCCTATAGTAGACCTCCACCGCTCACCCAGGACCCCTCCCTCTATTTTTTATAGCCATGATTAGGTTATGATGTCTCTACAGAGGAAGGGGACATGGCTCTCTCTTCTCCTCCTCCTACTCTCTATTCTCTTCTCTCTCCTCTCTCCTGGTTTTAAGGTTTTTGGAAGGGGGTATAGTTTTTGCACGCTTCGTTCTTCCGCTCTCTTCTCAAATTTGGGACATTCCCCCCTCAATATTATGGTTTTTTCAACATCTATGTCATTTCTAGTTTCGTCCACCTCCTTACGAGAGCTTAACTCTCTTCCCATCTCAGACCTTTCTACCTATTTTTTTGTTCTACTTTATTTTTTGGACCATCCAATCTTTTTTCATAATCTCTCTATCAATTAATACCTTTCGTCCTCCTCTTCCAAATTTCAATGTTCATTCTTTATCCCAGCCTTCCTCTTCTTCTCTGCATCAAAATCTTCCTCTTCCTCTCCTCCCATCTTTCCTCCTCTTCCACCTCTCCCCCCATCTCGCGTCTCTGTTCCCTCCCCCCTCCCCCGCCCCCCCAGATTCGTCTCCTTATCCTTGTTAGCTATTATCTGTTATTGCTCGTCGGCCTCTCACTTGGGGGTCGCTATCGGATGTGCATTTATCTGAGTTTCCCTTTTTTTATTACGCATCACTTTATTAGGAGGTCTCAGGTCTTTTGATTGGATGGCCTCAGAGAGAGAGAGAGAGAGAGAGAGAGAGAGAGAGAGAGAGAGGCAGGGGTAGTCGAGGGCTCCTATTCTCCTTCTTTTGTCATTGTTTCTTATCTTTTTGTCCTCGTTTCGTTCTGAGCTTCATCCTTTGTTCTCGTTCGTCCTCTGTTTCTTGCTTTCTTATTTAATTTAGTCTAAATTTTGCTCCTATTATTTCTCTTTATACCTGTTTTTTTTTTTATTTTCCACATATCGTTCTTGCTTTGCCGTTTCTTCTCTCAATAGAAAGCAAAAAATGACTAACAGCTCGATCACCGATACCTTTATGGCTTTTTTTTATCTTATTTTTTTTATATTTCTAGGTTCATTTGAAATAGAGCATTTCCATCTGACTATCTCTTGAAAGTTAGTTTATTCCTTGTTCTTATGTGGCTTTCGTTTGCTGCACGTGCCGGGTCTGACATAACTATTACACCTGTGCTTACATTCAAGTTTGTAATATGTTCATAATCTCTTAATCCAATGCTGAAACACACACGCATATACATAATATATATATATATATATATATAATATATATATATATATATATATATATATATATAGTATATATGTATATATATATATAGATATTATATACTATATCTATCTATCTATATATATATATATATATATATATATATATATATATATATGCATATATATATAGATATTTATATCTATATCTATCTATCTATCTATCTATATATATACTATATATATATATATATATAGTATATATATATATATATATGATATATATATATAGATATCTCTCTCTCTCTCTCTCTCTCTCTCTGCTCTCTCTCTCTCTCTCTCTCTCTCTATCTCTCTCTCTCTATAAATATATATATATTATATATATATATATATATATATATATATATATATATATATATATTCATATCGTACATCCACTTAGACGATAGTAGTTGTGGAGCTGAAGTGAAGCATTTATTGGTATAGCGGGTGCAAAGCTATATCCTACACTTTGCATTAATTAAGCTGTGAACAGCGAGTTTAATTTTGGTTCCTGAAGTGTTGTTACAGGTAGATTAGGCGAAATGAAGAGTAGGGGAAGGGGGGAGGGCGGCTTGCCGAAAAAGTGAGTAGCGAAGAAGGCAACAACGGCCATCAACATCATCGTCAACGCTAATAAGACAAGGCAGCCGTTAGGGAGTTAAGACACTTTGGAGATGGTGTCGGGGAGATATATCGTTATTAGCTGATTGCATTTTCCTCTCCGTGCCTGGATGGAGGAGCATACGCACATATAATATATATACATACATACATAGAGAGAGTGAGAGAGAGAGAGAGAGAGAGAGAGAGAGAGAGAGAGAAGGTTCGAACCTTGCAGACAGAAGTCAAACATATCTTTTATGTGATTCTTCTGCGTCTGGATCTTCAAGTTAAGCTTGGTAGTGACGAGCTTATCCAAAAAGGTTTGAAGAAATCGAGATAATACGAGAACTTTGTGGCTGTTACAATCATATATATGTATATATATATATATATATATAATATATATATATATATATATATATATATATATATATATATTATATATGTATATATATATATATATATATATATTATATATTTATATATATATATATATACATATATATATATATGTATAGGTATATATTCATATATATATATGTACATACATACATAATATCTGATAAAGGGAGCCATAAAAACGCCAAAAAACAGAAAGTAAGCACTATATTTCATCAATATAGTATACTTTACTTTCTGTGTTTTGGCGTTTTTATGGGCTTCTTTTATTAGGTGGAATTCTGTTGTAACAGAACATTTGACCGGTCACATGTAATATATATATATATATATATATATATATATATATATATATATATATATATATATATATATATATATATATATCGTGTAATATTTAAATATACAGCATAACGCAACCAAATAAGATATCTATTCAAATAAAGGAGAAAGAAATGGGGAAGCGTCATGCTGTAAGTATATATAAATAATAATATCAGAAGCTGTTTAAAAATGGCAGGGTCAGCGCCGCAAAAAAATTAATAATAAAAAACACCAAATTATGCGACATTGAAATCTCAACCTATTGGACAGTTTTCGTTTTGTATTATCTTAAAGCTTATTTCTTTTATGTGTCTTACAACTTCATCTTTGTTTCTGATTATATTAATGATAAATTTTTAACTTAAGTTAGGAGCTCAGTTGGTCGCAAAATTAATTTGACTAAATCTAAATTTTATTTGCCTTTAATAGTTTAATCTCTTCGCTTCTCTGTTGATTATTTCATTATGATTTTTTATATGTCAAAGCAATCGAAATATTACATACCGTTACACCTCAAGGATATTTTGCTGAAGAATTTCGTGATTGAAAATTTATATATTTTTATCTACAGCTATTCCCATGAGATATTTCTATCATTATTTTTTTGTTGTTGGTTACTGCAGCATTCTTATAGAGTTTTCTTTCTATGTTTAAGACTTTGAGCCCTTTGTTAACAATTCTGCATCTAAGGTTGTCGGCGCAACGGATATCAAGTGGACAAAATCGAACATTATCAACTGTTAAACAGCTTTAATTATTCCCTAATAATTCAGAAGAAATTATTGTTTTTCATTACGATCTCTCTCTCTCTCTCTCTCTCTCTCTTCTCTCGGTCCTCTTTGTTTTTCTTCTCCTTCCTTTTAACAAGAAGCGGAATAGCTACAAATCTTCCATATACCAATGAATGACAAAACATTACCAGATATTATTACGAGAATTGTCTAAAAGATTAATCCGACGGGGAAAATTTTTGGTCTTCATTAAGCTGAAAGATTGCTTCGTGACGAAATTTGATTGACATTTATGACGGGGATATTATGCCAGTTTTGAATATGAAATATCCACTGCCTTACTGAATGACTGACGATAATAACAAAGCCAAAGAACTCTTCGATGATGGCGGCGATGTAGCGTATCAAGGCAACCATTGACTTTAGTTCTGGAGACTGCCGCTAGATGGGAGCATTTACCGGGAGAATACTCCTCTCAGCTCCCCCAACATCCCCACTTGCTATTTTGTGACAGGAACTGCTAAAATTACGAGACTGGTCTTTCCGGTGAAGGATATTCTTAACTGTTTTCTTAAGGAATATATGACAGCATGTACACACAGATATACACATAATATCATTTCGTTTATGTTCGTACGCTAGTGCTTCATATACGTACGTATAAAAGTATATATATCTTATATCTCTATAATCGTCTACCCAGCTAACAAATGAACTAGAATGTTGAAGCCACGTTGCATATAAGTCGTAGTAACGTCAGTTTGTAGGCTTCCAGATCATCTCCTTGGTTTTTAGCCTGGAAAAAAAATATATATACATATATAAAAAAATAAATCAGTAAAATTTAACCAAAATATTTCAATATATTACAGAGAGCGATACATTATATTAAAATATATGTATCGCAAATCGTGAATAGTATCTTGTAACCAAAAAATGCCTTAATTTTGCAACAACTTATAATCGGGCTCCCCATAAATTTCTAATCTTTTTGAGGAAGCTGTATAAAGTCTACTACATGGATTTTGAAGCATGTACATTTGAATTTTAACTGTATACTGCATTGTGTACATCAAAGAAACGACAACCGGAAAATGTAGTTACAGGATTATTGAACCTTACAGATATCATTTAGTCAGTCAAAACTTCAAAGATTACAGCAATTTTCATTTCACAATTTTCAAACACAGGGTGAATCACGGTCAAGTTAATTTTACTGGGTAATTTTTAACCTTTCTTGGGGCATGTTTTATCCACTTCCGGCTGGATACCTTTGTTCATAAAGGCCCTGCAGAAAACTTTTTTTTTTTTTTTTTTTTTTTTTTTTTTTTTTTTTTGTTAGAGAAAAAAGCTCACTTATGTGAAGTGTTTGTGCTATCCTTTTTGACAGTTAAATTCATGGATCCACCCATGTCAAAAGTGGGGTTGGAACATCAGGAATTTAAATACGGGGTCCAAATATATCAACCAAAGGTTGGCGACAAGTAACTTTCATGGTCAAGTTCATATTACTCAGTAATTTTTACCTTTCTAGAACACAAATGTATTTTTTCAGAATAAAGCTCACGTGCAGTGTTTGTGCTAGTGGGGTTGGAACATCAACAATTTAAATATAGTATGGTCCAAATATATCGACGAGATGTTGATAACTGAAGTAATTTACATGTGTATGTTAGCTTTACCTAGAGGTCTTCTGCTTCGAAGCATTTGAAAGGCAGCGGCTGTTTTTTTGTAGCTTATCTGCTGTCTAAAAGGACGCATAGCTATCCAAATTTTGGGATGCAAGGATTAAGATTCACATAAAAAAAGAGGGAAATCTATGCATTAACACACACACACACACACACACACATATATATATATATATATGATAATATATATATATATATATATATATATATATATATATATATATACTATATATATATATATAGTTTCACTACACAGGCAGATGCTGTGAGAGTCTATATGCCGTTGATGAGTGTCCTTTAATTTATTTTTATTTTTAATTTTTTTTTTTAAGTTTATCAACTTTGTGGGTGTGTTTACTTAGTTTCACGCCATATGCTTCTTAATTAAACGGCAACTTTGCCATAAGTTACTGGCAATAGTTCAGGCTTTATAACTATAATATTTATAGCAGTTATGTGCAACTGCCCTTCCAGAGAAGATTGATTTTTAGTATATTTATTCATGTTCGTTGTCGAATTCGGTGGATTTTAGGGTAATATAAACGCTATTTTCTGCTGTAGTTTATTGGTCTGAATACACTGTAGCGAGAGACAAGAACAGATTGTACAAAAAAAAACAAACTTCAAACTTATAAATAATACTATATAAAAATACATAATCATCAAAAACTAAGCGTACCTACAATAAGGAATCATATCCTACTACATGAAGCATAACTTACTGAATCTTTTTCAGATAGTTCAAATAGGATTTATACATTAAGAACTTGAGAAGAACATTGCATTGCATATTCATTGCAACAATAAATACGAGAAATTTTCCCGCGTAGTTATACAGACGATATCTTGAGCTGCGGAGTTATATAACGTATTTTAGCATATCCTTGAGGTTACTCTTCGAAGCTGCGATGCGTTTGAAATTTTATGTTATCCTTGTGAATAAAGGGCCAAGTTTGTGTTGGATTTCATGCTCAGGCATAATTAGTCTCGTCCTTCTATGACAGTGGTCTTCAAATTTTGCTTTTTGAGGTCATGGCCTACTTTAGATATCTCCAAAATACCCATGGCCACTACTTCAGATTTAGAATAGGAATTGATAAGTTCAAAATAAATACTACGTATAGTTCCTGGAACTGGAATTTTATTACATTTCATTACCATAAATTCAAAAATATAGATTTTCATATGTCATGACCATTTTTATGATCTAAAAATGAACTAGTGAACAAACACTGGGATAGAATAAGAAAAAGAAAATACATTTATATCCAATTTAGACATATGCTGTTTATTGATAATTATAGGTCCGGATAAAAAAAAGTATACTTTTATTTTAATTTTTATATACTGTTTATTTAACTTCAAATTCTGATTTTTTTTTTTTTGTCCGTGGCCCATCTGATAATCAGCCATGGCGCCCACTGGTCGGCCATGACCCACAGTTTGAAGACCACTCTTCTATGACGTAATCAATAAATATTGTCTGTCATGCGATTTTATTAGTCTTTCTGTCTTTGGTTTTTGTGAAATCTAGTTGGCACACTTTTTAAAGTTAAATTACCCGGAGTTTCTTGTGATTCTAACTACAATATAGGGGATTTTTCTAAAGACATATGGCAGTGTTCTCTGGGATAAGAATGTAAGAAAATGTACCATGCTGGTTAGGAATGGGCAAGGATGGTTTTCGTTTATGGATAATATTGCTTTGGCAAATGTTAGGTGTTTGAAACTTAGATCCTGGAGTATGCGTAGGTGTCAAAAAAAAAAAAAAAAAAAAAAAAAAAAAAAAATGCAACGGTTTCATACTTTTTTTTTATTACTAACATCAAAACTACTATGAACTGATCCATAGACTCGCTGTAGGTCTCTATATAAATCATTTTTTCGCCCTTGGCGGAAACAGTTAGACCCTCAAACCCCCACCCAGAGCAGCTCAGCTTTTAGCATTCTTCTTTTGTACCAGTTTGGAACCCTACAATGAGCCATGTGAGTTATAAAAGTACTAAAACCCATAAAATAATTTGACAGATTTCACATAACATAGATTTAGTCTTGCTTGAGCGTTGTAATTCAATGCCGTCCTTGGAGTAAATGGTAGTAGGACCATACAATGACAAAAATGGCTACTGTTACGGACTGAGGTCTGCTACAGGTTCGATATTATAATAAACAAAAAGAATTCAACACCAATAGTTGAAACTGGGGGTACGAATATAGAAAGAAACACAAACAGAACAAAAGTTTATTTACAAGCATACTAACAAAGATAAATCCAGAATGGTTTCTCCTATTTATATAACAAAAAAACTCTTACAGTATGTGAACTGGGGAAACTGATGTAATGAAATACTTGCTGGCCAATTTTGCAGCTGCGACGTCTTAGTAAAGGAGAGCTGTATAACTATAGACGTCTTCTCGACTCCGTACTGCAGAAAACATTGGTCTGATTTTCTTGCATACTTTCTAAGGCCCGCAGGGTTCTTTTCCTCAAAAAGCCACTTGTAGGATATTTCTTCTCTGAAGGTTTGCTCAACGTCGGAAAATCTCTGTCGTTCTCTCTGTAACTTGACGACTTGACTCGAATCCGATCAAACTCTCGTGCGCCTTCTTCCTCTCTTATCCTTCGTCTCTTCCTTCTTCGCTTATCTCTCTCTGCTGATCAGATCTCTCCTACTTCGTCAATCGTATATATAAGGCGATCTGGGGGCGGGGCCTACCAGCGAACGTCACAGACTCCCGAGACGACAGGAACGTTTTAGAAGGATCTAGGCGAATATTACATCATAATACGCGGCGACACGTTGAGTTCCATATCCCACCTGGCGATTCTAGAATAATCATGAGAACAGGCGCCTCCAACACGTGCGCGAATGCCTCCTAGCTGCAGACCTACTTGAAGAAAATGCATTTTCCTTTCCTTTAATATATTTTACTTCGCTATAGAGCGATTACCATGACACTACACTAATATAATATTGAGCAATTTATCATTATAGTTAATTTCATGTATAATGTTTATTTTACATTAACAAAAAACCAAATTAATTCTATCCTGAGAAACACACACACACACAAAAGTGAAGTACTTGAAAAGAAAGACAAAGACTGGTTTGCGATATTTGCTACGGTCCCATTTTCTATATTAGAGTTTCTCTCGTCATAGAAAATAAAGACGTCGTTATATAAATGGGTAACTAAGCTAATAATATTGGAGTTGTATAGTTCATTGCTCTCTGTGTATATATATATAGTATATATATATATATATATATATATATATATATATATATATATATATATATATATATATATATATAGTGCTTCAGCATTCAGTTATAATTAAAAGGCCAAGTTTATTGTACATGATACGTTTCGCACTGTGTGCATCATCAGTCTGTGAATAAAATACAAAGACACATTATAAACAATCATATTATAAGGAATTCACAATTTAAAAAATAAAGTCTAAAAAACAGATTAAATAAAAAAGAGAGACTACTAAAAACACCAACCGTCCATGATCAAAGGTGAAGATGGAACGAGTTACTGTTGGCAGAGAAGCGACGACAACTATGCCAGGTACAAAGGTGACGAGGAAAAATTACCGTTTAATGAGGGCACCAGTCTTTTTAATGTATAACGACTCAAGCGTTGTTAGTTGGTCAGATGTTTAACATAATCAATTATTGTAAAATGTTCTTTTTGAATTTTCAGTCTTGCATATTATAGAGTGGTTTCTGACTTTATTTTTTAAAATTGTGAATTCCTTATAATTTTGTTATATGATTGTTTATAATATGTCTTTGCATTTTATTCACAGACTGATGATGCACACAGATGTATGTGCGAAACGTATCATATGCAATAAACTTGGCCTCGTATCATGGACTCTTTGACACTTTATATTATATATATATATATATATATATATATATATATATATATATATATATATATATATTATATATATATATATTGTTACGTATGAGCCCGGCCTTGAAAGGACTCCAATACGTAAACTGAATAATTGAGGGAAAAAACAATTAGTGAATTGCTTGAACTTACCGTAAGAAAGGATTTAAAGTGAACATTTACTCTAGAGGAAAGGTCGCCAGAAACTCAGCTAATTACTCTACAGCTATTTATTTACAAGAGGCCGTTACTGGCCTGGAGAAAAAGTAAATGCAACTGGTCATGGGCTAATAATATCTCTCAAGTGGATGATAGCTGGCTCAAAATGTGATTCACGTAATAAAGCTGGTTTCGAAATCTTGCGGTAATGCAACACTTGCGGGCGGACAGACTTGACACGTGACTCAGGGTATCTGGAAAAAGATCCCAGATTAGACAAGATAAAAGAAAAGGATTTCTTGCACAAGTTACGATTATTCAGTTCTCTAACACTGGGGAAAAGGAACTCTAATTTTAACAGAGGTATGCACTGAAGACTTCATTTGTCTGGGACGATCACACAAGGGGAAGCATGCGGCCCATGAGGCAGTGAGAGGAAACAAGGGGATGAGTTTCTTTTATTTAGAAGTTTGAATTAGGAAAATGGGGGAGCAACTAGACAATAGGATGTAAGGAACTGGCAATATGCTGCTCACAAGACGTACCTGGATGCCATGTTCAGTGGATCTTTGTAGAAATGCAGCCTGGCTTTGTCTCAGGTCTGGGGCTCGGGCGCGCCACTAATGCCATGGATAGGCCTAAATGGAAGGCGGGTGGTCGGACATCCGTCCGAGGGTCACGAACTGGAGCTGTCTGAGGAAGATCGCAGGCATCTTGCCTGGGTGTTGGGGGTCAGTTTAACCCCCCACGAGCAGGGCAAATCCTGGAAACAGAACATACAGCCAGCAGAGGGTTCACAGGAAAAAGAGCTTAAGATATAGGCCTAAGAGTACCAGTCTGCCTACATCCTCCCTTTGAGATACGTCCCTCCCTAAAGCTGACAAGAGTCTATTTTCCCCCAACTTAGGAACTCCCTATCTCTGGCTGGTGTGTTTTGGTTCCCGCCTAAAAATCAGCTGATATTTGGAGGGATATGGCTGCCATTTTACAAATCAAAATAATTACTTGAATGCTGGGAAGACGAAAGAGATCAATAAACGTAGAAATATATATATATATATATATATATATATATATATATATATATATATATATATATATAGAGAGAGAGAGAGAGAGAGAGAGAGAGAGAGAGAGAGAGAGAGAGCAATGAACCAGTACACTCCAATATTATTAGCTAGTCACCCATTTATCTAACGAAGTATATATATATATATATATATATTATATATATATATATATATATATACAATAACGCTCTTTGTGAAAGAAGAAATTAAGGTCATTCAGTGGAATAATCGAAAATGAAAATGATTACTTGGTTCAGTGTTTTTACGTAACGAGCAGAGAGAATTTTGGACAAGTACTATAGGTACACTTTTTTTTTTTTGCAGTTGCTTCACTTGGTTTTAGCATGCATTGCAACAGTCACACGTGTGAATCTTAAGAGAAAATCTGAAATATTTTCCATTTTTGTTTAGAGTCGGCCATCTTTATTTTTGACGATGGTACCACAGAAAGTTTGGTAAAAAGTTTACGTGTATAATATCGGCCTACACATAGCAGGATGTCCAAGGTAGGGATGGATGTACAGTATTACTTTAGTTAAACTACTTAGGGAAATGAGTATATTTACAAAGGCGATATAAACTAAATTCATGGAAAGTAATGTTCGTGCATAGGTATATAAGACTGCGATTTTGGGGCTAGACTGTACGACTTACTGGGGACTTAACGTTATTCGTATATCCGAAAATTAACGCTTAAGTGATAGGTTGTGGGTGGTAATGAATTTCTCCAGATACCACATTGCACCAGGGGGGGTCTAAACGGGTATCAAAGGGCAGACCCGAGATCACAGAAGCCACGTCAAAGGCTATGACACAATGTAGCATGGATAGTTTTCTTATGATTTTGAAAACACAGGAATGCTGCCATGTTGGGTTTTTTTACTTAAGAATGAATTTTCCAAAGTTCTTGTATGGCAAATGTACAAATTAAAGAAAAATGGTGGAATACTTAGCCTATTTGAGGTTGATCATATGACAACATACAGGGCCTATCTTGAGTTAAAAGCTTGCAGGCTGAGAGTTCGTTAATACCATAGTCAAGTGCAGATTTTTTCTTGTAGATATTTGATTTGCCATTTGCTTGTTTCATGAGTTTTTCATTAATAGGTTACGGATGTGACCCACTGTTTTGTGTATTGTTTAATAATTATATGGGGAGGGTGACGTCTTTGGTGGAAACCATGGTATTTTGGGTGGAAAAATGTACTTTCCACCAGCAAGGATATGAAATACAGAGCTAAAACCAATGTGTTAAAAAAGTAGTGTCCTACAAATTACAAAGCACAAATATGTGACTTATGTATATTGCAGGGGTGCGTCCCAACCTACCAGGTCCTCCTTGGCCGGTGGGACATTTATCTTCCCCAACCTCTCCTAACTTCAAGTGCTCTAAAAATATAAGGTATGCAACACTATAACATAACAACTCTTGGACGGTTAGGTTTTTTGTATAGCCATAGAAATATCCAAAATTTTACTCATTTTCATTCACTTTATTGAATACGCATACTGTTAGGGAAGATGTTTAGTATACCTGTAGTAGAAACAGGGCGGAAGATATCCTCACTCAATCTATGAAGCTAACCAACTATATTAATATCCCAAAATACAGCACCATCCTAGTACCCTCTTCTGTTTTAGCTGTCTAGCTACTTGATATTTGCCTTCCTCCGTTATTTTCACTTTTAAAATAACGAATCCTGTGCTTAAGCTCTTAGGCCTGTCCACACGACCGGGCCTGATCGGCGGACTTCCCCTCTAATGGGCACACTTGACGGGCAAACCGTCAAATTGCCCGATGGGTCTTGTAGCAAAATCGCCATGGTGGTGCCCGATGGCTTGAACTTCGACCCTGGCAGACGTACGTTAACCATATACATTTCTTTTACTGAGCCATTCTTTGCACCATATTCTCTTCTTTTTCATCACACACACAGGAATTACCATGCTACACTATCTTCTTCTTTGCGGTAGGCACCATGTTTATCGTACCGCACTGAACACACTACTGGCATCGTCGGGTACGGCCACCTCTCCATCGCCTCACCCGTGTGGACAACATTCACGGTTAAGCTCGCCAGAATTTGCCCGTCAACCCCGGAGCAAGCCGATCAGGCCCGCTCGTGCGGACAGGCCTTAAGAGACTAGAAATGAGATGTTTTTCTGTGGTTTATATAAAAAAGTATTTGCTATCCAGGCGGGTTATATGTGAATGTGCGCATTCTGAATTATACAGATCAAGAAAGAGTGTAGTAGAGCTTTAAGGATTAATTTGCAGTTTTAAACTGAGCAGCAGGTAGCAACATACTGGTAGTCCCTGATCAAATGAAATGGTTTGAGAGCAGGAACAGTATACATAATTTTGCATAAGTTGAGTTCCCTCTTGGCTTCCCTACCAATTATCATTTTTTTTGCATAACTGGTCAGAAGCATTTCATAAGTGGCAGCTTTGAACGAGGTTTATCACAGGGCTTTCCTCCCCAGGATATGCAGCAAAATCAAGGCTTCCCCCAGGATATGCAGTATAGCTAGTCATTTATAAATTGCATTCATTTTTGGTCAGCAATTTTGAGGTCATTTGTTATAACTTAATTGTATGAGGCTGATCTGAAATGAATAAAGGTTTTATTTATTGTAAGAGTTTTGTGATGAATTTCTTGAAACTATTGCATATTCCCTAGAATCCTTTACTGCATTCTAGAACATAAAAAATGTTTCTAGAACATAAAGTATTCCGACGCTATTTGGTATTTGTTGATTAATGTGGATGAGATTTTTTTTAATTGGACATTCTTTCATTCCAGGGAAGATGAAAAGATCGCTACTTTGGTAGAGCTGGTTCCTATTATCTGAAGAATCATTTTGAAACTCTTTCAGTTATTGGTTAAATCTTACAGGCATGAGAAAGCCTTGGTATGTCATGAACTACTACAACGAGCTCTGAACATTTCTCCAGTATCCCTACTATTTAAGGCATGACCAGCCACAGGAAGAGGAAATTTGACACAGTTGCACTAATGGGCAAGTTACAAAATGATGTACTCCACATTAGAGTTGTGTGTGCATTACTTTGGCTCATAATTTTGCGGTATTGGGCTTTGTGTGAGAGGGTGCTCATATAGTTGTTGTAGTTGTGTATTTGTGTTTATTCTCATCCTTAATTTGAATTATTTCTTTGGTAGGTAAATGAAGCCGTTAAGGCCTGTCCACACGATCGGGCCTCCTGGATCGGCGGACTTCCCCTCTAACGCACACTTGACGGGCAAACCGTCAAATTGCCCGATGGGTCGTGTAGCAAAATCACCATGGTGGTGCCCAATGGCTTGAACTTCGACCCTGGCAGACGTACGTTAACCATATACATTTCTTTTACCGTGCCATTCTTTGGACCATATTCTCTTCTTTTTCATCACACACAAAGCAATTATCATGCTACACGGTCTTCTTCTATACGTAGGCACCATGTTTTTTCGTACTGCACTGAACACACCACTGGCATCGTCGGGTACGCCCCACCTCTCCATCGCCTCACCTGTGTGGACAACATTCATGAGTAAGCCCGTCAACCCCGGAGCACGCCGATCAGGCCCGCTCGTGTGGACAGGTCCTTTAGTGGAAGTCGCATCACCTCACTCACTGTCATATTGTTCAAGGTCTGTGAATTGATTTTTACTTGACTCAGCCAAGAAGCTTAACTAAAAACAGTGTAAGTTATCCAAGTGCTATTTCTTTTACTTTTACCTTATTTCATACAACTGACCATTTTCTTGGGAGTAAAATAATGTGATTTTGTGGGCTCATTCCATAGTCTTTTTGTGGGAATTATAGAAAAAAAACTATCTACATTGTGGTTTACTATGTGGGACACTAGTATGCCATTTATGGTGGTATATTTTACAATCATTTGACCGTTCTAGTCCATCTAGAGGCATCTAGAAGACTTTTGGACATCTAAATTCAGGTTTACTAACTTTGTTAAATACGCTTCTCTACTTCCCATACACATCCATGAAAATTACTTCCCAAAGGTCACTTCACATTCCACCTTATTTTTCTCTCAAGCTCGCATATAAGCTAAGTTGTTTATTGTTGTGCTAGTGCCAGTAGTATTTCTTAAATCAAATGGCCCTTTCTTTCAATTCATATTGTCGGGATCCTTCAGCCAGAATCCTTTAACGTTGATAGTACTCCTTGTATCATTTATAGATGTCAAGGTTCCTTATTTTATTTAGGACTATTTTAGTAGATGTCTCAATGGTATGCCATGTATCATTTTAGAATATTTTACCGGGATTTCTATCATTTATATAGTTGGTACTGTTGCATGTGTCATTTATGAATTCCAAGGTTCCTTGTTATTTTATTCAGGATCCTTTAAAAGCAAATGTCTCAATGGTATTCCATGTATTATTTTAGAATTTACGGGGATTTCAATCATTTATTTAGTTGGTATTGTTGCATGTGTTATTTATGAATTCCAAAGTTTCCTAGGGTTTATTGTTGCCAGTTTAATTTTATTTTGTGTAAAATTTCATAACAATATACTTGTACGAAATTAATCATAAGTCATAAATTTTGAACTGGAAGGTTTTGTCAAGCAGTGCACTCAAACAGTCTTCCTTGGAACTGAATGAAACTGTCCAGTTTTCTGTTGTTTGAGATTAAGCTGGTCTTATGCCAGCACGGGCTCTTGCTCATAGAGCAGCCTGTAGGTCTAGTTTTCTTTTATTTAATAAGGAGGGCAGGCGTTGTCGCAAAACCATGCAGTGCATTGAGAAGCCAAATTATGCAATGCAATTTCTAAAATGAAGATTATCGTAATAATTAAAAGCTACGTTTGAAAGTTGCGAATTAAGTCTTAATTCACATTTTACAGGAACCACTGAGAGTTCGCAGTTGAGGGGTTAATGAAAAGTCCTCATTGAGAAGAGCAATTGAAGTGTTAGAAGACCTAAATGAAGTACTCTCCGAAATGCAATTGAGATAACAGTCCTCCGCCGAGAGCAGAGCAAATCCTCCTCGAAGAGAAGGAAGGAATACTTCTTTGAGAAGAATATTTCTTTCTTTCCCTCTACTCGGAGTAGAGGGTAATTGTAAAAAGAAAAAATCCAGGGTATAACTTTTTATTTTATGGCATAACTTTTTATCTTATGAAGATTTCTAGACGCCTCATATTAA
Organism: Macrobrachium nipponense; assembly: GCF_015104395.2. Classification (NCBI taxonomy): domain Eukaryota; kingdom Metazoa; phylum Arthropoda; class Malacostraca; order Decapoda; family Palaemonidae; genus Macrobrachium; species Macrobrachium nipponense. The sequence goes on along the minus strand of NC_061093.1, from coordinate 55,660,090 downwards.
CGAAAATTGGCATTTTAATCGGTATTTTAATCTTTCCATTTACGCTAAGGATAATGAGGAAAACTTGACAAGTTTTTGTATGTGAAATTTATTTCGCAATGTTTTATTTTGCTACGTTCTACTATATAATACATTTAAAGCGAGATATTTGTTACTGTAAGGTTAAATAAATATTTTGCATTTCCAGGAGTTTGTTCACATTGCCTCTGCTGAAAAATCAGTGAAGTGAAGAAAATAAACTTAGTTTAACGATAACGAGCAAAGATAATGTCATTGAAGGGTTTTGCTGTACGTGGCCTGGAATTGGTAAAAGTTTTCGTAGTTTTTCTACCAAAAGGCAGATCTAAAACACTAAAATCAGAACTAAAAAGTACAATGACAGACTTTTTTTCGGGATTGCAGTAGTGCCCAACATGTACACAAGTTCCTAACGGCATCATTTGCAGTCTCTTCTAATGGACTCCACCTATCCTCGGGCGGGGGGTCCCACTATCCTCGGGCGTATCCTCTGGCGGGGGCTCCCACTATCCTCTGGCGTATCCTCGGGCGAGGGCTCCCACTATCCTCTGGCGTATCCTCGGGCGGGGGCTCCCACTATCCTCTGGCAAGGCTCCCACTATCCTCGGGTGTATCCTCGGGCGGGGGCTCCCATATCCTCGGGCGCGGGCTCCCACAATCCTCTGGCATATCCTCGGGCGGGGGCTTCCACCACTATCCTCGGGCGTATCCTCGGGCGGGGGCTCCCACTATCCTCGGGTGGGGACTCCCTGTATCATCGGGCGGGGGCTCCCTGTACCTCAGGCGTATCCTCGGGCCGGGGCTCCCTGTACCCTCGGGCGTATCCTCGGGCCGGGGCTCCCTGTACCCTCGGGCGTATCCTCGGGCGGGGCTCCCTGTACCCTCGGGCGTATCCTCGGGCGGGGCTCCCTGTACCCTCGGGCGTATCCTCGGGCAGGGCTCCCTGTACCCTCGGGCGTATCCTCGGGCAGGGCTCCCTGTACCCTCGGGCGTATCCTCGGGCGGGGACTCCCTGCATCCTTGGGCGGAGCTCCCTGTATCCTCGGGCGTATCCTCGGGCGGAGCTCCCTGTATCCTCGGGCGTATCCTCGGGCGGAGCTCCCTGTATCCTCGGGCGTATCCTCGGGCGGGGGCTCCCTGTATCCTCGGGCGTATCCTCGGGCGGGGGCTCCCTGTACCCTCGGGCGTATCCTCGGGCGGGGGCTCCCTGTACCCTCTCGTAGCGTAATCCTCGGGCGGGGGCTCCCTGTACCCTCGGGCGTATCCTCGGGCGGGGACTCCCTGAACCCTCGGGCGTATCCTCGGGCGGGGGCTCCCTGAACCCTCGGGCGTATCCTCGGGCGGGGACTCCCTGAACCCTCGGGCGTATCCTCGGACGGGGCTCCCTGTAACCTCGGGCGTATCCTCGGGCGGGGACTCCCTGCATCCTCGGGCGTATCCTCGGACGAGCTCCCTGCATCCTCGGGCGTATCCTCGGTCGGGGGCCGGGCTCCCTGAACCCTCGGGCGTATCCTCGTTGGGGGTCGGGGGCTCCCTGAACCCTCTTGCGTAGGTCCTCGGACGGAAGGCTCCCTGTATCCTCGGGCGTATCCTTGGTCGGGGACTCCCTGTATCATCGGGTCGTATCCTGGAAGAGGCTCCCTGTATCCTCGGGCGGGAGCTCCCTGATATCCTCGGGCGGGAGCTCCTGTATCCTAGGGAGTATTCTCGGGCGGAGGGCTCCATGTATCCTCGAGGCGGAGAGCTCCCTGTATCCAGGGCGGACTCCCTGTATCCTCGGAGGTATCCTCGGGCGGAGCTCGCGTAACCTCGGGCGTCGTATCCTCGGGCGGGAGCTCCTGTATCCGCGGGCGTATATCCTCGGGCGGGGGGCTCCCGTATCCCGGGCGTATCCTGGGGGGGGCCCCCTGTATCCTCGGGCGTATCCGCGGGAGGGGGCCCCTGTATATATCGGGCGTTATCCTCGGGGCGGGGGCTCCCTGTATCCTCGGGCGTATCCTCGGGCGGGGGCTCCCTGTATCCTCGGGGTACTCCTCGGGCGGGGGCTCCTGTATCTCGCGGCGTATCTCGGGCGGGGGCTCCCTGATCCCGGAGCGTTATACTCGGCGGGGGCTCCCTGATCCTAGGGCGTATCCTCGGGGGGGGGGCGGGGGGGTGGGGGCTCCCTGTTCCTCGGGCGTATCTCAGGCGGGGCTGCCGTATCCGGGCGGGGGCTACCTGTATCCTCGGGTATCCTCAGGCGGGGGGCTCCCTGTATCCTAGGGCGTATCCTCGGGCGGGGGCTCTGTATCCTCGGGCGGGGCTCCTTGTACTCCCTGGGCTTAATCCTCGGACGGGGCTCCCTGTATCTGGGGCGTTATCTCGGACGGGGCTCCCTGTATCCTCGGGCGGGTTTCTTCCTTCGGACGGGGCTCCCGTACCCTCGGGCGTTATCCTCGGACGGGGCTCCCTGTATACTCGGCGGGGGAATTCCCTATATCTCGGGCATATCCTTGGAAGGGGCTCCCTGTATCCTCGGGGGGGCGTATCCTCGGACGGGGGGCTCCCTGTATCCTTGGGCGGTTATCCTCGGACTGGGGGCTGTCCCTGTAATCCTCGGTCGCGGTATCCTAGGCGGGGGCTCCCTGTATCCTCAGGCGTCTCGGACATAGGGCTCCATGTATCCTCGGGCGTGGCTCCGTATCCTCGGGCGTATCCTCGGGCGGGGGCTCCCTGTATCCTCGGGCGTATCCTCGGACGGGGCTCCCTGTATCCTCGGGCGTATCCTCGGACGGGGGCTCCCTGTAATCCTCGGGCGTCCTCGGGCGGGTGCTCCCTGTATCCTCGGGCGTATCCTTGGACGGGGCTCCCTGTATCCTCGGGCGTATCCTCTGACGGGGCTCCCTGTATCCTCGGGCGTGGCTCCGTATCCTCAGGCGTATCCTCGGGCGGGGGCTCCCTGTATCCTCGGGCGTATCCTCGGACGGGGCTCCCTGTATCCTCGGGCGTATCCTCGGACGGGGCTCCCTGTATCCTCGGGCGTATCCTCGGGCGGGTGCTCCCTGTATCCTCGGGCGTATCCTCGGGTGGGTTCTCCCTGTATCCTCGGGCGTATCCTCGGACGGGGCTCCCTGTATCCTCGGGCGTATCCTCGGACGGGGCTCCCTGTATCCTCGGGCGTATCCTCGGGCGGGGGCTCCCTCTATCCTCGGGCGTATCCTCGGGCGGGGGCTCCCTCTATCCTGGGCGGGGGCTCCCTCTATCCTCGGGCGTATCCTCGGGCGGGGGCCCCTCCCTATCCTCTGGCGTATCCTCGGTGCGGGGGGCTCCCCCTATCCCTCGGGGGCCTCAATCCTCGGGCGGGGGCTCCCTCGTCTCCTCGGGCGTATCCTCGGGCGGGGGAATGGTCTATCCTCGGGGTATCCTGGGCGGGGACTCCCTCGGATACCGGGCGTATGCCTCGGGCGGTGGGCTTCCCTTTACCTATCCCGGGCGTATTCCTCGGGCGGTGGGCTCCTCTTTACCCTCGGGACGTTTATTTCCGTCGGGTGGGGGCCCCTCTACCCTCGGGGCTATTCCCTCGGGCGGGGGATTCCCCTCTGCCCTCGGGCGTTATCCTCTGGGCGGGGGCTCCCTCCCTCTACCCTCGGGCGTATCCTCGGTGCGGGGGCTCCTTTACCCTCGGGCGTATACCCTCGGGCGGGGGCTTCCATATACCCTCGGGCGGGGTATCCTTCCCGGCGGGGGCTCCCTTGCACCCTCGGGCGGGCGTAATCCTCGGGCGGTGTGGCTCCCTCTACCTTCCGGCCGTATCCTCGGGCGGGGGCTCCCCGTCAAAAAAAAAAAAAAAAAAAAAAAAAAAAAAAAAAAAAAAAAAAAAAAAAACAAAAAAAATATCCTCTGGGCGGGGATCCCTCCGGGCGGGGGCTCCCTCTATCCTCCCGGGCGTAAATTCCTTCGGGGCGGGGCCTCCCTCTATCCTCCCCGGGACGCGTTATCCTCGGGCGGGGAACTCCCTCTATCCTCGGGCGTATCCTTAGGCGGGACTCCCCTCTATTCCTCGGGCGTATCCTCGGGCGGGGGCTCTATTTACCCTCGGGCGTGATCCTCGGGCGGGGGTGGGGCTCCCTCCTTCCTTCCCTCGGGCCGTATCCTCGGGCGGGGGGCCATCCCTCTTACCCTCGGGCGTATTCCTCGGGCCGGGGGTGGGCCCCTCTAACCCTCGGGCGTCATCCTCGGGCGGGGGCGGGGGCTCCCCTTTTACCATAGGGGTGTCTCCGGCCGGATTTTGAATTTTTTTTCCTTGTTTTTTTTTTTTTTTTTTTCGGGTCGGGTTTTTTTTGTCTTTTTTTTTAGGGCCCGGGGGCCTTCCTCCCTGACCCTCGGGCGTATCCTCGGCGCGGGGGACTTGCCCGTGCTCACCCTCGGGCGTATCCTCGGGCGGGGGTCCTCCTGTCCACCCCTCAGGGCGTATCCCCTCGGGCGGGGGCTCCCTCTACCCTCGGGCGTATCCTCGGGCGGGGGCTCCCTGCACCCTCGGGCGTATCCTCGGGCGGGGGCTCCCTGCACCCTCGGGCGGGGGCTCCCTGCACCCTCGGGGCGTATCCTCGGGAAGGGGGCTACCCTGCACCCTCGGGCCGGGGGCGGGGGTCCCTGGGCCCCTGCACCCCTTCCCGGGCGTATCCTCGGGCGGGGGCTCCCTGCACCCTCGGGCGTATCCTCGGGCGGGGGCTCCCTGCACCCTCGGGCGTATCCTCGGGCGGGGGCTCCCTGCACCCTCGGGCGTATCCTCGGGCGGGGGCTCCCTGCACCCTCGGGCGGGGGACTCCCTGCATCCTCGGGCGTATCTTTGGGCGGGGACTCCCTGCATCCTTGGGCGTATCCTCGGGCGGGGACTCCCTGCATCCTCGGGCGTATCCTCCCACTATCCTCGGGAGGGACCCCCAACTTACTTACAGCCCACCTCTAATTAAATTCTGAAAATATAGATTAAAAGATTAGTATTAGCAAATATTACAAGCTAACAGTTTAATTTATATAAACTTCATTATGCCTACTAGCATTACAACATACAATGAACGTTGCCTTAAGGTGCAACAATGTGATTTACATTAATATACATTAAAACTTATTTGTAAACCGTATTCACAACAAAATGTTTGGTACGCTTAGTAAAATTCCACTTACCTGTCATTACAACATTTCCCCATTATCATTCCCCTCTTAAGGCTCAAGTTTGATTGCGGAAGAAAACTGCTAATGCATGAATCACCATTAGCACGTGTCTACCAAACTCACGGATACCTGTTGAAGACAATTTTGTTAAAGCGTGGAAATCAGTTTATGAAAAAAATTTTACATTCCTCCCCGACCCTTCTAATATTAAATACCTTACGCAACTATGTTTGACAAGTCAACTTCGTCATTGATAAAGGAGCAACAAAGACAATGCCTGAAATAAAGACATTGAAAACTGTATGCTTAAAAACTCACCGAATCTATACTATTCAAATTTGGCTGAGGAACTAATATTTAATGTACCAGAAACTTATAAAAAAACCGAATATACACCATTCAAATTTGGCTCAGGAACTATATTTAATGTACCAGAAACTATTATATTAACCGAATCTATACTATTCAAATTTGGCTGAGGAACTATATTATTTAAGGTTCCAGAAACTTATGAAAACACTGAATCTATACTATTCAAATTTGGCTGAGGAATTTTTATTTAATGTCCCAGAATCTTATAAAAACACTAATATATAATATTCAAATATGGCTGAGAACTTAATATTCCAGAAACTAATAAAACCCTGAATATTTACTATTCAAATTTGGCTAAGAACTATTTAATTTTCCAGAAACTTATAAAAACACTAAATATATACTATTCAACTTTAGCCGAGGAACTAAATTGTTTAATGTACCAGAAACCTGTAAAAAGCACTGAATCTATCCAAATCTAAACAAAGGCGATGAGAACGTTCAATAAAGCACTGACTAATGTCTCACTGGTGTCATGCTCAATGGAACTACTAATCACGAAGAAAAATCCTTTTATAGCTTTCAAATTTAACTAAAAAACATTTGATGCTTTCCAGTGCCACAGCCACATTTCAGTAGTTATTGTTTTGACCATACTAAAATTATATAATCCTTAACCAGATCATTCACACAAGACATTAATTCAGAATCCATCTTACTACTATTGCACTGGATAGGAACCCTCAAAGCACGAAACTAACCATTTTCATCATTAGAAATTTGTTAGTGGTTATTAAAAAATAGCCCATTTATTTACATTGCTAGTATCTAAAATCTTTTATTTTAATTTTCTAACACTCCAGAAAACAAAAATCCCTTTGTTGCACCTTGGCTCCTCAGTCAATATTCGTTTAAAAGATTTTGAAATATTTTCGATTCTTGTTTCCTATCCAAGTACGTCAAAACGCCATTTCTAGACTTCCTTATCAGGATAAGGTTCTCTACCAATTAGTTAGTATAATCATACATAGCCGAAATAGTCCCACGACAGTAGGCCACCTGTTAAGTAACCCAAATACCATAGAAAACTAAGTTTCAAATACCTGACGCTGATTTATTAGCTAGATCTACCCAAATGACACCGGTTCCCCGCTCCACTGTTAAGGTAAACCCCTCTTAAGCTAATTAAAAAAATGAGAATTACTTCATAACTTCACGGTAATTCTTACCGTTTGCTCCGCCAGCAAGTTATCAAATTTAAGTACTTTCACTAAAAAGAGGTAAGTCCAAGGTTTCGTTTGATATACAAATCAAAGCGGCGCTAGGTCTAGAAGTGGTCTAAAAATAAAAATAAAATTTGACCCACCTGAAAAAAACCAAGTCCCTCGACTTCATAACTCTCTCAAAGTACTCTTCAGACTGAGCTCTCATTTGTTCGTTTGTACGTTAAAAACATAGATTATGTCATTATTACATCAACTGTATTCTACGTAGCAAGACGTCACCTAAACTTAATAGTTTTTAACCAATGATGATCATCCACATTTTACTTTGGACTAGCATTTTAACAAAACTAGAATAAAGTGACTTGAATACCCAAGCAGGTGACCGTTTTACTAGGAAACTAACACTTTTCGACTGTAGAAATACCAAACCACCTAACCTAGTAGCCGTATCCTTACCTACCGGGGCGGGGGGGACTTTGGCCCCCCTGCGACCCCCCTTACACAGCCATATTAAATATAAGAGCCTAAAACCCTTTGTTTACTTATTTAGGTTGGAGGGTAAAGGTGAGCTGCCATCTAAGAATGCATGGAGCCTATGATCCAATACTTTAAAATGCAATTTAGAATAGGCAAGAGCCAAGTATCTAACAAACCGATTCTTTCGATGACCGTATTTAGTTAAGATTCTTCAAATTCCGCCACCGCCTCTCAATAGTATTAGTATGAGTTCCAGTGTGCGGGTCCACAAAGTTCAAGGAGTGGTTGACTCTTAAATAAAGAAATCCCTCCTCATTTAGGCAATCGTATGCGGGTCCACAAAGTTCAAGGACTGGTGACTCTTAAATAAAATAAATCCCTATTTAGGCAATCGTATGCCTTCCAACAGTCGGAAATGATGGTAGTGCCGGGCTCTATATAATCCCTTATCACTGTTAAAAGTGTTACTTTGTCCTACTTTCTACAGGAACAGCAAAGAAATTTCTATTCTCCCTGCAATCCCCCCAAACACCCACTGGCCTGTCACTACTCTGCCTACATTAAATTTGCGCCTTCCAAATTTGCTCTCATTGATTTAAACAGTTTTGCCTGGGCCACCAATCTTACCTTTCCGGCTAAATACCCAATGCACAACCTCACGAATGAATGAGCACCAATCATTTATAGTTGTGAGAAATTCTTAATTCACTTTCAACAAATTTATAACTAAATTTAACACCAATATAATTATATACAAGTAACAAATTAGATTCTATATCTAAATGAGACTTTTCAAACAAAGTTCCCTTAAAATGGATACGTATAAACCACCTTTTTTTCCACTTCGTTTTTCAATACAACATGCCTTCTGTCACAACGAAATGCTTTTTTGTTAATGTCAAGTCGGCAATTAGAACCACAGGTGGGGCAAATAGCGTCACTTTCACTTTTAATAACACTGATCTTGGCAGTATTTTATTCTTTCGATGTTACCACAATAATGCAAAAAGAAATCTTCATAATTTAAATAACAAGACAAGAACTTGCGAGAAAATTCACAGAAATTGACGTCAAAGATGGTAAATGAGAAACCGCACCAGAAGTTGAAGGTTCACACGCCTCCATGGCTCTCAAAAAAAAAAAAAATTAGCTGTGGAAATTGTGAAAAGTGTCGAAGGTATTTCTACAGAATATCTGCAAGGACTGCAAGGAACATAACCGCGAATACGACATCCACTAGGGATTGGGGTGTCCAATGTATTTAGCCATTGTTTAGTACTGGCCCCTGGGGGTTAATTACAGTCGTCCGAATACATATTACTTAAAATTCTTGTTCAGGAGGTAAAACTGCATAGAAAAACTGCAACTCCCATAGTCTAGGCCGCCGTGGAATAGTACCCTAGATCTACCGGTGGTTTGTTTAGGTTAGCTGGTGGCCTTGTTTATTGCTAATTCTACATGTGCCATTATTCGTATGTTGAAACAGATTTAGTTCACTCCCCACCCAAAAACCCCGGTTTCCCACTGGGGGTCCCCCAAGATTGGAAAGGTTAACAAATAGGGTAAAAATACTGTTCCTCAAAAAAAAAAAAAAAAAAAAAAAAAAAAAAATAAAAAAAAAAAAAAAAAAAAAAAGAAAAAAGGAACTTAAGATAAAGCACTAAGTAATCCATCAGAAAAAAAAAATCAAAATTATTAGTGGCCGAGCTATTGTATAGAATTACCAACTTCACAAAGCACGCTGATATGGTAATGTCATACAAGTAACTAAAACTGGTAAATACTTTTCATCTGAGGTTTGATAAAGACCTGGTAATATGGAAAAGGGGGAACTAAATAAGAAATAGTTCTGGTTTCAAACGCTTCGATGCCAATCTTTATAAATAAATTTAAAGACTGAATATTGCCAAGCAGTTTTTTTATGAAGATACTAAATTAAAAGATACTGCCTCCTAAACCAACTCTGGTCTTTAAAATGCACAACTGTTCTTTGTTCTGAATAACTTCAGTCAGTGTACAAGCCGATGCCTACTTCATATTAATGGGACATTCTAAACACTAAGAATGTCCCCTCGAAGTCTGATAGATCAGATAATCTTAGTGGCAGTTTCATACTAGTGGCTTCTCCAATATTTATATTTTCAAAATCACTAATACCAATGTAAGACTAAAAAGCCTGCACTTATGTCCTAAAACCACATTGGTTAAATGCAAAGTAAAACAGCAATAAAATTGTACCACCGGTGTCCAAACTTCAATGTTACTCAAGGAAACCAATATCACAACCTAATATAGAACTTTCAAAACTCTAGACAGAACATCACTTAGTCTCGACTTACTAACATTATCCTGGGTCCTTTAGTTCCTGCTCCACACAAGTTCACCAGCAAAACTAACTTTATTTACCGTTTAACCGTTTTCCAATGTAGAGAAAGCACGATGACGTCACACATTTACTGTCCATGGTTTCTTTTGGTGTCCTTGGTCAACCAGTGGTTCCATCTACAATTCCTTTACACAGTCTTTCCTGTTGAGTTTTTTTATTTTTTTGTTTTTTAATTTTTCTTTATGGTTTTATTTGTATCTTTGCATTCAGCGCTTTTTGTTTTGAGAATTATTAATTTGTTGAAAATTTCTTACTTCCATAATCTGAATATTACATTATTTGATTGAGATGTTATAAGTATAATTAAATTTAGTGACCAATTTAACCTCTACTTTCAGTACAGGAGTACTACAGTATCAGAATTTGGTTCGTTATTAGCATCTTAAACGTATAAGTAAAGTCAGCGTTCACCCTTTTGTTTCGTTTTCTGAAGATACTGCTTCATTAATATATTTTGATTTACTATATTAAGCACATAACAAGGCTATGTACTATGGCGCACAATAGTTCGTTCCCTCCGCTGATCCAGAGTGAACACGAATCCGCGACTATGAAACCTCGAAGCAGTTGAACAAGTAACTAACTGAGCACCCAATAGATGTCGCGCCGTCAGGCCAAGGAAGGAGGAGTGGGCAGCAGGTATTTTTCTTGAGCATAGAGTAAAGTATCCATAATCTATCATCGTTAATTAAGAGAGTGACCTTAAAGATTTTATTATTGACGATGATGGGTTTGAGTGTATAGTTTGCATTTAAGGAAATATGCGAAATAAATATGAGAATAAAAGTGCTTAGGAACTCAGTATTTATGAATTAGCATTTCCTATAGATTAATATATCTTATATACCGACATGACTGTCCATGAGATCGATAAAAATTTTTCACCAACAGCGTTAACGGTGGTGTTCTGTAAGCAGCAAGCCTATATATATATATATATATATATATATATATATATATATATAATATATATATATATATATATATATATATACGTGTATATATTTATATAATGCATGATTTGGCCAACCTCCATAGAGAAGGCGGGCGATGTGGGTAATAACACTTAAAAATTTCCACTATATAAAATTTTCTTTATTTACTAAATTTTAGTAACTAAAACAATATGAAATATTAAGATACTTTCATCAATATAACAAGTTCATATTTAGTGGAAAAGAGAAAGACAGAAGCACAGAAAATAATAAGACAAAGAAGATATGGAGAGAGAGAGAGAGAGAGAGAGAGAGAGAGAGAGAGAGAGAGAGAGAACTTTTCAAGTGCTTTTTTAGATTATGGTGAGAAGAAGCCTCACGTTCTTATTTTCTTCCTAGCACCAGGTCAGTTGCAAAATATCAGTTATTATCAATTTTACTATATTTCTTTCTTAAGGGTATCTTCATCATTGTTTTCAAGATGCATTGTAATAGAAAATAACTTAACTCAATTTCTGTTTCAAGACGCAAAGTATTTTTCTAGTGCTGATGTAGTTATAGCTAATTCTAATGTGTAAAAGATTTAATATATTATTGTAGGAATTCAACTTTTCTCTCCTGGGAAGTCAACTGCCGTGGTCCTTGCCGTTCCCTGACCATTTCCTGTCTTAGGGAGGGTTAGGAACCACTAGCTTCTACCTATGCATTGGCGAGTTAAGTTGCCTAGTCTATGGCCATTCGTAGGTTGCAGCTTTTAGCTCCACTAATTCTATCAGGGCTTATTTCTTCTACCTTATGGACCCCCTTTCAATATTCCAGCCTTTTTTTCTTAACTGCTGTGCTCTTATTCTGTCTCAACTTTATTATCTTAATCTGTCTTCCTTCGTTTCTTGGAATGAAGCGCATGTTTTGTAATTCCCTTTCTTATTTCAAAATAACAAACTTAAAAGTAGTGATATTTACAAAGCCTTCTATATTCAAAATTTAAGGCTTATTTCAGTTTGACTAAATGTTAAACTAAAAAACCATCATATTTTTCAGACAATCTGGCAGATAACTTTGAACCAATATCACATTTTTTTTTCATTTAATTTTTACATACTATAAATATTACTTTTCACTTCAAACCTTTTGAATATGCATGATCTTCCAAAACATTAGCATTAATTAGTAATCAAGTAAAAGGAACATAGATAAAAACATGTGAGCTAATGTTGATATTTTATCATTATTATTAGTACTGATAATATACAATGAGTAGGATGTCCAACCTCCATCTGCATCTGTGACCTCACACAGACGAGCAGGTACGGAATCTACAAGATTCATACACAGTTGGGGACGTCGACGGACATTCACCCACATGACATAGGCTTTAGTTTCTTCTGCCTGGCGGGTACGCTGCTCCCCAACATTCAACTCCCGAACCATCATAGCCCAAAGGTGTTCGATTGGGTTCAAGTCACATCCTACTACGTGGCTGTTGTGGATGGGACTTTGGTCATGGACCAACTTGATTACACCAGGAGCTGGAACTGCCATAGCCCGAACTGTTGGAAGGAACACTTGCTCGAGGATTTCAATGTAATTCTCTCCTGTGAAGCGGCCATCGATCTTGACAAGCTCACCAGGACCAGAAAGAACTGCCACTCTGCCACTCATTGCTCGGTGATGTATGTGATTTTCCTGGTAGAGCGCGTTAGGCCGCCACCAGCAATGCCTAACTCGTGCTGCCACGGACTGAAATACCTTCTCATCAGTAAAGATGACATTTCCCCAGTAATTTTAATTTTCGTCATGCGGAAGGTGTTCCAGAGCAAACCCAAAGCGACATTCCTTGTGTGCAGGAGTGAGCCATCCTTTGTATGCTGGGATACGACAGTGAATCCCGGCTTCATGGAGTCTGCGTCTCAAGGTCATGGGAGTGCAGTTTAACCCCAGATGTTCAGTATGTTGTGCAGATGTCCTCATAGGATGCATTTCAGCAGCTGCTACAATCGGGGCATCTGTCCTGGGCGAGGTTGCACGTGGCCTCCCACGTCGAGGCTTCGTTTTCACAGAGCCCTCCTCCTCCCACCGACGGATCCACGTCCTTACCATTTTGGCGCTTCTCCCAATTCGATGAGCGATGTTCGCCACTGTTGCTCCACTCTCCCACAAACCGATTATTCTTCCTCGTTCAGCAATCACCTCTGGTGAATCTGCGCGTCCCTCGGGCATAACTGTTATGGTAGTGCAATACATATCTCATTTACTACAAGTCTTGATACTCAAATATATGTCAGAAATTTCAACACTTCATTATATCAAATATTAGTAAACTGGATTAAGAGCCCCAGACAGACAGGGATAGTTATATTTTTGTAGCAACTGACGAACACTTAAATAGACAAATTTTAACTCTGACTTTTGGAAAATACCTTTTTGGATACCATTTTTAATTGTTAATTATTTACGTCATAGTAAAATGTTGAAATGGAGCCTTCTTCACATTCCTCATTTTCTATGAGATAGGGCCTACCTTAGGTCAAAATATGATAATCCAATCCAGTGCAAGTTATGTGATCATAAGCTCTCATTTGCACTACCAAGTATCAAAAAGGTAAGCCTATTCCATCGTAATTCAAACAAAGCAAAGATTTGTTTCGATAAAAAAAGTAAATGTTTATGAATCAAACTGCAAGATTAAATCCAAAATATACGGATTTGTAGGGAATAACTACGGAGTATCCAAATATAATAAAAAGCATCAAAAGTATGGTTGAAAACAGGGAAAATATGCTAGGTAAAGCATATGACACAACAGACTTCAACAAAGACTATGTGGCCAAATGTCAAAGATAATATAAGCATATACAGGGATACAATGTTCTAAATTGATCATTTGCACTTCAACATTTACTGTATAGAAATACTGAATATATTTTAAAAGTGCGCAACTACGAAATAGGATATCCTAATCTATTATATACCAGTCGTGTTCACCCAAATAACTAACCATTCAATATTTCATATACCAAATATTTCTCATAATCACACACACACACACACACACACACACACACATATATATATATATATATATATATATATATATATATATATATATATATATATATATTGCATGATTTGGACCAACATCCATATAGAAGGTGGGCGATATGAGTGATGAAACCCAATGCCAGTTTTGGAAAACTAATATGATAATAGCTATATGTAATTTTTTGAAATACTAACGCAAAATGAAGGATTCATATACTTTCACCAATGTAACAAATTCATATTCAGTAAAAAGAAAGAGAGAAGCTCAGAAATATTAAAAAAACACAGACATAAATACAAAAAATTGATAGGCGATTGAGGGAGAGAGAGAAGTGTGTGTTTCTGGGTAAGCGGTAGCCTAATAGACGTAACTAGCGAATGATTTTTTCATTTATATATTGTTTGGCGGTTTTGTTGGCTGTGTGAGGTTCCAGCAACGAAAATATGCTGTTTATGACTAAATATTTACGCGTCCAAATTGTGATTATTCTTATTGTAGAATGCCATGGTCATGAAAATTACTAATCCACAAACAATATTATGGTGTGGATACTTTTTAAATTAACATAACAGTCTATACCAAAGGTTTAAGGATGACGCTACCCATACCGGGGGTAAGAGGCATACCTCTGATAGGAAGTGACTTGAGAGACTTATTCTTCACCTTACCATCTACTGTTTCTGTCTTAAGCCACTTGATACCTCGAGTAACGTAACGTCATATATACTGAGTTCTTTACCATTATTCACTCCTTTCAATTTTTATCATAGCAAACTAGTACTATGTGCATAGCTGTTGATCAGTGTCAATATTAGTTGATCATTGACTGGCTACATATATCAACATTAAAACATTTAGAGCCTTAAACAGCTATAAGGCCTTCTTTTCCTCTGCATAAGAATGTTCCCTGCCTTGTTAATACGTTATTGAGATGTATGGTTTCTACTGTGAATGGATGTTGATCAGTGTGTTTATATTAGTTGATCATTGACTGGCTACATATATAAACATTAAAACATTTAGAGCCTTAAAACAGCTATAAGGCCTTCTTTTCCTTTGCATAAGAATGTTCCCTGCCTTATTAATGCTTTATTGTGGTGTATGGTTTCTGCTGAGCAATGATATCTATACCATTTGTCCTTCACGAATGGTAATGTGTGTAGTTATATTATAAGAAATATTTTTTAAATGAAATATTGAATGGTTAGTTATTTGGGTGAACACTACTAGTATACATTAGATTTGGATCTCCTATTTCGTAGTTGCGTACTTTTAAAATATATTCAATATTTTTATAAAGTAAATGTTGAAGTGCATATGATCAATTTAGAACATTGTATCCCTGTATATGCTTTATTATCTTTGACATTTAGCCACATAGTCTTTGTTGAAGTCTGTTGTGTCATATGCTTTACCCAGCATATTTTTCCTGTTTTCAACCATACTTTTGATGCTTTTTATCATATTTTGATACTCCGTAGTTATTCCCTACAAATCCTTATATTTTGGATTTAATCTTGCAGTTTGATTCATAAACATTTACTTTTTTATCGAAACAAATCTTTACTTTGTTTGAATTACGATGGAATAGGCTTAACTTTTTTATCTTGGTAGTGCAAATGAGAGCTTATGATCACAAAACTTGCACTGGATTGGATTATCATATTTTGACCTAAGGTAGGCCCTATCTCATAGAAAGAGAGGAATGTGAAGAAGGCTCCATTTCAATATTTTACTATGGCGTAAATAATTAACAATTAAAAATGGTATCCAAAAAGGTATTTTCCAAAAGTCAGAGTTAAAATTTGTCTATTTAAGTGTTCGTCAGTTGCTACAAAAATATAACTATCCCTGTCTGTCTGGGGCTCTTAATCCAGTATACTAATATTTGATATAATGAAGTGTTGAAATTTCTGACATATATTTGAGTATCAAGACTTGTAGTAAATGAGATATGTATTGCACTACCATAACAGTTATGCCCGAGGGACGCGCAGATTCACCAGAGGTGATTGCTGAACGAGGAAGAATAATCGGTTTGTGGGAGAGTGGAGCAACAGTGGCGAACATCGCTCATCGAATTGGGAGAAGCGCCAAAATGGTAAGGATGTGGATCCGTCGGTGGGAGGACGAGGGCTCTGTGTAAACGAAGCCTCGACGTGGGAGGCCACTTGCAACCTCGCCCAGGACAGATGCCCTGATTGTAGCAGCTGCTGAAATGCATCCTATGAGGACATCTGCACAACATACTGAACATCTGGGGTTAAACTGCACTCCCATGACCTTGAGACGCAGACTCCCCGAAGCCGGGATTCACTGTCGTATCCCAGCATACAAAGGATGGCTCACTCCTGCACACAAGGAATGTCACCTTGGGTTTGCTCTGGAACACCTTCCGCATGACAAAAATTACTGGAGAAATGTCATCTTTACTGATGAGAAGGTATTTCAGTCCGTAGCAGCACGAGTTAGGCATTGCTGGTGGCGGCCTAACACGCGCTACCAGGAAAATCACATACATCACCGAGCAATGAGTGGCAGAGTGGCAGTTCTTTCTGGTCCTGGTGAGCTTGTCAAGATCGATGGCCGCTTCACAGGAGAGAATTACATTGAAATCCTCGAGCAAGTGTTCCTTCCAACAGTTCGGGCTATGGCAGTTCCAGCTCCTGGTGTAATCAAGTTGGTCCATGACCAGAGTCACATCCACAACAGCCACGTAGTGAGGGACTGGCTGCAAGATCACCCTGAAATCGAAGTTATGGATTGGCCATCGAAAGGATGTGGGCCAATCGAACACCTTGGGGCTATGATGGTTCGGGAGTTGAATGTTTGGGAGCAGCGTACCCGCCAGGCAGTAGAAACTAAAGCCTATGACGTGTGGGTGAGTGTCCGTCGACGTCCCCACCTGTGTATGAATCTTGTAGATTCCATACCTGTTCGTCTGCGTGAAGTCACCGACGCACATGGAGGTTGGACATCCTACTAATATTGTATATTGTTAATAATAACTATAATAATAATAAAATATCAACACTATAATAATAAAATATTAACGCTAGTTCCTTTACTTGAGTACCAATTAATGCACAATCAAAAGGTTGAAAGTGAAAAGCAATTTATGATATTTAATGAAACTGACAATGTCAAAATTAAATGAATGAAAAAAAATGTGATATTGCGTCTAAGTTATCTGCCACATTGTCGGAAAAATTTGAAGATTTTTCCTTTTTACTTTTAGTCTAACTAAAATAAACCTCAATAAATTTTAATACAAAATGCCTTAGATTTAATACAAAAGGCTTTGTAAGTATTACTACTTTAGTTGTTTCTATGAAATAAAAAAGGGAATTACACAAAATGCACGTCATTCCCAACAAGGAAGAAAATCAGACCAAGATACTAAAGTCGAGACAAAGTCGAGACTTAACAAGAGTACAGCAAAAAGACACTAAGGCTGGAATATTGAATGATAAAAAAAGTAGAAGTTGACCCTGATAAAAGTAGCCAGCTAGTAGTTCCTAAACCTCCCTAAGACAGGAACTAGTCAGGGAAGTGGTAGGGCCACTACAGTTAACTTTCCAGGAGAGAGAAGTTAAATTCGTACGATAGCATATTCGCTGGTAATTGCTTTTAAAACGTTAATCAAAATTGTCAAGGATAATGAACTTGTTTACACATTAGCATTATCTATATCTACATCGACACTAGAAAACTACTTTGCTCCTTGAAACACTGAATCTGAGTTGTTATTTTCTATTACAATGCATCGTGTAAACTGTGGTGAATATACCCTTAAGAAAGAAATATAATAGAATTGATATCTGATATTTTGCAAATGCCCTGGTGATAAGACGAAACTAATAGCATGAGGGTTGTTCATTATGTCGTTAATCTAGAAAAGATCTTGAAAGGTTATCTCTCTCTCTCTCTCTCTCTCTCTCTCTCTCTCTCTCTCTCTCTCTCTCTCTCTCTCTCTCTCGTATTAATATTTTTTTATCTGCTGTTTTTCTACTAAATATGAACTTGTTTCATTGGTGAAATAATACTATCTTAATGCTATATTACTGTACCCAAACACTAACATTATTAACAATGCAAGTCCTATATTATTAGATTAGTTACCTATTTATCTATCGACGTCTTCATTTTCTATGACGAGAGAAATCTTAATATAGAAAATGGTCGTAAATGTAGCATTAACTATAGCAAATCTCTATGCAATTCCTATATTATTAGGTTAGATACCCATTTCTCTATCGACGTCTTCATTTTCTATGACAAGAGAAATCTTAATATAGAAAATGAGCGTAATCCTAGCGTTGACTATAGCAAATCTCGTAACTTGGATTCCTTTTTAAGTTACTTCTCTTTTGTGTTTCTCAGGATAGAATTGAGGGTTTATTACATCAGTATGCCAAACCCAAAAGTACTTCCATGTAGCACATTTTTTTTTTTTTTTTTTTTTTTTTTTTTTTTTTAAACAGGTACTTCAGCTCTAGGTTTGTCATCAATTTCTTACTCGAGTCTGTTGAGAATAATCTATCTGAATATTTTCATACAGTATTTGTGACCAGGCCTGGGTCACTGGTCCTTAGATTGTAGCCAATACCATTTATTTTTTTTTTTAGTACGTATTCGTGGGAGCCTTAAATTATAATCTTATTAGATATAAATAATATCATCTCTCTATCTGGTAGACATTAGAGGTGCCTCACTGAGGGACCTGGGGCAACCCGAACGAGATATAAGGTAAGGTCTCTCTCTCTCTCTCTCTCTCTCTCTCCTCTCTCCTCTCTCTCTCTCTCTCTCTAAGATCATTTTAAGAGCCATACTCCAGTTCTGAAACCAGGAGATGCTAAGATTCTATAGACAACACCCCCGCCCCCTTTTTTTTAGTGTGTACTCTTAGGAGGGTGTCTTAATTTATAGAATAATCTTATTAAATAGAATTCTCTCTCTCTCTCTCTCTCTCTCTCTCTCTCTCTCTCTCTCTCTCTCTCTCTCTCTCTCTCTCTCTCTGTTTGTTATAGATCAGGTTATTATCTATAGATGTTATTTATGCTAATTATTAAAAAATATCGGAGTGCAAAAAATTAAAGACAATTATCTTAGCTAACAGAAATCGCTTGCTTTGGCAAGAGATTTGTAAACATGAGAATAGTCACTTATGGTAATTATGATCATTGTAAAACCTACAGCGATAAATGTAGTAGTTTATATACGTATTACGTAGGAATAATGACACACCATATACTTTATACAGTCATTTCAAAAATTTAATTCGAAAGCGATACAAACTCTTCAAAATCAGACATATATATATTTTTTCATATTAAGATTTCTTTTAAAGATAACCATTTACTTTCTACAGAATTCCTTTTAACAAAAGCTGTTATGGGCCTCTTTTAAAGAAATCCAAGGAATCATTTGGCATAAGCTTTCAGAGCAAGACGCTTGGCAAAAGCTGTTACCACGGGGTTATTAGTGTTTAGTTTGTACTGCGGTTATGTTAAGTCTAGCATGAGAGAGAAGAGAACAGCGAATAAAAATACAAACAATTTTTATGCATCAAATATGAAGACAGCGGAAGGCGAGGGATCACATTAACAAGCTACATATATACATGCCTTATTATGAGATAGGGTTTTGCTTTAATGAATTAAATGGAATCCGTTTAGATATGTGGTTTATCAAAATGCTCATGATTATGGTCGCATAAAAACAATAATTCCGTGTTTATTTGTCTCAGATTTAGAGTTCAGATTCATTTTGAATCGTATGCCCCTGATTTTTAAGATTGTAACTTTTATATTCATAGTATATCAGTATTCAGATAAATCGGTTTTTATTGATAATGAAGTTTTTTGTCGGTTGCACAAGCTTAGAAAAATATAATCTGGTTTGGTGATTTGTAAATCTTAAACATTTCCTTAATTACTGTTCAAACCTTCTTGAACATTTGATTGCAGATAGATGATGTTCTGTGAATAGATAATCTTTAGTGTTTCTTTGTTTCTTGCTTGCTTTTAAAATCCGCAATTATGAGCTCTTCCTACATGTAACTTGATTCTCCTGCACAATTGTATAACCTAGGTATAATATAAGGTTAAGCTATGCTTTAAGTAGAAGCAACATGCAAATTTCCTCTAACATCAAGAAAAGAAAACCTGATTCCTAGAGTTTATCGTTGACACAATAAGCTTCAAATATCTCATTCCTTCGTACCTTTCGTTTTAGGGCAAGGAAAATGAATAAAGTAGTGGCGATTGATATCAGACTATAATGACATCTGGCTGAAAGGTACTTGATGCTGATTTACCATATTGATCTTATTAGAATATGTTTTGCTTATCTTTAGGAATTTATATGAGTGACTGGATATACTGAATTATGCGGATAACGAAGAACGAGCGAGGGAAAGGAGGTGCCATGCAAATGAACAGCGAAACGAATTCAGCGTGTGTGTGTCATTCTCCTGCAGCAGTGTTTTACCCTTTGTTCTGCAACCACCCGTTTCTGTCGGAGAGGAGGGGCACCACTTTGGCCCGGGGCGGTGACGGAGTCGCTGCAGAGGGCGTCGTGATGAGCATGTAGAGGCGGAGGCCAGCGTGGGCATTTTCGGCCGCGGCGCAGAGGCGGTCCAGTTCGGCGAGTTTCCGGCTCTTCTCTTTCTCCCTGTAGGCGTGGACGCGTCTCATGGCAGCGTTTGACCTGCGGTAGAGAGAGGTCGATGAAACGCTAGAATTCCACAGCGAGGAATGATGAGAGAAATGCTAAAATTAGCGCCATTCTCTTCGTAATCTCCTCCACTATTGTCCAGCCAGGGTCGAAGATCTTAATACCAGTTACAATCAATATACTGATAAGTTTTTTTAATTAGCATCCTATTCCCTAATTAATTTCACGACTCACTTGTTCTGCAGGTTTTTTGTTATGAAATGCAAAACCTTTACTGACACATAGACCAAAGAAATTGAAGTAATCATTTATATAAGAAAAAAAAACTTAAAACCACTTTATTAATTACATGATTCAGTTATTCTGCAGGTCTATTGTTATAAATGCAAGGAAACTACAGCAAAACCTTTACAGACACAGAGACCAAAGAAACTGAAATAATCATTCTATATATAAAAAAAAGTTAAAAGTACCTTAATAATTACATGACTCAGTTGTCCTGCAGGTCTATTGTTATGAAATGCAAATAAACTACAGCAAAACCTTTAGAGAGACAGACACCAAAGAAATTGAAAGACTCATTCTTTAAAAAAGATACTTAAGAGGACCTTATTAATTACATGATTCAGTTGTTCTGCAGGTCTATTGTTATAAATGCAATGAATCTACAGCAAAACCTTTACAGACACAGACACCAAAGAAATTGAAATAATCATTCTATAAAAAAAAACTTAAAAGTATCTTATTAATTACACGACTCTGTTGTCCTGCAGGTCTATTATTAAGAAATGCAAGGAAACTACGGCAAAATCTTTACAGACACAGAGACAAAAGAAACAGATAGACTCATTCTATATAAAAAAAAAATTAAAAGGAAAACTCATTAATTACATGACTCACTTGTTCTGCAGGTCTTTTGGTATGAAATGCGAAGAAATACAGCAAAACCTTTATAGACACAGAGACCAAAAAAATTGAAATACTCATTCTACATAAAAAAAAAACTTAATAGGGAAACCTCTTATGAAAACTACAACTGAATGGAATCTTACAAACCCTTTCAGGTCAGGATTGGGCAGGAGCGACGGGTCCTTCTTCCTACTGGAATAGGTGCCACCACTTCCTGTGTCGCTGTCAGACGGCATCGAGAAAGACTGGAATCTTTTTGGCAGCACTTATCATGGGATCGTGCTGTTAGCAGCCATTAAGAATCTTTCTGCGAACGAGTGCAAATGATTGTCATTAAGAGTCTCTGAAATCCAGTGATATTGGCATCCACAAAAAAAATCTCACCAAGACCCACTGTTATAGGCAGCCATTACAACTCAGATATGATTCAGTCTTCTGTGTATGATTCCTGTATTTTAAGACTATCTCCATGAACAATCCAGTGTTTCTGACGTATATTGAAAACCGTCCTCTCCACGATCTAATGCGACGATATTTCTCTGCAAGAAAAGAAGGATTGCATGACATATATTATACCAATCTGTTCTTATTCTAGTATGAAAACGCGGCAATTGGAAATGGAGACATATATATACAAACAGAAATTGTATACCCCATTCTGTGGTAAAATTGGTATTATTTTGAGTGGTCCTTTCGTAACAGATTTTCGTGTCTGAAATATAAATGTCGTTTCTTAACAGATTTTCTTGTCTGAAATGTAAGTAATTTCTTAACAGATTTTCTTGTCTGAAATGTAAGTAATTTCTTAACATATTTTCTTGTCTGAAATATAAGTAATTTCCTAACAGATTTTCTTGTCTGAAATGTAAGTAACTTCTTAACAGATTTTTTGTCTGAAATATAAGTAATTTCTTAACAGATTTTCTTGTCTTTCAAGAAAATCTGTTAAGAAACGACTTCTATTTCTGACAAGAAAATCTGTCAACAGATTATCTTGTCCGAAATAGAAGTCGTTTCTTAACAGATTTTCTTGTCTAAAATATAAGTAATTTCTTAACAGATATTCTTGTCTGAAATATAAGTAATTTTTTAACAGATTTTCTTGTTTGAAATGTAAGTAATTTCTTAACAGATTTTTTGTCTGAAATATAAGTTGCTTCTGAACAGATTTTCTTGTCTGAAATATAATTAAGTTCTAAACAGATTTTCTTGTCTGATATCCAAGCAGTTTCTTAACGGATTTTCTTGTCTGAAATATAAGTCGTTTCTGAACAGATTTTCTTATCTGAAATATAAGTAGTTTCTTAACAGATTTTCTTGTCTTAAATATAAGTGAACGCGAAGACACTCGCATAGCAATTCAGTTCGTTCTATTTTTAAAACTGGATGTCTTAATAAAATGTCTCTTTTGAAAATACGTAAAAAAACGACGATGCACATATAAATATAAACACACCCATTCTACTGCCATAAACTCCGAACTGCAAAACGTTGAGCAATTACCCTCACGCAACCACTATTAAGGCCTGTTATAGTTCTGTTATTTCTTTT
>NC_061093.1:55602398-55632398 GCF_015104395.2 Macrobrachium nipponense | reverse complement strand
AACCCTGTTTCAGTTTTTTTTTTTTTTTTTTTCTCTAGTCGCAGGGTTGATAGGGAATTGTACCACCGACATTTTCAGTTTCAGTTTGAAGGCAGGCATTTCTTTCTGTAGAAAAAATAAAATAAAAAAAAAGGTAACGCACATAGTCATTTTTTTTATAGCACGGCTCGATTTACAGTAGGTTTTGTCATTATTCGGTTTAGCGTCTCGTTCAATTTTCTGAAGAACATTTGGAAAAGCTTACGAGAAAATATCGAACAAATAGTATATATGTTACCTTAATATTTCATGAGAAAATATCGATCAAATATATATATATATTAACCTTGATATTTCATGAGAAAATATCGAACAATGTATATTACCTTAATATTTTTATGAGAAAATCATCGAACTTATAGTATATATATTACTTAATCCTTTTCATGAAAAAATATCTATCAAATAATATATATATATATATATATATATATATATATATATATATATATATATATATAAACATATATATATATATATATATATATATATATATTACCTGATATTTCATGAGAAAATATCGAACAATATATATTACCTTAATATTTCATGAGAAAATATCGAACCTATAGTATATATATTACCTTAATATTTCATGAGAAAATATCGAATAAATTGTATATATGTTACCTTAATATTTTATGAAAAAATATCGGACATATAGTATAGATATATTACCTTGATATTTCATGAGAAAATACTGAACATATAAATTTAGTATAAATATTTCAAAGCAACTCGAAAACAATGCCGATGAAAATAATAAGACCGCCGGGTGATTCCGAGTCTCTATTGGTTCACTGTTTAAAAAAAAAATAATCCTTGTGATTTGCCAGCAATTTTCATTTAAGTCAACAGGAAGGACCTGAGGGGGTTACAGGCAAAGCCTCCGATTTTAATCCTTTGATAGTTTGAATTCCAGACTTAGCGTGGTACTGGTAAAGAAACAACGATTCAGAATTACAGATCCGCTTGATCCTGTTTTCAATACGTCTAGTCTACTCTGTTCTATTTTTTTTTATTTTTATTTTTTATTTTTATTTTGAATAAGTTAGTTTTTATTTCCCATATTTTGCCTCGTTTTCCCGTTCTCTCTCTATCATCTTTTTATGATTTTGTTCAGTGTTCTGATCTGATATGGTCTTGAGCTGAAAATAAAAATAATAAATAATAATAATAATAATAATAATAATAATAAAATAAATAATCAATAATAATAATAATAATAATAATAATAATAATAATGATAATAATAATAATTATTATTATTTTGCTCTATCACAGTCCTCCAATTCGACTGGGTGGTATTTATAGTGTGGGGTTCCGGGTTGCATCCTGCCTCCTTAGGAGTTCATCACTCTCCTTACTATGTGTGCCGTTTCTAGGATCACACTCTTCTGCATGAGTCCTGGAGCTACTGCAGCCTCTAGTTTTTCTAGATTCCTTTTCAGGGATCTTGGGATCGTGCCTAGTGCTCCTATGATTATGGGTACGATTTCCACTGGC
The DNA here is from genome assembly GCF_015104395.2 of Macrobrachium nipponense. Taxonomy (NCBI): domain Eukaryota; kingdom Metazoa; phylum Arthropoda; class Malacostraca; order Decapoda; family Palaemonidae; genus Macrobrachium; species Macrobrachium nipponense. Next base: position 55,630,853 of record NC_061093.1, on the reverse strand, counting down.
ATATCCCATATCCTTATTTCTTGCACAGCTCCAGTGGGGGGCTTTTTGCCACTGAATCATGCCTCTTTTTGTACTGGTTCTGTGCAAGTGCCGGCATTCGCCTTGCTATGTGGTTTATGGTTTCATTTTTCGTATTGCACTTCCTACATATGGGAGAGATGTTATTTCCGTCTATCGTTCTTTGAACATATCTGGTTCTTAGGGCCTGATCTTGTGCCGCTGTTATCATTCCTTCAGTTTCCTTCTTGAGCTCTCTCTGTAGCCATTGCCATGTGTCATCGCTGGCTAGTTCTTTAGTCTGTCTCATGTATTGTCCGTGCATTGGTTTGTTGTGCCAGTCCTCTGTTCTGTCTGTCATTCTCCTGTCTCTGTATTTTAATTTCTGGGTCTTCGTCTACTTTTATTAGTCCTTCTTCCATGCACTCTTTAGCCACTCGTCTTCACTGGTTTTCAGATATTTCCCCAGTGCTCTGTTTTCGATGTTGACGCAGTCCTCTATACTTAGTAGTCCTCTCCCTCCTTTCTTTCGTGTTATGTATAGTCTGTCCGTATTTGCTCTTGGGTGTAGTGCTTTGTGTATTGTCATATGTTTCCTGGTTTTCTGATCTATGCTGCGGAGTTCTGCCTTCGTCCATTCCACTATTCCTGCGCTGTATCTGATTACTGGCACTGCCCATGTGTTTATGGCTTTTATCATCCATTCCGGCGTTGAGTTTTGACTTGAGTATCGCCTTAAGTCTCTGCATATATTCTTTCCTGATCGTGTCCTTCATCTCTTGGTGTTTTTATATCTCCTCCTTCCATTATTCCCAGGTATTTGTATCCTGTCTCATCTATGTGTTTGATGTTGCTCCCATCTGGTAGCTTTATCCCTTCAGTTCTCGTTACTTTGCCTTTTTGTATGTTGACTAAGGCGCATTTTTCTATTCCAAACTCCATCCTGATGTCCCCAGATATTATTATTATTATTATTATTATTATTATTATTATTATTATTATTATTATTATTATTATCATTTTATTATTATTATTATTATTATTATTATTATTATTATCCATTTCTATACGTTGATTTCATATTTCATTACTGTCTTTTTCTTGCTTTTTATTTATTTATCTGGGAGGGAACTGTCGGGGGGGGGGGGGGGGGGGGGGGGGTGGGGGGGGAGGGGGGGGGGGGGGGGGGGGGGGGGCGGTTGGGGGGGGGGGGGGGGGGTGGGGGGGGAATTGGGGGGGGGGGGGGGGGGGGGGGGGGGGGCTTTTTTTGGGTTTAGTGACATGGAGATTTATTCACCGTGCCTGAATAAGGCCTCAAAATAAAAATAAAAAGAATTACTGTTACTACGTTTTTCTTCCTTCTCTTAGAAATATAATATATTTTTTGTGGAAAAAACATGATAATATCTCGAGGTCAAAGTTGGAATTTTTTGCCTCAGGTAAACGCATTTTCCGTGATTCTTTAAAAGATTACGAGAGCACGAGAAGTTGATGTTCATGCGTTTGCAGTTTCCAGAAAATTATTTTTTCTTCTTTAAACACGTACGTTTTTTTCGTATGTATGAAATTTAATATTAAAAAGAATGCCATTGTTTTTTTTTCAATAATAAAAAAACTTTATGGAGAAACAAATCCACAGTTATGTAAATATACATATATTCAAATTCAAAACTATAAAGATAGCTTTCGGGAATCTGTTCGGTTCCCCTTATCATAAATAAGGATTATGATAATGTCAAAAAACGTGGTATTTGTCAAATTGTATGTATTATACAAAATGCAGTACAAAATGGATCTTAAGCCATGATAATCTTTTTCATTTTACATGCTATTATTCACTGCTTTCGTCACAGAGTGGGAAATAACGAAAATGATAGATAAAAAAAAGGACGAATGAAAGAATGAGGGTCTTCTTTCAATTGATTATTATTAATTGTAAATTTTTCTAAAAGGGGAATGACCCTTCTCGTGATGACTGCTGTGCTAATCCTCTCGCTCGTAATCAGCATAGCGTTTTTGTCCGCCTACCATTCGCGTGTGTAATGTACTTTTTATATATGTAAGATAAATGAAAGGATTATCTGGCATGATAGGCGTCAGGGGGCGAGCAGCAGCATAAGGCACGAGAGAGAGAGAGAGAGAGAGAGAGAGAGAGAGAGAGAGAGAGAGAGAGAGAGAATGTTTTGTTACCTTCCTTCGAAACGCAATGGATGTTATTAAACTTGACTACATTTTTAAACGTTTTATATGAAATCAAGAATCTATCTTTTCTTTTAAGCATAGAGCAAATAGCTTAGCAACGATTTCCTAACGTTTATCTTCTGGTAGCTTTGTAATGTCTCTTTTTCTGGTCCGTTATTACAAATTACCTCAATTCCAGCCTTTGCCTTCAATTTACACATTCCCCTGAATTCAAGTATAGGATCGACGGTCGACAGTTGTAAGACTAACCTTTAATCAGCATGGCTACTTCCGAGCAACTCGGGATTCGTGGCACTGTATAATTATACTAAAAGCAATACCGCTGATCTCCCGCTTTAATAACAAAATCGATCCCAGTAGTGTACGAGTCGGGGACATAGATCAGTATCGTAGATAATTTATTACAGCCAGTATCTAAGTAATAAATAAGGTCCCAGTAGCTCATCGGTTGAGATAGGTTACATCTCATGTAAAGCGGGTATGTACGTAGGTACCAACGTCATCTCAGTGCAGTTAACATTTAAACAAACGGTTCAAACTTTTTTGAAGTCCTCTCCCTCCAATTTGAAAAGGTGTGCAGTTGAACGCACCCACCAACCCACCCACACACACACACACACACACGTACACACACACACACACACACACACACACATATATATATATATATATATATATATATATATATATATATATATATATATAGAGCGTGTCTTTGTGTGTGTACTTAGTCTTCTTCAGGGGTACACCACATCAATAATGAAACTACATTTTAATATATAGCAGAGTACAGCCATAAATGATTAACAAAATAAGAGAGAATTCAAAGTTTTAAAGTATGACAATGTGGTTTTTAAATGTGGTTTTTAAAGTAATTAACAGGGTGCTGTCACAACACTTCTCTAATCCGACACCCTCTTATAATATCCCAATGAAAAATATATTTGCCACAATCCCGTTAATTTCGGACAAGAAGGTTTCGACCAAACTTAAACAAATAATTGAAATAGAATTTTTCCGTCTTCAGTTTCAATTAATTCCAATCAATCCACTCAACAATGTGTATATATTGCATTCGTTTGCCTGCCTTTTTTCATGAAGTGTGTATTTATGTGAAATATTAACTCGTCAATGATTATACCCTGCCTGGCCATTTTTTCCAACAAAAGAAACTGGCCAAGCGTGCTCGAAGCCATCCAGAAAGGCAAACATTTTGACACAGCGAATTGATAACGACGTCACCCGATATCATCCACACGCTAATACGCTTTCGAGAAACCAGCTTCGTGGTCGCTGCCTCCACCGAGGTAATTACTATTATCGACTTCAGTGCTGGGAAGTGTAAGCCAACGATTTTTTTTATACACACTCTCTGCATTAACGTAATTAATCTTGTATTTCTTCTCCCATTGCTATGTTTTGGCGAGACCAGGGGGCCAATTTATTTGGCTGCGATATCTGGGTTGTTGCACGAGGCTGGGAGCGAGAAAGGTTTCATGATAACGTATTTTTCAATCGTGCATTTTGATATGAATCATTTTTGTCGTTATCATTTTATATATCTTCAATAACTTTAATAAACATACACTACGACGTGACGCTACCAGCTCCTTTCAACAAAAGCCTACAGCAAGTTCTAACGGAATATGTTGATTCTTCTAATACCTTCCAGAATTATATGCTACCTTTGAGAGCATATCATTCTTTATCTCTCATTATGGATATCTGTCGCATTCGAGTAATCGAATTATTGATCAATTAGTCTTCACTCAGCTTGGTACCACAGCAACAAAGGTCTTCAATGTGAAAAACAAAAATTTAGTAACATTAGTTAAATACTGAGAATTATCTTTGTTTCACTAAAGATGAAACGAAGATATGGGAATACACGCTTTCAAGCACTGGGCACCAAGACAATTCAGTAACTTGTCCTGTCGTCTAAATGGATGCAAAAATCTCGTGACTTCCAAATAGAGATGAAAGATATATTTGTTATGAAATAATTACGTCAAAGGATAATAAGTATTAAGGAAACCTTAATACTATAATTGACAGATTAATAGGTTCTTTCTGATGGACCAAATGAGGGCAGATAAGAGGGCCATCAAAAATGATCCAGGATGATTTTGATGATGATCATATTGGTGATGACTCCATATTAAAAACGTTCTTGATCAGTCTGTCGAATATTTTGGATGTTCGACATCTTTAGTGTGTCAAGAACGCAGATTTTTGCTTCCATTTTCTTATTTTATGGAAGAGGTCAAATTCTCGACGTCAGGTTGCTGGCTCCATCAAAAGTTTTGCATCATTAGGCCACGAACGGAAGAGTGAAAATATCATGCATCATTAGGCTGGGCTCACGATTTATCATCTTCTATCATAACATATTGCCAAGCCTCGACCGGAAAGAATAATCTCTTGATGGACAGTTTAATCCACGAAACTCCAGCGGGACCCGGTTCCTTCAATTTGGCAAAAAGGTGGTTTGGAGAACGCAAAGCGAAGCTGATTGAAGAATTCCGGTCAGTCATATGAGGGCGAAGCCGCTAATCCTCGGATATATTTTTATTCATGCGCCCACCAGGACAAACGTCAATAATAACCGAATCCTTTATAACCCCCCCCCCCCCCCCCCCCCCTTTCCTCCCCACTCCACTGTCTTGCCACCACCACCACCACCACCACCACCTCACCCTTACCCAACCGAAGATATAATCCATTTAGGCACGACAGCTCAAGCTGGCTAACGTTCGTTTTCGTGTGATGTTTCCGTAGCAAGTTAAAATCTGGTTTGCACAAAAAGCATTTGAATAATATCTACCTGAAAATTCCTGTATGATGTAAAATGATCCCTTTACAATTTATGCTCACTTGTTTTGGCGATGAAGTTTCCTTCAAGGCAGAGACGTGTACTTTGTTAATAGATAGAGGCTTCATTTCAATCTCATTCTTTGCCTCAATGCTCAATGTGGTTCAATTCAGTCATGATTGCTCTCGTATATGTGTGAGGTAGAGAGTTATCTCTATATTATATTGCGTTGCTTTAGGTATAATGAAGTACTTTACAAGTTTGGTTAAAAATAAATTCAAGATAAATTCTCAAGTTCTGACTCGTCTTATTAAAGATCGACTCCATTTTTAAATTTCCGGGTAAGGGACGCTACTACTGATGCGCCAACTCTCTCAATGTCCCAGTGAGAAAGTAAATTATAAATATTCTTAAAAATTCGTGGTAATCTTCTTACTAGAAGTCAAATGCGAACAGATTGTTTTAAATATAGCTTTCATGAAAGAGCAACACATGACAATGGCCACATAGCCACGCCGGGAGGGGGGGGGGGGGGGTGCGGGGGTAGGGCTTACACACGGCAATGATGATCATTGCATGTTCATAAAAGACAATTACTGCTGAATTCATTCCACGGAGACACAGCATTATGACGCCACGGTGGTGACAGTAACGTTGGATTAAATGCTCAGTAATTTGAATTTAATGCATATGAAGTCAACGCAAAAGGCTCGGCAGTAAATATTTGGCTATTAACTGCGCCGTGCTTTGTCTTCCATCTTTTTTTACGTTCAGAAAGCAAAGAAGGTGATTGTACACTAAAGTGTTTGCTGAAGAAAAAAAAAAGGCTATTCTTTGTTAGTCAGCGTCATTTGATTGCAATATATATGTATATATTTACACACACATATATATGATATATGTTTATATATGAATTCTTCTGTTAAAACAGGATACGTCTCAAGTATAAAAGGTCCATTAAAAACCCCATGGTTTAAAGCTAAAGACTATATATTTCAGTGGACTGACTACTTGATAAGGGTGGGATTCAACTGCCCACCGAAATATAGTCCTTAGCTTTAAACCAGAGTGTTTTAAGGGGCCTTTTATACTATATATATATATATATATATATATTATATATATATATATATATATATATATATATATATATATATAGTATAAAAGGCCCTTAAAACACTCCTGGTTTAAAGCTAAGGACTATATTTCGGTGGGTATGTATATATATATATAATATATCTATATATAATCTATTATATATATATAATTCTCTTGTAATTAAATCTATTATATATAATATATATATATATATATTATATATAAGGAATTCGAATTTAATATGGATGGTGGAAAAGTGGAAGCAGGCCACGCTAGAAATGTAGCAAGTTGCTTATAAAGGGCTAGAAAGAGAATTGGAGGTCTGGAAAAAATAAATAAATACAGGAACAGGCAAAGACCTAGAAACTGCTAGATTGCTAACATCATACAGGTACTGAAACAGGACATTATTTGACATCCGGGAAAGTCGAAAAATACAACTAAGATAGTGGTAAATGTGCTACGTGTGTATATATAAGGGATTCCACGTATATACTGGTGACCTTTCTGCGCATGCGTATGAAGTTAATTATGTGTGAATCTTCTACTCTGGGGATGTGTTCATAATTCAGCAGTTAACGAAATTCCTCTCTTTCATACAGATTCTCCCAGGAATAAAGGAGAGAGAGAGAGAGAGAGAGAGAGAGAGAGAGAGAGAGAGAGAGAGAGAGAGATTGCGTGCTAAACTTTACATGCGAAAACGGAAGACTGATTTCACAGGTTCGTCCCCTCCTTTCCATCAATCATTTTATGGTGACTGAGCCTAAGTTATAGTTTGTTTAGTCATGAAAAGCACCTCTCTCTCTCTCTCTCTCTCTCTCTCTCTCTCTCTCTCTCTCTCTCTCTCTCTCTCTCTCTCTCCCCTAAGGTAGATTTCGCCAAGACAACCCCTTCGAATTTCCACTTAATAAAGACTTATTTGGTCAAGTTGATTTGTATATCTTGAATATCTCCTTCTCTTTCTATCTCTTATTGTAGACTTATTTTAGTGGCGGCTCTTTAACATAAATGCTTCTTCTCTCTCTCTCTCTCTCTCTCTCTCTCTCTCTCTCTCTCTCTCACTGTAACTTCGATTGAAGGACTCCTTATCTTGTTCGAATCTTGTTCGAAATCATTCTTCTCTCTCTCTCTGTACTTCCATTGTTAGGACTCCTAATTTTGTTCGAAATCTCAATCTTTCTCTCTCTCTCTCTCTCTCTCCTTGTCTCGCTCTCTTCTCTCTCTGTACTTCCATTGAGGCTCCTTTAATCTTGTCGAATATCATTCTTCTCTCTCTCTCTTCTCTCTCCTCTCTCTCTCTCTCTCTCTCTCTCAGTGTAACTTTCGATTAAAGGGTTCCTTTTCTTCTTCGAAAATCATCATTCTTCTCTCTCTCTCTCTCTCTCTCTCTCTCTCTCTCTCTCTCTCTCTCTCTCTCTCTCTGTACTTCCATTGAAGGACTCCTTATCTTGTTCGAAATATCATTCTTCTCTCTCTCTCTCTCTCTCTCTCTCTCTCTCTCTCTCACTGTACTTCGATTGAAGGGTTCCTTTTCTTCTTCGAAATATCATTCTTCTCTCTCTCTCTCTTAAAGAAAGTAGTTCATTCTATCGCAAAGCCACTTGCAATATTATTAAGACAAAGTGTAGATACAGGCAAGATTTATGATGAGCACAATTAGCATATATTACCCCTACTTTCAAAAGTGGATCAAGACTAGAGGCAAGTAATTATAGGCCTGTGAGTCTAACATCACATATTATGAAAGTGTATGAAAGGGTAATGAAGAAAATTATTATGAAACATTTAATAAAAAATAATTTGTTTAATATAGGACAACATGGTTTCGTACCCGGAAAAAGTACACAAACCCAACTGTTAGTCCACAGTGAGAACATATACAAAATATGAAAAGCGGAAATGAAACAGATGTGGTTTATCTTGACTTTGCAAAAGCTTTTGACAAGGTAAGACCATAATATATTAGTGCGAAGAAAATTAGAAAAACACAATATCTTGGATAAAGTAGGAAGATGGTTAAAAGAATTTTTACACAACAGAAAACAGATAGTTATTGCAAACGATGAGAAATCGGATGAAGCTAAGGTAATATCCGGTGTGCCACAAGGTACGGTGTTAGCTGCAATACTGTTTGTTATTATGATTGCAGACATAGATAGTAATGTTAAGGACTCGGTAGTGAGTAGTTTCGCCGATGGCACAAGAAGAAGTGGAGAAATTACTTGTGATGAAGATAGGAACGCGCTACAAAGAGACCTTAACAAAGTATATGATTGGGCAGTGGTAAATAGGATGGTATTTAACTCTGATAAATTTGAATCAATAAATTATGGAGACAGAGAAGGAAAGCTATATGCATATAGGGGACCTAATAATGAGACAATCACAAATAAGGAAGCAGTTAAAGACCTTGGTGTGATGATGAATAGGAACATGTTATGCAATGATCAAATAGCAATTCTATTGGCAAAATGTAAAGCAAAAATGGGAATGTTGTTACGGCACTTCAAAACAAGAAAAGTTGAACACATGATTATGCTTTATAAAACATATGTTCGTAGTCCACTTGAATATTGCAATATGATATGGTACCCACACTATCAAAAGGATATTGCCCAAATAGAGAGTGTACAAAGGTCCTTTACAGCTAGAATAGAAGAAGTTAAGGACCTTGACTACTGGGAAAGACTACAATCATTAAAATTATATAGTCTAGAAAGGAGAAGAGAACGCTACATGATAATTCAGGCATGGAAACAGTTAGAAGGAATTGCCGAAAAAATCATAGAGCTAAAAATATCAGAAAGAGCAAGCAGAGGTAGATTAATAGTGCCAAAAACTATACCAGGAAAAATAAGGAAAGCATACAGGACATTAATCCACTACGCACCAGCATCGATAATGCAGCGTCTATTCAATGCGTTGCCAGCTCATCTGAGGAATATATCAGGAGTGAGCGTAGATGTGTTTAAGAATAAGCTCGACAAATATCTCAGCTGCATCCCAGACCATCCAAGACTGGAAGATGCAAAATATACCGGAAGATGTACTAGCAACTCTCTGGTAGACATTAGAGGTGCCTCACACTGAGGGACCTGGGCAACCCGAACAAGATTGTAAGGTCTATAAGGTAAGGTTCTCTCTCTCTCTCTCTCTCTCTCTCTCTCTGTACTTCCATTGAAGGACTCCTTATCTTGTTCGAAATATCATTCTTCTCTCTCTCTCTCTCTCTCTCTCTCTCGCGCTCTCTCTCTCTCTCTCTCTCTGTACTTCCATTGAAGGACTCCTTATCTTGTTCGAAATATCATTCTTCCTTCTCTCTCTCTCTCTCTCTCTCTCTCTCTCTCTCTCTCTCTCTCTCTCTCTCTCAGTGTACTTCGATTAAAGGGTTCCTTTTCTTCTTCGAAATATCATTCTTCCTTCTCTCTCTCTCTCCTCTCTCTCTCTCTCTCTGTACTTCATTGAAGAACTCCTTATCTTGTTCGAAATATCTTCTTCCTTCTCTCTCTCTCTCTCTCTCTCTCTCTCTCTCTCTCTCTCTCTGTACTTCCTTTTTCGAAATATCATTAATTAACAGTTTGAATTCCACGGAATAGTACTCAGCCACTAAGATGATTTAGGTAAACTTCCGAGAAGATATGAAGAGTTAATATCTCATTAGCCTGACAGACGGGTTCTTTAGGTACCCATTGTTGTGAAGAATAGATGGAGGAAATCCCTCAAGTGCTTCCTGGATCTTGTTTCTTTCAGGATGCACCGTTTTCCCCAAAGGAACTTAGCTTGGAAATAAAAGAAAAGAAAAAAAAAATAATCCAGGGAAAATTCATAAATTTACGGAATATTTACTGGGATATAATAAGTACAAGATAGACGAAAGAAAAACTACTTTTATGTAATTTAACTTTTTTTTATTATTGTCGTTAGAGCATCCATCAAACAAACATACATAAACACACATAAATAATACGTATATATGTAGTATATATATATATATATATATATATATATATATATATATATATATATATATATATATATATATATATCAATGTCTTTTACTGTAATACAGCAGTATATATAAAGATGAAAAGCCCATAATACACTATTTGAACGTTGCAACACAGAAGGAAGTGCTCGAATATATGGTTGCAAAGTTCAAATAGTTTTTATGGGCCTTTTATCTTCACACACACACATACACACACACACACACACACACACACACACACACACACACACACACACACACACACACACATATATATATATATATATATATATATATATATATATATATATAAAACAGATCCTTTGAATTAAGCGTTAGAATTCTATTATGGAAATGTCTCTTTTCGCGAGGAATCGTAAAATGGAAAATATGGGAATTGGGAATTATAAGAGAATTAGATAATACTCAAACTAAGGGAACACTTGTAATCAACAAATAAACTGAAATAGAAGAAAAATCATAAAGCAAGGAAAACCGAACAAATAACGAAGATAAAACAGCGGTATTTTACGAATCTATAGGGACGAGGTAGAAGATGAGTACCCCTCTAATTCCCTGGCAAATTCTACAAAGCATCTTTTGAACAGCAAACTTATTTGACTGTGTGAGGCCGAAATTAGCCCAACACGAGAATCGATAACAATCTGGTTTCACGAATAATTGTCCTGTCAAACCGCCTCCCCCTCTATTTTCTGGAGATAAAGACAAAGAGGATAAAAGATTGTCAGTCTTTTTTTTTTTTTTCTTTTTTTCATCATGTGGAGAGTAGCGGTTTCCAGTCTCTAGAGGAAACGTCAGTTTTTGGCGTATATACGTCATTATGAACGGTGCCATACGCTTTGCGTATCTGTCATGTCATATACATATACAGACACACACGCACACACACACACACACACACACACACACACACACACACACATATATATATATATATATATATATATATATATATATATATATATTATTTATAAATATCCGACGCCTTAGGAGGGATGCCTCCAGATGTCTCCAACAAGTCCTTTGAAGACGAGTGGATGCTGGCCCCACACCTCTCCTGCCAGGTACACAAATAATGACTGATGAAGTGCTGCTTATAATTACTTCACTAGAGGGTTCAGATTGCGCACGCGCGCGCACACACACACACATATATAAATATATATATATTATATACATATATATATATATATATATATATATATATATATATATATATATATATATATATATATATATATATATATATAGGTTCAATTAGTTTTCCGAATAATAATGAAAATGATAAATTAATAATAATAAAAAAAAAATAACAATGATAAAAATAGAAATAAAAATAACGAAAAAAACAATAAAAATAATAAAACTAGTACAACCAGGTCCAAAAAAAAGTATTGTTTTGTAATACTGAATAATTTACTGAAGATGGTTTATAATTTCAGTTATCGTGTCTGTATTGAAAGACACTCGCACACGGTCAAGCAAATACTTATCCTCTTGTGCATTGTGGATAGAATTAAAGAAATAGGAAAAAGCACTCGTAAAAAGTTCATGTAACTTAAAACGGAGTGAAAATTTGCTTACGTCATCTCTCCGTATTTTTGTTATCCTTAAAAATTTGCAGATTCTTGTGGAAAATGCGTAGTAGCTCTTGATTGGTGAGGATTATATATATATATATATATATATATATATATATATATATATATATATATATATATATATATATATATATATATATATATATATGGTTGAAGGAAGGGATAAAGCCAATAACAATGGCAAACAAAAGTCAGTCAAACAGCTAACGTTTCAATAAACTTCGGAATCGTAAAAATCAAGAATAAGAAGTTTTTTAAAAACTTTGGAATCGGGAATAAGAAGTTAAAAACTTCGGAATAGTAAATATCGAGAATAAGAAGGTAATTACCAAGAAATGTCACAGAAGAATTATGTCTGGTTTATCAAATTAAGGAAACAGTATAAGATAAATGGTACTTGGTACCCAATTACCAAAAAAATGAAATAAATGAATAAAGTTAATTAAAAACTTCGGAATCGTAAAAATCGAGAAGTTAATTACCAAGAAATGTTACAAAAGAATTATGTCTGGTTTATCAAATTAAAGAACATATCAGATAAATGGTGATTGGTACCCAATTACAAAAGATAAAAATAAAATAAAATAAAACAAAATAAATAAAAAAAACGAATTCACTCTACCGCGTACAACTCCAGCTTAAGTAAAGAAACAATATCAAATAAATGGTACTTGGTACCCAATAAAAAAAAATATGTAATTAAATAAAAAAAAAGAATAATTCACTCTACCGCGTACAACTCCAGCTTGTGTGAAGACGAGTCGAATAAACTGATCACACAGTTCGGGCACGTTCGTACTTCACTACGACGACGTAAGACGTCAACTGAAACTTTGTTAGGCCAGTTGCCTGGGCCATGAGGTCGACTGAGAGTTGCCGAGTATCCTTTTCTCACGATTCACTCAGACAATCACAAAAAAAATAAGCACAGAGAAGACGTATACGATGAATTGAATTGTCTATAGTTGTGCATGTTGCAATAATATTTGTGATGAAGACTCGCATCAGCAATTCATTTCACTTTAACGACGCTCGAAAAATCGAAAGAAAGATAAAGATATTAATAACCGGCAACTCGAGCTGTTGCGTGACGCCGAATAGATAGTGGTGGTGGACCATTTTGCGCTAATGACCTATCTACCAGGACGCTGCGGGTAAAAGGAGTGATAGAAAGATACAATCGCGCTAATAGGATCACCTGAGGGATCCACGACTGCATGATTGAGTCGAACTGCGGAAGGTCTCGTTTCGAGTCGAGTTAATGACCGGAATCTGATACGACACGATCCTCTCCTCAGATTCTGGTCGGATTATCTGGTCAACATTCAGTGTTCACGCAATGTATGAATAGCGAATCTTTGGAATTATTGCTATTATATTTTATCATTCCAGAAAGCCAAAAGGGGTGATTGAGGTGTGGAACAGTTGCAACTCTTTGGAATTATTACTTTAATTTTATCATTCCAGAAAGCCAAAAGGGGAGATTGAGGTGAGAGCAGATCCTAGGAATTTGGTGCGAGAGGCAATGAATCACAGCGTTGCTTGTGTAAGTGGCTCCCTTTACTGTCATCACGCTACGGGCTGCTCTGTGGGCAAGAGCCCGCGCTGGCATATGGCCAGCTTAATCTAAAACAGCTGTCATCACTGGTTTACCAAAGTGGTCAAGAATGAAAACTAATTTGCAGAATATACCCGAGAACACTGTTTGTATCACTTGAAAGACAAATATGTGGGTAAACGTTTCACTTGTTATAGCAGCATCTTCATCGTTATGTGAGATGACCTCGCATTCATACGAAGCTCTCTAAACCGTTTTAAAAACACTTTACTGCTGCCGATAAATGGTAAGATTTAGAAAAAAACAGAAAGTTGTCAATGCATTGAGTTTAAAAGAGGAATTTTGATAATAAAGAAATGAATCCCGAGGTGAAAAGAAACAAGTGTAAATAGATGACACATACAATACCTCTAAAAAACAGTTAACTTCAATTTTGGAATCCGATATCACCAGATACCGAGCACACGAATTCCTAGAGAATGGAAAGGGAGGATTCAAATGTTGCATGCGAAAAGGGAGACAATTAAGGGTAATTATGCGCAATTATCCCTCACTAATTACCATCTCAGATGTAAATGACCTTCATGAGGTAATGAGGAATTCGTGGGGGGAGGGGGTGGTCTCGGTGACACGGGATGCAATTCCGGTATCAGAGCCGAAGGCCATTTCTAGTGGAAAACATTTCATCCATTACTTTTATTGTTATCATTATGCAAAATATATGCATTCATATGTAGATATGCATATATACTATATACATACATATATATATATATCTTATATATATATATATATATATATATATATATATATATATATATATATATATATATATTGCCGGGCATATTCGACCCTTCGGCACTGGTTAAAAACTAAAAATAAAACAGGCGACAATTCCCTTACCTTTGGTTGCTGGCTCTCTCCGCAAATGGTGTTAAGCTAAGATATAGCTAGGCTAATGAATTCTCGTAAATACAAAAATATACTTTTTATTTCCCAAACTAGCTGAACATGATATGGAACAAAGTGATTAAATGACGTAGTATTAAGAACTAAGTCTGACCCATAAAAGACTGTAAACTGTCATTCTACTCTCCTGAATTAGACTAAGTAATCACCCCCAAAACTCACAAATTAATAGTTTCTACATTTAAATATTCAAGTCTTTTAGAGAATCCCATTCTCTTGTATAATGCCATGAACCCATCTGAAACAACGAGACATATCTATTATATTCCCAACATATAAATAAATGTTAAATAAATGTATACACATTGCACTTCTCTCTTTTCAAAAGGCAACTTTTCTTAAGTCCTTTTAAATGTGCCACACCTTTTACGATGGGCTTTCCTGACCTCGAGACCTTCAAAGCCGTCATTTGTCTTATCACTATCTAAGGAGAGTGTCACCTTTCCTCTCCGATCTCGGGCGGTTGGACCCATCATTACATGCACAAACACATGCACACATCCGGACACGCCTCAAAAATGACATAGCAACCGCGAGCTTCACCCAGGCTGTACGGATGACCGGCCTTACATTGCATGATCATCAATTCAAACAGTTCTTTCATTTCAGCAGCCTTCGAAGAATCGAGTGCTTGTCGCTAGGTCCTCTCTTGTCTCTAAGCGAAGAAAGCTGAGGTCTGACAATTCACTGACATATTTGCTTTTTCTTTTAATAAGGCTCGGCCACCTATGTCCTTTGTGCACTCCTGTCGCACACCACATCAGCAACTAGTGTATAATGGTCATAATGTTTGCAAGATATCCCCCATAATACATATTTCGACTATCACTATGGACATCATAAACACAACCACTGGAATTGTGTAACGTTCGCCGAAGAAGAATTCATCCGTCTCTAAGTTAGGCGGAACTTGTCGAATAGCTGTAGACCCAGACTGAGCACGTGAACCATCTCGAAACAATTCAGCACAGGCCATTATTCAGCGTCTGCGACCCTCGTAAGTGTATCCAACACCCCCTCGTCGCCAAACTGTAGATTCGACGTTTTCTAATGAAGGAAACGTGGCCATCACCCCGTTGTCCAGGAAATATCCTGTGACTTCCATGCAAGTGCGTCTCGCACCCGCCTCGTAGAAGATTGTAGACTCCTGATTTGTCCCAGAACATATCCTGAGACGATCCACCAACGACATCTCATCCATTGCAAAGGCGATCCATAGCATCGCCACTCGTGTGTAGACTCGACCTCTGGTACTGTAGAACCAAGCCGTTTCCATCGTCACCATCACGTGAAGTTGGGAATTCTCTAAAGTCATCGTGTGTCCGTATTTGAAAAGTCTACATGATCATAGAATAACTAGAGTCTTGCTTTACCAACCAAGTCTATCTTTAACTAATATACCCAATCTAATGGTCAAGTATTAAAAATTCCTCACTAAACAAAATTTGATCTTTACCCACTGAATCCTCACAAGTGATCCTATATCTGACAAACATATTATCAAAAAAACAAAAACATAATGTCTAACAGCAAAACCCCTGTACTGTATATATAATTAACCTCCATGAAATATAATGCCGAACCTCCCTTCTATCTAACTCATATACCACGATAAATTATGCCTCCTGTCTAAAATAGAAATGCTATGTAAAGCTTAACCCTGATTACGAACATCTCTCGTAGGAAAAGAAAAAAAATTATAATAATAATAACTGAACTTTCCCCATACAAAATGTTCACAGAGAAAAAAAGAACACATATATAATCCAGCGCTTTCCCCATAAATGCAGTATGTATCGTTACGGAATTTGCTACTGCAACATCTCTGAAAACAGCGCAAACTCCGAGTAATCAACTCCGAAAGGAAAAAAAAATCAGCAACCGGACTCATCACAGCATTATTAGCAAAAATCCACCTGTGAACACCTCATGTGCTCAAACCGCCTATAGATTTGTCTAGTCAGACTTGCAACCTCAAAAATCATTATTCTCCAAATAGCCCCCAAAATTCTATACCAACACTATATAACCACATTTCACAAAATTATCCCTAGGATATCACCAAAGGTACCCAAAAATTGTCCTCGAAAACATAACTCACCCATGATACTACCACAAGTATATAAAACCACATAACTACCTTGTCAGGATATAAACCACAGAAAACCACCCATTATATACCGCAATCCATCCATTATATAGCACCGAATATAACCACAGGTGAAATAAAATACCTCTTCACCGAAACCCATAAAACCCCAATAACCCCCTCTTGGCTCATAAAAGCTCAGATCACCGGCAAAAAAATATAACCACAAGAAAAACCATTGCCAAAGATTCTAGCCACAAAAAAAACTCAGCCCCCAAAAATCCACCACCCAAAAAAACCGCAAAAATTAAGCCCCAAAACCCCATACACACAGGAATTATCACATGTTTGTCATCACATTTCTCAGCTTAACAGAAATTTGCCATATTTTCAAACCAACTTTCCACGTAAAATATTCACCTCTGAATCTTACGCCAAAGACAAAAACCAGACAAAAACAAAATGCACCTGTGTGACATTATATTAGTTACCACAACCAACCCTTTTCAGTTTTGATATATGTGTCTATATCGACCGACCTGTTTTTTCCTCTAAGACTACAAATCTGTTTCCAATCTTTTCCTCAACGACTCTAAAATGACCCTCAAATTTCGGACCTAATTTGTAGTTCAGCTCGTTTCTCACGTTGATCTTTAAAAATACCTTATCTCCAACATTGATCTTGGGATCAGATGTTTTACTATTACTTCTCTCTACCATCTCTCGAGTCGCGGCTGAAGTGGAAAGCTCCAATAACAACCATGCTGTGTCTTACTGAAAATCTGCACAATAAAGTGACCAAAGAAAAAGTGATGCTGTTTGCAGCATCACTCACCTGCTGCCAATTAACTACCTAATCATCAAGCTCCAAAGACTAAATCAACTTTGGCAAAAGTGTATCCATATAATTATATCTTCAGTTTTACATTCTCATAGGTACAACTTATAATTGTATTATCATATTATATTTATCATTTAAAATAAAAGAGAAAAAAGTAACCTTTCCTTCAAAAACCAAAATCCTGAATTTGAGTCAAATTTTAACCAGCAAAGCTCTTCACATTAACACAATATATATATCATATTATGATATATCTATATATATTAGTATGATAGTATATATCTATATATATATATATATCTACATATATTATATATATTATCTATATATAATATGTCTATAATAATTATATATATATATATATCTATGATAATATATATATATTTATATATATATATTATATATAATATATATTAATATATATTACAAGAAAATATATGTATGTATATATCGATTACTCTATATATAGATAGTATTACTTATATAATATCTAATATATATAAATAAAAAACCAAAATCCTGAATTTTGAGTCAAAATTTTAACCAGAAAGCTCTTCACATTAAGACAATATATGATATAATATATATATTTATTATAATTAATATCTATATATATAGATATATATATCTAATACTATATATATCTATATGTCTTATAATAATACTATATATTATTATAATATAATATAATATATATATATATGTGTGTGTATATATATATATATATATATATATATATTATATATATATATATATATATATGGATATGTATATATATAATATATATATATATATATATATATATATAATATATACATATATATATATATATATATATGTATATATATATAATATATATATACATATATAGATCTATATATATATATTCTATATATATATATATATATATTATATATATATATGTATATGATATATATATATATATCTATATATATATATACTATATAACTATCATATATATATATATATATAAACCACAAAGTGTAATAGATACACGTGGCTTGGGTACCTACAAACCTCTGCGTAAAATTCCTAGTAGAAACAGATATAGACTGGTAAATGCCAGAGGGAATCAGCCTCTATATTATCAGTACCCAGGAGAACATTTAGGAGAACTTTTGATAATATGAAAACCATGGGTGGAGACTTTATCAACTAGGAAGATTTTTGTGTGGTGTGGCTGGAATAAACAAGAGATATATGATCCCCTGTGGAAGTAGCCTTCAAATTCTTTGTGACTATTAGTGGCCTGAGAACTTACTTTCCAGTGATATAGAGTGGCAACTGGATAGGACTGAATATGGAAGAAGTATGACTGGATGGATACAAAAGGCCATCTTCTATAGATTTCCTTGGCAATATTACACCTTGCCCTGATGTTACAAGCATCTACTTTGAGTAAGAAATTTCTATTAGCATCAAGAACCCAAAGAGCATGACCTCTAAATAAACGTTTTAGTTGCTCAGGGCAGGCTTACAATCTTCAGATCAGATATATGAGCCAGTGTTGAAGGGTATGTAGAAAATCCTCAATGATTTTTTAGATTTGGGAACAGGTTACTGAAGGATTTCCTCTATATCATCAGCTTTGAGGCAGAAATGCCCTGCTGTGCCTATGATGTAACCATGATATAAAATAGTAACTTTACAAAACACTGAAATATTCAGATGTCTCTGGAAACTGGAACAACCTTTCAATACTCAGACAGAGCTGCCTCTAGTTCCTACAGCTGTGATTTATCTGCAAATGGTTTCCATTTATCCCTGGTTTGTTGCCCACACTGAGTATCATGGAAGAAGTACCTGTTTGAGAATGGTTTTCTACAAGTTACGATCCTTTGATCAGTAGACAATCCTAAAGAAAAATAGAATTTTTCCTGAAATACGAACTCTTCTGTACCACTAACTTTTCTGATATCTTTTTGCAAGACGAAACTGTGCCACGTTTTGACCGATTACGAAAATCATAAGTTTAAGGCTTTTCTTAGCAGGGAATTCTCTATAAAGGCAACAGTGGTTAAATGTCTCATTCATACATAACTACTGAAGCGTAGATGGGATTTCTGTTCATAATTGTTCCACATCACCTGGAGCTTTACTTACCTAAATACAAAAACTAAACTCCCTTATTCACCTGGACATTGCATGCACTTTCTCGCTTCATGGATTTACAAGATCCTTCCTTTGCTATAAATCTGGAGTTTTGTTTGTACAATCCTTTCTAGGTATTCGTAGTCTTCTCATTAACGCTAGCGAAAATTGTATCATATCTTTTCTCCATTCTATCGTCCTCAATTGCCCTTTTTTGAAACACTGACCAATCCTTGCTGCTATGCTAACCTTGATGATGTCAATTACGCATACATCCAGATTTATCAAACTCTTCATTCATCTTACTCCACATATAGTATGCAAATGGCATGTCCTATTATACATGAGAGTATTTCTAGGGTGGATTCAAATTATACTTGGCACTAACAAGTAGTTATGTGCCACTGTCTTGAAGACCAAAGTTGTCTCACATATCCCAGTTAATATGATTACTGATGATATATTTCTATTTAATATGGGTACAGGCTGATGCAGAGCAAGTCATAATACGGTCACTTCGTGTCAAGCAGTCTCCTAAAGAATAATGTTACATGAAAATATGAAATATATTGATAAATCAATAGCTAATAAATAAAGAAGCAAAAAAACACAAATGACATCTGCAAAATATACTTACTACAAAGAAGGATGGAAAGAATGATAGCCTTAAAATATAGATTTTATTTCAGTTTGAGATGCAAGTGCTGGTAATACATTGTTTTGTTGGTGTAACCGATTTCATTCTTATCAAAATGTTTTTCCCTATTCCAGCAATTTCTGCAAGTTTAACAGGACCATACATAATAATGCAATAATAACTATAGCTGTTATATAACAACAATTATATTAATGGTTCTGGAACTGCCTTTAGTAATTATTAATACATTATATAAGAGTTTACTGGTTTTGAACTTTTACAGCAATATTCGTCCTGTTGGTTTTGAATAAAATCAGGCTTCTCAAAGACTTATAATTCTGATCAGACGTTATTTTTTTTATTCACATTAGAATTCTTTCCTAGCTTTCTTTTTTTATTACTATAAATAAAAAACAAACAACATCATTGAGGACAGATGGAGTTTGCCACGTGTTTATGTTACACTTTTAAATAGCCTTAAAAGGCTGGATGGTAAATATATATATATATATATATATATAGTATATATATATATATATAGTATATATATATATATATATATATATACATATATATATATATTATATATGTATTTATATATATACATATATATATATATATATATATATATATATATATATACATATAATTTTATATTAGCTTTATCAAGTGCACAATTGTTCTGTGTATTATTAATACAGCTAATAACAGGACTTCATTGAAACTAGATGGTATCTAGATAGTATCTAGCAAGATACCATCCATTTTGAATGAGGTCCTGTTTGTAATTGTATGTATGTATGTATATATATATATATATATATATATATATATATATATATATATATATATATATATATATATATATATAATATAATTAGTTTTTACCATATGCCTTTTCTCTTAAACTGGAGTAGCCCATGATTTCTCAGTGAGTCTTTACAAATAGCACTACTAACCTTCCTCCTCTTCTCGATCCCAGGAATCAGCTGATAGCCACTTGCAGCTGGGTAGACTGGTGGACAAACAGTAGAGGGGAGAGCGAGCCATGGACCTAGCAAACTCGAGCCAAGCGACGCTGCAACGCGCAGTCAAAAATTTCGCTGATTGCATCTTTGGTGATGGGTGCTATTCCTAACTATGATATATTCATGACATTCTGACTCAACATTTAATTCAGAGTTACATTTGGTAATCGACGAGCTTTATTATTTTCGTGGGAATAAACAATTATGGAATGTAGATATGCTTATGCATATGCTAAAATAAGCTTTGGAAATAAAGAGTGTTCTGAAAGCACGACACTTCTTTGTGGAAGCAGCCGAATATAAATAGTTGAGTTAAGATTTATGAGTGTGAAATAGTTTTTCTTTAAGGACACGAAATAAGCGTGGTGTCTGGACGGAGATATATATATACACGGATGATTGAGCCAGTGAGCAGTAATTTGAAAGTTCTTTGAAAACACCGAAGAAGTGTCCCTAAGGCGGCAGACGAACATGGATAAAGGACTGATTACGACTTTCTAAGTAGTTAGCTAAGGACACGAAAGTCATCTATGGACGTAAGCAAACACGGATGATGAAATGACGACTAAAAGCATGATTTGTGAACATATTCTCTCTTATTGACGGACGGGGACGAAAATGTAGTACAGTTGAATCAGGAGCTTACATTTAGAAAACCTTTGATCCTTAGACGTACAATAGGTATTATATGTAGACGGTGACGATATGTGAAGTAGAATACGGATGACATTTAAAGATAAACATGAATTAGGGAAAAACTCTCTATTGCGAGAGTATATATAATGTTCTAAAGGGTCCACAATAATACAAAGTGTTAAGAGCCCGTGTATAATTTTTAAGACTTTACAAAAAGCTTTCGAACCCTTCCCTGGGTTCATCTGCAGTCCAAAAAAATTTTTTTGTTTGACTAAGATGAACCCAGGGAAGGGTTCGAAAGCTTTTTGTAAAGTCTTAAAAATTATACACGGACTCTTAACACTTTGTATTATTGTGGAGACCCTTTAGAACATAAACATGAATGCTCGACACAAGAAATATTTTTTAATTATTTGCTCTGTAGAGGTTGAAAATGTGCTCTCTTTGGACGCAGACGAACATGGACGGTTTTACAGTGAACAAAACACCAAGTCTTGAGCATCTTTGCGATATAGACAGCATCTACGACAAGCTTCTTTTCCAGCAAGAAAATCACCGTAAATGTTAATGGACTTCGTGTAAGGAATAGTGAGAATAATGATGCATGAAATTTCCTTAGTTACAGGTATATCCTGAGTAGGACACTTGTTCTATGCAACTGCAACGACATCAGGTTAGGATTGTTGGGTTCAGATGGTTGAAATAGCCGAATACTGATCTGGAACCTCTGACCAAAGACGTGGGATTCTCCAGTCACGTTGTGGATTCTTCCACAGATAAATGGAACTCAATTTCAGATAGGAAAGAAGATTATTACGATTATCTTAGCAGGAAGATGAAGATACTGAGACAATAATGGTGAAGAAGGTAGAAGAAGGGCTAAGGTAGGATATGGAGAAGAAGAATGAAATACAGAACTACTTGTCCTCTGAAATTTCAAGGATGAAAATCAAATGCACTACGAAAGTTTGAAAGGGAAATTGTTTTCCAGATCACATGAATGTTATATAATAACTGTTTTACTTTTCATAAACGATGACCTTTGTAACTCTAGTTTCGAGGCATAGTTTCATAGGGAGTCCTTTATCAAAGAAGACAAAGGTCACTAATTTTTCCAAGGATGAAAGTCAAATGCACAACAAAAGTTTGAAAGGGAAATGGTTTTCCAGATCACAAGAATGTTATATAACTGTTTCACTTTTCATAAACCAATACCTTTGTAACGCTAGTTTCGAGGTATAGTATCATAGGGGGTCCTTTATCAAAGAACGCAAAGGTCACTAATTTTATGACAATGAATGCTCCATTGAAACAGAATTCACGGAAAAAAAATCTGAAAAAAAGGTAAGCGTAAGATGCGCAACAAGTCGAAAGGGAGGACCTATACAGATGCAGGATGATTTTAAAACATATATAAGAACAAGCCACTTCCTGTGTCTCTTGTGGTCCTTAAGGTCAATGAATTCAATCCTTAAAATCATGATGAGGAAATCATGACTTATTAAAAGCTTTTCAAGGTCGCTGTAGGGATCTTTGTTATACCAGGACTTTTCTCTTGGAAGAGACACCCTTGCTTGAACTCCTTAAACACCTGCACTGGGAGGGGACGAATCATCTCCTGCTTCAGCTCGATTCGACCTGATGCCAAGCCCCTGGCGACCTCCTCGGGGGTCAGATTCGACGCCCTGTAGCCCCACTTGATTTCGTTCTCCCGAATGAGCTTGTAAATCTTCGCCGGCGTGACCATCCCGGCGAAGTCGCGGTCTTGCGACCTGAAGAGCTGTAAACCTATAGTGTGGGGTTTAATTACCGGTTTCTCTTCGGGGGAAGGTGGGGGGGCTGGGGGCAACACCTGCCGCTCCGCTGAAGTTGGACTTGGAAGGAATTTCTTCGGATTGAGCAGAGCAGTTGGTCGATGATTCTCCCCTGGGATTTATTCTTCCGCGGGGGTTTCGTAGGTGCCGGAGGGAGATAGCGCTTCAGCGACATACTCTCCGGCCCTTGGTTGTCTTCCGGTGGTCTCTTCAGGTCGTCTAGACTGTGGGTGGTTATCAGTGATTCTAAGAAAAAGACCTTTTTGCTGATTTTAGTCCGTTCGTGGGTCTCGTTACCCTTGTCGAGGCTATTGACATTGCCCTTGGCATTCCATGGATCTTGTAACTTGACGATGCCCAGTATATTTGACGTATCCAGGTCCTCCTCAGGGAAATTCACGCCACCTAGCCCGTTCAGGTCGTACATTTGCCTAACGTGGAACTGGAATGTTCCTGGGTTGATGGCGTTCATGATGTAGGCGTGGAAAAGACTCGTCAGTATCTTATTGACCATCGGTTTCATAGCGTTCACGTTGGCTAAGTTCTGGATGGTTATATCATCGGCCTCACTGGGCGGTAGGGCACTGGCGTAAACTTTGCGATGGGTCTGTTTTTTCGACGTTGCTCTTTCTCTCACCTCTCTCTCTTTCGCTCGCAGTAATTTCTTCCTCTCTTCGCAAACAGAAGCGAATGTGCGGTGATCCTCACCACAATTAAGACACTTCTTCTTGAGACTGTGGCACTGGTCGTACCTGTGGTCTTCGGCAGCGCATTCGCTGCACAAAGTGAGGTCAGCAGGTTTCTCGCAGTCCTTCGCCAGGTGCGTGTATGCGTAACAGTTGTAACAAGGTCTGAGTCGGATGAAAATCTCCCGCTCGATCTGTCGCGTCGTGTGATGGAAACCTAACATATCAAGACCTTCTTCTAAGGCCTTCGACGCCTGTGCAACCTGCTGGAATTTCACCTTTAAGGTTCTGGTCGAACTAGGCAGCTTGATGACGGCGTCTGCCTTCGCCCAAGGCTGGCCGCTCTCGATATCTTCTCTTATCTTGTTCTCGTCAAATTCCATGACGATCGGGTCCACTCCTCTGACCACGACGGTCCGCTTCGAGTCGACCTCCCTGGAAGTCTGGACGGTGAAGTTCTCGTCGGCGAGTATCTTGGCGGCGTCCGGGTGGCTGATCCTGTCCACGTACTCGTCGCTGACCGAGATCGTGAAAGAATTCTTGCCGTCGATGATCTTGTTGACTTTACATTTGAGTATTTCGCAAAGTACCTTCCAGAGCTCCTTTCTTCTCTTCTCTCCCACCGGGTTCAGGTCATTTATCCTTATGCTGTTCATGTCGATCCTGGAAAAGAAAGGGGTAGGATGTAATGAATTAATTCTGCTCACTATGAATTTTCCTAAAATCATATTCAAAAGCTAGCTTTAGAGCGTGAAATACAAATAATACATATTGGTAGAAATTTGCATTATATTAATTGGGGTGACTGTATAAATGAACTGACAGTCAGTGAGTCTTTATTAGCATATGTTTTGTATATATACTCTTGTAAGACATCCTATCTCCATATTTTACCAGTGATCAAGAACACAGAAGAAAGTGCTCGAAATAGTGCTTTACTGTAATATATTTAATTACCAATTTCTTTCTCAATATTAATATACTCAGCTCATAAATCTCATAGAAAACATGCTTGGCAACCTGTTAAAGCATATTTTAACATTCAGTACACTTGAAGCAGTTGGGCTGAATTTGCGAACTTTTGTTACGTACAATGGCTTACAGCCAATCAGGTTTCATTTGCTCACACCCACACACACATACGCACAACATACACACACACACATACACACACACACACACACACACACACATACAGACACACACACATTAAATATTGTTCTGAACTTCACCCTGGTTTCTGTGGACTCTAACTTACACTGATAAGGCATCGGAAATAGTTCCATAAACGAGAAAGCAGTAGCGTCATGAAAAAATGCATATTAAGAGATACTTAAGAGATACCAAAGCAATACTGGAAAAGGAAGCCAACAATAAAGTAGAAAATGCTGATGATAAAATAGGGCCCCCTCGGCAAAATGGAAGAGAAATAACAATTTCATAACTCTGATAACATCATTAAAAATTGCACATGACTCCCCGGGGCTTAAAGTGGCTTGCTCTGAAGGGTCAGCTTTCAAAACACCGCTGGAAGCGAAGGATGGAAGTAACTTCATTCTTTATAAAGTTTTTATTTATACTTTGAAAACATGTCACTCATGTATTATTTTTCTTTTTGAATGTTGCGCAAAAGGTAATCTTATAGGTGATAGTAAACAAATAATATTTGTTTTCAAATTGTCGTGGACGGCTATGAGGTCAACAAGGTCAATATGTGACCTAGATAAAAGTACAAAAGATAATGCACAAAATATGGGCTATTAATATTAGCAAGCTCTCGTGCTCATCTTGAATGTTGTGCAAACAGTAGAATATAGGGGACAGCAAACAAATATTTTTTTTCAAATTGTCGTGGACGCGCATGAGGTCAATATGTGACCTAGATAAGAGCACAAAAGGGAATGCACAAAATATGGGCTATTAATATTAGTAAGCTCTCGTGCTGGCATAAGACCAACGTAACTACAAACAATGGGTTTTTGCTCACTGAGGTTTGGCATTTCCAGGATCACTCCAACAGGCTTAGTTAGGACATTGTATCCAAACACTGATTTGAATGATTTCGGTCCTGTTCAAAGGCTTTGCAATAAGCTGTTCTTTCCCCTATTTCCATACAACGTTGACAGATCGCTCTGTCTTCCGCGGAATCTGTAAATACCTCATTAAGGGAAGTTGCTTCACAACTGAGGGACCTATAATTCCTTACCTCATTAAGGGGCACGCTCTACGCGCACGATTGTACTTGAGAGAGAGAGAGAGAGAGAAGGAGAGAGAGAGAGAGAGAGAGAGAGAGAGAGAGAGAGAGAGAGAGAGAGAGAGAATACTTCCTGTTTTTCTAGGAATTCGTTACCGAAACTAGTAATTGGGACTTATCGGTTTCCGAATCTCGCAAGGAAATGAGACATTCAGATGTAATTTATTGCTGTGCTTGAACGAAAAATCACTTACATGGGATTTATCCGTGGTTTAACTTCGTTCAGAATTTTTCTTTTTTAAAATAAGAAAGAATAAAAGAATGCAAACCACACAGACTTTTCAATATAAATAAAGAAATAGCATATTAATATATATATATATATATATCCTCTGATATATATAGATATATATATCATATATATTTTATATATTATATATATCTATTTATATATATATATATATATAGATATAC
The DNA here is from genome assembly GCF_015104395.2 of Macrobrachium nipponense. Lineage (NCBI taxonomy): Eukaryota > Metazoa > Arthropoda > Malacostraca > Decapoda > Palaemonidae > Macrobrachium > Macrobrachium nipponense. The sequence goes on along the minus strand of NC_061093.1, from coordinate 55,604,096 downwards.
ATATATATATATATATATATATATTATATATCTATATATATATATACTATAGATATATATATATTATATATATATATATATATATAGATATATATATATATATATCTATATATATATCTATATATATCTATATATATATATATATATATATATATATATATATATATAATATATATATATATATATATATATATATATATATATATATACCATACTATACGCACATGTATAACACACATATACGCTTGTGTGTAAACACGATTATCCTGAATTGAGGCAATTGCTGAGTAAGGACAAGACAACAATACATCCATAGCTGAGAAGTTTTGCACTCAGTGTTAAAAAAAAACCTTTCATAATATTATCCGCACAGCGAATCAAACCCACTATATAGATTGTACCCATAGCTTATATTTTGCATGCACTCTCGCTTCCTGGGTGGACAAGACCCAATACTTTTTAGTATCTCTTTCACACTACCCATCCCTTCATAATTCTTTTTCTCTTCACCATTCTTCAACACATGCTGAGCAATCTCAAAAAAGTCTGTTTCATCTTTTCAGTCATGTAACCCTATTGACCATTCTAACGTCCTTTATTGTTTCCCTTCACAGGCAGTCCCGGGTTACATCAGGTTTGGGTTAAGTCATTCCAGACTTACTGAGTTACATCAAGTTCGGGTTAAGTCGTTCCGGACTTGAGTCGCTTGCTTCACGGCGCTGTTAACCTGCTTTACGGCGCTGTAACCCGGACTTATAGCGCTGCTGCCATTTATTCCCATTATAATTATGATGATTTGGGTTAAGGCGATTTTCTGTTTACAGCGCCCTGCCAGGAACGGAACCCTCAACAACTTCTCTTTCGTTCCATGCTCCTCAAAACATCCTCCAAATTAACTCTTTGGATATAGTAATACGCTTCTCTAAGTTCATGTACAGTCACATAAAACTTTTTCCTTCGTTATTATTATTCGCAGCCAGTCTCCTTCCCTTTCAACTGAAAGATCTACATTTGATCGCGATCTGAATCAGAAATTTATTTCTGGCACTCAGAAGAGATAATAAGAATGAAATGCAATCAAATTGTTTACTCACTGGTACGTTAGGCTGTAAGTTTGCCCAGGTAAAGAAAATAAACCTTAGGTACAGAAGTGCTTAGGTTCCAACTGCTATTATGAATTGTCTGGGTCAGTTGGTAGTCCATCAGCCAATGAAGCTGCAGATAAAAAATCAGCAGAAACAAGATCAAGTCTGGGCGATTGTACCTGCCACTGTATAATGAAATAGGTCTCCCAGGACGACCATTAGCTAATTAGTTGCATCTGCTGATGACATTCTGCAATATGACAAAAGTTCCGGTTGTTGCAAATAGATTTCTATGGGATGCGTGGGTAGGCTTTTAGATGTGTTGCTGTTTGGGTATTTATATGCATACATACATTTTATTTATATATATATATATATATATATATATTATATATATATATATATATATATATATATATATATGACTGGTAAAAATGTTCTGCTGCAACTGAATTTCATCTAATAAAAGGAGCCCATAAAAACGCCAAAAAATAGAAAGAAAGTATTGTATATTATATTTCTGAAATAATATACAGTGCTTTCTTTCTATATTTTGGCGTTTTTATGGGCTCCTTTTATTAATATATATATATATATATATATATATATATAT
>NC_061093.1:55584898-55594898 GCF_015104395.2 Macrobrachium nipponense | reverse complement strand
TAATTAGAATTGCCACTTGATTAGAGATTAAACACTATGCCTGCTGGTTGTTAGCATCCGCATGTATACAGGCAGTCCCCGGGTTGCGGCGAGGGTTCCGTTCCCGACAGGATGCTGTAAGCTGAAAATCGCCTCAACTCGGATCATCATCTTACTATAATGGGCATTATGTCTGTCCGTTCATCTGTCATTCAATCATGGCCAAACAGCTGGGCCGATGGGCATGAAACTTGGCAGGGTTATAGTGGGGACCCCTAAGATGGTTTATAATGGGGTTGCATCCTACCACCCGCCCCCCTCCGAAGGGTGTAGGGGTGAGAAGGGATTCCCTGAAACGGAACTGGTTCTGCCTGTGGAATGGGGCTGGTTATGCCTGTAGACTTAGTTACCTTACGAATTTATCATACATAATATTTGTATACATATGTTTGCTAGTAATTATAATGGGAATAAATAGCAACAGTACTGTAAGTCCGGGTTACAGCGCTGTAAATTATTATTGTTGTTATTATTCACTAGATGAAATCTATTCATGTATAACAATCCCACAGGGGCCATTGGCTTGAGATTCAAGAGATGCAAGCTTCCAAAGAATATTAAGGTGTTCGTTAGGAATAAGTAAGAGGAAGTAAAGGGAAATACAGAAAGAAGAGATGCTACTTAATAAAAAAGAAAAAGATAAATTGATGAATAGATAAATAGACAAAACTGAATTGAAATGTAAGAGGAATAGAATCAGGGTAATAATGCAATTGCATTTTCCCTTAAACATCTGAAGAAGTTCCAACTGCATGACATCCTCTGTGGGGAGACTATTCCACAGTCCCACGGTGTGAGGAACTAAGGACACGAGTCTTCAAAACATATTTACCTTTAGTCATTGGAGATTTCCTAATACCAATTTTGGGCCCCCTTCCTCCCCCCCCTCTCCGTTCCCCCCTCGGTCCCGCCAGTGTGAAGAGACACCCTAATTGCTCACTTATCTCGGTTTTCTGCAGCAACGAGATGGATCCTTTATGAGCGTCTGCCACGGAACGAAACCGACACGCGAGAGGTGAGACAAGGGGTCACATGACCGCACCCAAAAGAAGAATAAGGAGGAGAAGGGGGAGAAGGAGGAGGAGAAGGAGGAGGAGGAGGAAGAGGAGGAAGGAGGAGAGGAGGAGGAGGAGGAAAAGGAGAAGGAGAAGGAAGAGAAGTAGGAGGAGGAGGAGAAAGAGGCCCTTCGATTGAATGGGATCTCCTGATTGAATTTGCTTGGAAGGGGAATCAGCCCCCTTCTGGGAGGGAAGAAAATGGAAATAGAATGTGATAATGACGATGACGATGATGGCGAGAGGGAGGAAGAATCTTGGAAAGGGAGGGAGAGGATGATCGGTGATAAAAGAGGAGAGGGGGCAGTAAGGATGGAGAGAAAAACAGATTAACTTTAAGACCTTAGGGAGGTACAATTGGAAACAGGAGATGGAATAAAGATGAAGAGGGAGGGGAAATGAGGATGAGGATAAAGGAGTAAAAATGAAAACTGGCAGGAGAAGGACGACGTGAAATAGAGAGGAGGAATAACAAAAGCAAAAAATAGGTGGATAGAAAAGACGAAATAAGATATAAGAGGATAACTGGTAGGATAAGGACGACATGAAATAGAGATGAGGAATAACAAAAAAATGGATAGAACAGACGAATAAAAAAGGGGAGAAAGTGAGGGACAAGAAAATAAATAGAGGAAAAGCAAGGTGTGTGAAATGACGTGTCCTGCTATGCGCCAAGGAGTCAAGCGTGCTCGATGGGGTAGATTGTGTGAAGGTCGTTGTTGGTGACGTCCTAGGCGAGGTTGGGGTGGGGGGAGAAGGTTAAGGACGTGAGAAGGGGGCGTGGGTAGGGGGTGGGATGTTATGAAGTGGGTAAAAGGGGTAGGGGGAGTGAGGACGTGAGTGGGTGCTATTTGTCGCAAAGAGGAATGTCAAATCCATCGACAGGAATTGACTGCATCAGTCGTTGGAAACTTTGTCGAGGCAGTGTTGAAAAACGTATAGCTTGTGGTTCTCAACCCTATTTTTGGCCCATGCACCTTTTCGTTTTATGTCAGAGGGTCATGCCCTACCCTCCAAATAATTCCAAAATAATATGCAGGAAAATACTAACTCAAACGCGAGATAGCTGGTAGGAAGCCCAGCGTGACCCGTCAATAGTGCGGACCGATGCACACTTGGTTTTGTTATGATCCTACTTTGAGCCTTCCAGTCTGTGGACGCAAGTCCCCCTAGGAGGGCATCGCCCCCCCCCACCCCCTAACCCTGGTTAAGACCCACTAAAGAAATATCCAAGTTATTCTCACGAGGTTTTAAAGCCACAATGCACAAAATAAACTGAGTTTGAACGGACGTGATCGCTGAGAGAAAAAGTTTCAAACTTTAAGAAAACGATGTTCAAAAGTGTTGGAACGTCTTACTAAGAATTCGGCGATACTTTCTCGTCCGGGAATGCTATTTATTTGTGAATAATTCATGACATTTTGGCATTCAACATATAGCTGCATTATAAACAAAAACACAAATTGATCACGAGTGTATTTCAGTAAGCTCTTCATGCATCAAAACTGCTACTATCATATGACATACTTACGGGCTAAAGCACCCTAGTAGATATTGAATACTATTCCTAGGTAGGTGCCTACGCCCCAATAATGCGAATATGCATCTAATTCACGTGAATGTCCTCTGAAAATTTACATTACCTTAGCCTGCGTCCTCGTTATTGGCGTAAAATCCGTAAAAGGCTAACTGACGAAAGCCAGATCGCGCCAGAAGCACTTCTTTCTTTGACAGGGCCTGAAAGCGACTACAATCAGAATTAAGCAACAACCTTGGCCGTGGAGGATCAGATTCTGTTGCCAGTTACCCTTTTCACTCGTTTATATTCTCGATACAACAACGATATTCGTCTCGTCAATTAAGAACATTATCAGTCGTGATTATCCCGATCATAAATATTCAAATGTAATTGAATTTTGCACGTAGGTGCCCGTTGCAATAACAGAGATTAATACGACTATCGGCAACTGCAAGCGATGTTGCATGACAATGATGGTGTTTTGGGAGTTTTCGTCTCTCTCTCTCTCTCTCTCTCTCTCTCTCTCTCTCTCTCTCTCTCTCTCTCTCTCTCTAGTAGCCATTTAAGACGATGCGGCTAAATTGCCATGTAGATTTCGTTAATTAAGCGGATTCATTAATTTTTATGGTCGGGCATTTACTGTCAACTGTAATTTAAGGTGATGTAACCCTAGGAACGTTAGTGCTCTAAAAATGGTTATTTGTTATTTTATATTTTGTTATTTTATATCGATTTATTTCTTTTCCTCAATTTTATGGTGCATTTTCAAAAGACTGCGAGAGGAACACCTGGCACTAACAAATATCTATTGGTATTAATATTGTAGATAAAAAATAATTAAAAGAAAAGTCCTGTACACTTGAATATTAGTGAGAGAGAGAAATGAGTCTTATTAATATTGTAGATAGAAAAATAAATACATGAAAATCCTGTATACTTTAAAAATAGTGAGAGAGAGAAATGAGTTGTACTAATATTGTAGATAAAAAATAATTAAAAGAAAAGTCCTGTATACTTGAAAGATAGTGAGAGAGAGAGAGAGAGAGAGAGAGTTGTATTAATATTGTAGATAAAAAAATTTAAAAAGAAAAGTCCTGTATACTTGAAAAATAGTGAGAGAGAGAGAGAGAAAGTGAGTTGTATTAATATTGTAGATAAAAAAATAATTACAAGAAAATCCTGTATCCTTGAAAAATAGTGAGAGAGAGAGAGAGAGAGAGAGAGAGAGAGAGAGAGAGAGAGAGAGAGAGAGAAATGAGTTGTATTAATATTGTAGATAAAAAATAATTAAAAGAAAAGTCCTGTATACTTGAAAAATAGTGAGAGAGAGAGAGAATGAGTTGTATTGGTATTGTAGATAAAAAAAAATAATCAAAAGAAAAGTCCTGTATAATTGAAAAATAGTGAGGAGAGAAATGAGTTGTATTAATATTGTCGAAAAAATGAAATAAAATTAAAAGAAAAAGGGGTATAATGACAAACTCCTTTTTTACTGAAACAAAAGAAAAGTCCTGTATGCTTGGAAAAAGATTTCTGTAATGAAATTAGAAGTTTATTGACCGTTCGACAAGAAATTAATAAGTAAATAGATAAATAAATAAATAAATAAATAAATAAATAAATAAATAAATAAATAAATTAAATAAATAAATAAATAAACAAATTATAAATTTTTTTACAAAAGTTCTAATTTTTAAAAAGTAAATAAATAAAAAATAAAAAGATAAAATGTTTAAATTTTTTCTTTAAAAAAATTCTAATTTTTCATATACCAGATAGATGGGGCCCATGAAATTTAACCTTTCGAATAAGTTATGCTATTAATAATTTCTAGAGAGTTTTTCTTTACGACACTACCACCCTCAACAATAAGGGTAATAAAGCTATTGAGTGGTGCGAGGAGTTGCGTTTTAAGCTGAGTAATTAAAACCATTAATTTCAGGGTCCAAACTGAGCGGCGTCCTTGACCCCATTTTTTGGCTCCTGGGAAGACGAACCAGGCGAAGGAAAACACCGACGAAAGAAGCGAGAGAGAGAGAAAGAGAGAGGAAAAATGGGTGAGAATAATTGCGAACGAGGAAATGGGATAAAGTGGAGGAATGAAAATGGGAGCGAGATAATGTTAATTCAATGCGAACTCTAATGGCGATTTCGTCTTTCCTTTTTTTTTTATTTATCTATTTTCTTTTTTGAAATTGCAGTTGGTGTGGAAAGCTTCAATGCCCATTATCAAGCCTGGGTCTGATGGTGATAAGTTGAGAGAACAAAGGATATGGGGCAAACGGAAGACAAGAACGAATTCAGGAGTCGCAATGAATGGAGCAGTCAGTCGTATTTTACAAGGGAGCTGATTCAAAAAATTGAATTTCTTCAGACCATGTGTAAAACGTAAGGTAATTTGGGTGTGATTATCTGTAATGTACCAATAAACTCGCACTATTTACAACGGTCTTGCGCTACGTCAGAAGCCCTTTTCTCGCATTCTTTTCATAGTCCCTGACAGCAAACATTCCCTTCATTATACTCTTCCACAGACTGTCCTCTTGAACTATTCTATGCCCTGTCTCATGCCCTTGATAATGTACTCCTATAGCCATTCCTTTCGTAACCCAATTCAATCCTCCACAGACTGTCCTCTTGAACTATTCTGTGCCCTTGATAATGCACTCCTATAGCCGGTCCTTTCGCAACCTAATTCAATCCATCTTCAGGTAGTCAGTCTAATCTATGGACCCTTCGCGTGCAGCAGTTGATTGAAGAAGCCATCGTAACACACGAGAGACCAGGCTACTTGCTTTATAATTTGTAAAAATCATAGATCCTCAGATTAATTGGTTTATTCCCTCTACCGAGAAATTTTTTTCACTTTTAGTTGTGATGAACAGTTCACTGGGTCAGAATATGAGTCAAATTTTGTTCACGTCTTGTAATTACCAGTTCACTGGGACAAGCAAGTTGCGTGTTCCACTGGACTTTTCATGAACAAATCATTTCTGTGGCCCATCTAATGTGAAGTTTTCTATCATCAACTATCAACCCCACCTTTATGACATCAGACATACCGTTGACTCGTTGTTGTTGCTTTAGATTAAGCTGACCTTATGTCAGCACGGGCTCTTCCTCATAGAGCAGCCATTAAACAGGATAACTCTAGTTGTTGTTGGTTGTTGTTTTAGACTGTGCTGACCTTATGCCAGCACGGGCTCTTGCTAGCAGCCTCTAAACAGCATAACTGTAGTTGTTGCTGTTTTAGATTAAGCTGGCCTTATGCCAGCACGGGCTCTTGCTCATGGAGCAGCCCTTAAACAGGATAACTGTAGTTGTTGTTGTTTTATATTAAACTGGCCTTATGCCAGCACGGGCTCTTGCTCATAGAGCAGCCCGTAAAAATGTTTACTCGTAGGTTTCCAAGGCAGGTCAGTACCGCTTAGAATCACCGATGGAAGCTTTACCACTATCATGTTATATATTATTATAGTACATTATCACACTAAACTCTGTTACATTTTGTCAAACTCCTTCTTGTGAGTTTACACTGTCATTCCAGTGTCAATCACGCTCAAGAGAGCAGATTGGGTGTAGGTACAAATCTGTGCCCTGTCGAAACTTCCAGTAAACCGTAGAAAGAATCCAGTCAGAGTAAAATAATATTATTCATAGTGAGGCCTGGGGAGACAAAGGAACGATTAATAATTACGAAACTGATGCAAACTGCACTAAAGAAGCTAAAAATGCAAATTAGTACAAGCAGTCCGACTTAGGTTATCATTCTGCATTGAATAATCGAACAATATTCAATACCCTGTAGCTAACGGAAGAGGAATTCCAGAGGACATTGTAAATAAGTAATGTGAATATTTTCAACGTCATAGACATTGGTAGCTTTAAGAATAACGATTATTGGCAGGTTTGAGTATCAATGCTCTCACGAATACCTTATCTCGTCAGAGAGAAAGAGAGAGAGAGAGAGAGAGAGAGAGAGAGAGAGAGAGACGGAGAGAGAGAGATAGAGAGAGAGAGATGAGAGAAGAGAGAGAGAGAGAGAGAGAAGATAGAGAGAGAGAGATAGCCAGCGTAGTAATCATTCCTCTAGTCAGCCATTAAACTAAGTATCCCAGTGTGGCATATTAAAATTGAATATGTTGGCTCGTCAGCCTTCCCGTTCTTCCACTTTTTCTTCCTCTTCTTGGCATCCTTACAGAGACAGAGATATCTCAGAATATATATACTCCAATGACGTATCCTCTCCATTTTAGTCTTCTTAGTCGCCTCTCTTCTCCTCACTACTACAGGATAAATATTCCTCTTACTCCGAATGGCGATTTCTCTCTCTCTGTTTTTGTAAGTGTGTTTATATACGTATATGGGCAGCTGCAGAGGAACAAGCAATCAGAGGTAGTGTCAAAGTAATTTTCTCTCTCACAAAGGATTGCAAAGATGCCACTGTTACCTGGTTCTTTTTTTTTTTTTTTTTTTTTTTTTTTGTGGCACGGCCCTCTGCGCTTGAAGGTTATTGTTTATCAATATATCTTTTATTATGACCTTTTATGCATATTTCAGCGAAATAGAGATAAATACTGAGAAATATAAAGAGACCTGCATACACACACACACACACACACGCACACATATAAATTATATATACACACACACACACACTATATATATATATATATATATATATATATATATATATATTATATATATATATATATATATATATATGTATAATATGGAATTACAATTAAGTGAAAGTGGAAACATAGCTGATAAGTACGTGTGCACCGACCAGGATATATATATATATATATATATATATATATATATATACTATATATATATATATATATATATATATATATATATATATATATATATATATATTTACATATATATATATATATATATATATATATATATATATATATATATATATAGTATATATATGCATACGTATGTGTATATATACTCTCAAAGAAACCACAAAAATTCATAGATTAATTGAATTCGTCCCTCTCTGGGAGCTATTTAGGGAACTCCAGCATACTCTGCTTACAATTGTTTAAGTCAGTTGATTTTTAGAATATCTGTCGGCTTATATAATGCACTTACTACTTCATATTAAGCTCAGCATTTCGCCGTGCTACGAGTTGGATAACCACACTAACCATTGCTCAGAATACTTTGGCTCAGCCGTAGCCTTTTATATGGGCCTTTCCCATCTTGAATTCGAATTGAATTTCTTGAAGGCAAACCAGAGGCACTCTCTCACTTCGTCTGCTTCTTCGCTTGCTTCTTTAGGCAGCCATTTATTTTAAGATGCTAGTGTGATTAAACGGTATATCTTTTCTTTGCTGTCCTCTTTCTGGGTTCATTTGTAATTTTTTATGAGTGCTACTTGCTAATGTTTATTCGATATATAGATTACGCTCTTTTTTTACCCTGAATTCAATTCCCTTGGTTTTGCCTTCTCTTCTCTTTTTCGTCCGTCTATTACACAGCTTGATAGGTTTAAGGGAATTTAAAGTCCTTACTCTTGAATAATTTATAATGATATTAATCATGTCTGCGACAATAAAAAAATGTTTTCTAAAACTTTTTCCGGTCATGCAAAGACAACATATTCAAATATCAAAAACTGGATAACGCAATCGACCATTCTAGATAGGTTAAGGGAATTTAAAGTAATTATTTTTCAGTAATTTATAATGATATCAATCGCATCTGTGATAATTAAAAAATGTTTTTTAAAACTTTTTCCGGTCATGCTAAGACAAAATATTCATAAATATCAAAAACTACATAACAAAATCGACCATTTTAGATAGGTTTAAGGGAATTTAAAGTCCTTATTTTTGAATAACTTATAATGATATCAATCGTATCTGTGATAATTAAAACTTTTTCCGGTCATGCAAAGACAACATATTCATAAATATCAAAAACTACATAACAAAATCGACCATTTTGCTGCGCACCAAAATTGATTATCAGCGGAAACGTGATTCAAACACCGTCCTAATGTACTCGCTTTGCATAATATCCTGTAGTGCTGAACAGAACCTTCCTCAATTATAGAAACGGCCAGAATCAAGTATCCATGACCGAGTTGCGCATTTCGTGCAAGGGACACAAAGCCGGTCTATATTTCGAGTTTGTAAACAAATGTCAGTCATCTGAATCGAAGTCCTTTGAAGTCTCCGCGATGAGGCCTTTGATGATTGCGCAGGCCTCATTGTACCTTGCACGATCACGTTCATTTTCGTCTTTAATTTTGCATGATCACGTTCATCGGTCTCTCGAGCACGTTCGTTTTCATCTTTAATTCTAGACGGGTTATTTATAGTTGTTGCAAGGAGTTAAAAGGCTTAGGATGTCTCAAAGACTTGTTAGTCCATCCTAGGAGGAGACATCGTGTGTGCGCGCACTCATCTCTAGGAGCAGGTTTTACCGTTTATTCACAGTGACCTAACGATTTTGTCTAGCTTTCTTTTAAACTCTTCCACACTGTTGCTGTTTACAACTTCTGGTGGCAGTTTATTCCACGTGTCACATATCTTTCATGTAAAGAATTTCCCGCAATGGGATGTGTTGCATCTCTTCAGTTCTAATTTCCATCCATTATTTCTTGTCTGGTTTTCGTTTAACGTAAATAGGTTCCTGACTACTTTTGTTGTGTCTTTCAGTATTTTAAATGTTTCTTGTAGCCTGGTTATTTACACCTGTCTATTGATCGTTGCAACTCTTTTAGCCTGTTTATCAACTATTTCAACACCTTTTACACCGTTCGGGTATGCTCATATTATCGTATAGATCACTCAATCTTTCATCTTCAGAAGGACAGACTGTTCCAAGATGTTTATTTTCATCGGTTGGTCTGTCACGTTCGAGAACGTCATTCATTCTAACATGTTTCGTCAACGGTCGCTCCTCTGTCAGTCCGTCTGTTCAAAATGGTGTGAAGTTAATGGGTTACTTTCATATCAATTTACACTGCTTATGAAGATGGCTTGTTTTTATCTTTCTAAGGAGTTTTATTTCGTTTTTCTACGTATGTTTCTATCGCGTGTCTATAGAGGGTTGGTGACGATTCGCCACGGCCGATTCACCGCTGACAATTAGCCACCGCCAGTTCGTCACCAGCTTTTGGCCACTTGGATCATTTCGCAAGTGGCAGATAAAATGAAAGCAACTTTGAAAGAAATGCTGAGATTATATAAGACCAGGAGACTTGGACAATGCACCCTTTTATTTCCCACCTTTCCAAAATTCTTTCCCCCAAGAGTGCGTTCCAATAATATGAAAAAAAAAAATTCTAACACAAACACAAGTTAGCGGAGAGAAAGCCCAGCGTGACCTCTCAGCAGTGTGGACCGATGCGCACTGC
>NC_061093.1:55564898-55574898 GCF_015104395.2 Macrobrachium nipponense | reverse complement strand
ACTTAAAACATATACGTAGAGCAGAAAGCTTTCGATGACCTACCGGGCCACCCTTGTGAATCTAAATACAATTACAAAAAGTAGCTAAGTAAAAACTATGTTTTTGACTTGTGTTTACAACCACGTTTCAAGAAGTTTCACAAATGGGTTGCAGAGAAGCCAGCCATAGATGTTGGTTGCACGTATTTCATGTTACATTATTTCAGAACATTCAGGAGATAGTAAGTAAGGCATTTGCTGAAAATATCATTATTATGCTAAGACTAATGCGAGGGGCTACCAACAAGCGCATCCAATCCGGTTATATCTGTTATATTTTTAAATAGTTTTTTTGTTGTTGACCGATGGTTGATAAACGGATGTGATGAGTAATGACATTTTTGAAACGATAGATGTCATCATTTTGACCCCATGAAAACCAGAGGGGTCTTAAAAGGACAGATTCAGCGTTAGCTCCGAAATTGTTGACGCAAGCACTTGGGATGGCGCCGGGTGGAAGTCGCTTTTAGAAATATAACACATCTACCAAGGGTTCAAAATGAAAGATGAAAAAGAATTTGTTCTCCCTAGAAATAGATATTAACAAAATTTGTGAAAGCAAAGCATTGCTTTTTAGTGCACGCATTTATTTACAGGATCGTAATGACTAAAAAAAACAATAAATAAACGACAGAAACAGTCGCTTGGCCTAACCTCAGACAGCCTGTGGTATTGCCATTAGTGGTTGCCTTGGAGACCTACTGATGAAGCTATTTATTCAGTAGATTACATTCCGAACCAATAGGCCGAGGGAATGGAAGGAAGCTCTCCTCTGCCTTTGTTCTGAGATTTTCCATTTTTTCTAGATTAACAAAGTAAACAGCTGTAACTTATCAGAAGTGGGGATGCTATTAAGGGCTCCTATTTTTTGAGGTAAAAAGACATTCTTGTGAGCCACTCACAACAGAGAATTTCCTTTATCGCTACCTTGTTTTTGTATCAGAAATCTTACGTGTCTTTGGTGAGGCTTTTTTTTTTTGACTAGAGAAAGAATCTTTGATGCGAAATCGGGTCATTATCTGTTTTGAATGAATACGTGTTTTCAGCTTTAAATGAGAGAGAGAGAGAGAGAGAGAGAGAGAGAGAGAGAGAGAGAGAGAGAGAGAGAGAATCATGTTAGTGGTAATTGACAAAAGAAAAATAGAGAGGTTAAAGAGTCACCTCACGGGTAAAGACGAATGATGAGAGAGAGAGAGAGAAAGAGAGAGAGAGAGAGAAAGAGAGAGAGAGAGAATTGGCGATACAAAAGCAGTTTATGATAGAGATCGTTGCATAGTAATAATTGAAGAGAGAGAGAGAGAGAGAGAGAGAGAGAGAGAGAGAGAGAGAGAGAAAATCAAGTTTATGATAACAAGGAAAGAAAAGTTTGAGAACAGTAAGCAGGCAGCAGACATGAGAAACAAGAAATGAGAGAGAGAGAGAGAGAGAGAGAGAGAGAGAGATTGAGAGAGAGAGAGAGAGAGAGAGAGAGAAGGTCACTGGGGAGAATCGAAAACGAGAGAGAGAGAGAAGAGGAAAGCAGGAGGCAAAAAGATCCCACTATTTTCTTTTCCATTTTCTTCTTTCGATAATAGAAGACGTAGAGGACAGACTCCAATGGGAATTAGTTCAGCGGATGGACTATATTTAAAGGATTTACCTTCGCGCGGGCAAGTCGCCCCCCACCTCTTGCCCAGCCCCCTCAACCCCCCCACCCCGGTCCTGTAGCTGATATGCAGACGAGATGAAAGATGCCGACTGGCTGCTTGTTCCAGAACTTTATTTTCACAGCTTTTGGTTTTCCGCAGAGTGTTTGACGTTCGTGGTTTTCTCGAAATTTTCCGTTTTCGTTTTTGTGTATTATTGCCGGATTCCCGTTTTTTTTTATACCGTTTTCATTTTTTTGTATTATTGCCGGATTCCGGTTTTTTTTATACCGTTTTCGTTTTTGCATATTATTGCCGGTTTCCCGCTTTTTTTTTATACCGTTTTTGTTTTTGTGTATTATTACCGGTTTCCCGTTTTTTTTTTATACCGTTTTCGTTTTTGTGTATTATTGCCGGTTTCCCGTTTTTTTATACCGTTTTCGTTTTTGTGTATTATTACCGGTTTCCCGTTTTTTATACCGTTTTCGTTTTTGCGTATTATTGCCGGTTTCCCGTTTTTTTTATACAGTTTCCGTTTTTGTGTATTATTACCGGTTTCCCGTTTTTTATACCGTTTTCCATCATCTTATTTTCTCTAAATGGAAGTGTCAGGTTAATCATTTCAGAAGTTCAGTCCAGGCGGAGACAGATCATTAGAGTAAAGAGTCCCTCTTCATTAATGCACAAAACAAGAAAAGGGCATTTTCTCTTTTCGAGATTTTCTATATATCTGCTCGGCTAAAGAGTCAGGTTTTTTTTTTTTTACCAACTGAAAGGAGAAAGGAGGAAAGATTTAATTATTTCCTTATAAAACGTGGCTTGTTGACTCTACAAGATTATTTGCCTATTGGAAAATTATGAAATTGATTTTTTTTTCTATATCGGAAAAGACGTGGATTATTTAATTCAGCACGACTTTTGCTGATTCCTAATGATAACCGTGTAATAAAAATGACTTTCATTACCGATACCAGGTAATGAATCTTGTTGCATCCAGAAAATGAATTAAGAATCATGAGAACTAAGTTCCTGTAACTGCTTTTGTGCTAAATGAGATTTCCCATCCAAAAGGCAGAGGGCTTTTAAAAAATTTCCGGAACTTACAGAACGATATGATACGCAGTAGTGACCTTAGTATATTAAATTATTAATAACGATTCTTCGTAGCTCGCAAAAATAGTTGTCTTTCTCTGGAATTTCCGTAGCTATAAATATGTTCAATGATAGTTTCCTTTCTAGGAAGAGTATTCAGAATTCAGTCTATCTCTGTTACTAACACTTCCCAACCTTGAGTATTTGACTTTTTTGGCTTTTTATTTAATTATTTCATTTAATTATTATGTATTCCTTTTTGTAGAGTAAGTTGTACACTAATACATATTCTTGACTATTTCTCACAGATTTCTCATTTTCACAAAGCTTACTCCTCGCAGACTTCTCATTTTCACAAATCTCACTCCTAGCAGATTTCTCATTTTTACAAATCTCACTCCTAGCAGATTTCTCATTTTTCACAAATCTCACTCTCTTGCAGATTTCTCATTTTCACAAAGTTCACTCTCTCAAATTTCTCATTAACAACTACAAAGCTCACTCCAGCAGATTTTCTCATTTTTCACAAATCTCACTCCCAGCAGATTTCTCATTTTTCACAAATCTCACTCCCAGCAGATTTCTCATTTTCACAAAGTTCACTCTCTCGCAGTTTTCTCATTTTATCCTCGGCTTGCTATGAAAAGTGAGAATCACAGCCCATACCTTTATCATAATGGTATTTTTTACACACAATCCTTTTTCCTCTTTATCTTATATTTGATGCTAGACTGATTAGCTGAAGATGGATTGCAAAACGATGAAGATTCGTGAGCGAGACTGAAGATGGGAAAGAAGAGAGAAGAGGGTATACAGATGCGGAAGAGAAGGGAGAAGAAGAGGGTATACTACAGATGCGAAGAAAATAAAAGGAGGGGAAAAAATAGGGCCAAATAAAAAAAAGAGGAAAAATCGGTTCATAAAATAATCGGAGTAGAGGCAACTGTATTGTAAAGGGGACTTGGGATGTAGGAGAGCGGCTCCAGGTGGATGGTAGGGGGGTATGAGGGAGAGGGGGTAGGGGGAGGGGTGGGGACAACAACAGGCGTGTTCGGCGCAGTCTCGCGAATCCAGCCAGTCGGCTGGGATCTGGGACGCCAGTCCCCAGCTGATCATGGTTGTGTCCCAGGAGTCGCTAGACGCCGCTTCAAAATACGCTTCGAGACTCGCCAAGTTCGAGCTTCTCAGGTGAGTGTCGAGTTCCTTCTGGTCGCTTCCCCTCCTCAAACATCCCCCGGAATCGATCCGAATCGGGCTCGTTTCTCGTGGACGTGGACGTTCGCGGGTGTGGCCCTGCATTTTTCATGTCAGGCGGAAAGGAGCACGACGCATGTTGATGATGTTCGATTGAGTGGCTGCCCTTTTCCCGGACTCCGGTGTGACGAGCGGTGCATACTCGGCGCTGTGTTAGACGCATTAAGCGTGTTTATCGCACATTCTAACAAGCCGTGGGATGTCTGTTTATCCCATTCGTTATATGACTACATCCTTAGGCCTCTAACAAATCCCCGTAATAGATAACCACCTCGATCTCAAGTGACAGTTAGCGACAAAGTCGACGGTTGTCCTATTTCTATGTTATGGTACTACAGCAAATCTCGAAACCTAAGTCAGCGCTGCTCTAACGTAATCGAACTCAGTGCCAATAGCGCGGGTTTTGAAAGATACCTCCGGAATAAATGCACAGCGTAATAGTGAAATTACTGTACAAATTCAGCGCGTTTGAGGAATATATATTTTACCGTTAAGTTTCCCAGTTTTGGTAAATTAAAATTGATATAATTTTCGAGTATTCATGAGTAGATGCTTCGTGAAATACATTGTTAAACGAATTATCAAAAAGAGATATTAGAAATTGCTTCAAGGTTTTTTGAAGTATACGTATGTATGGGCACACTGTATGTACATGGATTGAACACACACACACACTCATACAAACACGCGTGCATATATACATACACACATATATATATACATATATACACACACACACACACACACACACAACCCATCATATATATTATATATATATATTATATATATATATATATATATATAATATATATATATATATAATATAATATTCAAGTAAAGCAACATAAATATATATAACAAATGTATGTAGACAAACACATACACACACATATATGTATATATATATATACTATATATATATTATTATATATATATATATATATATGTATGTATATTGTATACACACACACACACACACACACACACACACATATATATAATATATATTATATATATATATATATATATATATATATATTATAGTATATATATACGTAGTACACCCATACATACGTACTAGTTTCCAAACATGCATCTTTATGTTTATGTCAACGAAGAAAGCTTATTTATGCATGTATATGTATATTAATTTGTTTGAACACTAATCATAGATGCATACATACCTACATACATATTTTTAAAGCGAATTAAGTTTGTATTTGTATTCTCATCAACGAAGAATGATTAGAATGTATGTTTATCTATTCATTTAAGCGAAGAAAAATATACGTACATACTTACAGACATACGTACACACACACACATATATATATTTATATATATAATATATATACATATACATACATACTTGAATATGTGTATGTGAGTGTGCAAGTATGCATGCATGTATACATGTATACACGCTGACAAGCAATATCCCTACCCGTATGCATAAAACATTAGGAAACGTTTCCTGCTGCCCTGTTAACTATTGCAGTGGTCTCACATACTTCACGTTTACCCTCGAGTCGAAATCCACAAGTACTAAAGACCCCAAGAAGCAGCTAAAACTCTCATTAATTTATCTACCGAAAGATAAATTATTTCCTGAATTACTTGTATAAATCCATATCCATCATACACGGAGTGATCTCGTAACAATAATTGCTTTGTTTGCCAAAGGGGAAACTGTTATAGTTATAAGAGGCTTAGCCGATTAGGGCGAGATTCTAAAAGATTATGAACTTGCATTTTTTTTCTCTTTTTTTGACGATTATAGAGCAGCGAGAAAAGGGTACGGGAATATGATTTTTAAAAAATGCAGAGAGTCGAATAAGTTATTCTTTTGACTCTCCTGGCTTATTGTGACCCATTGTCTCTCTCTCTCATCATGGAAAGTATTCATTGGCGATTATATTTGAAATATGGAACTCGGTAAAAAAAAAAGGAAAGATAAGTTAATATTTTGTGAAAGAAAAAAATTAAAAAGTAACGTGATCAGAGGAAAAGAAAGCAGAAAAAGTGACGCAATAAATGGAAATGGGAAAGAATACTGAAGAAACGAGGTGTACTAAAGAATACAGAAAGCAATAAAAAAGTGACGTGATATGTCAAACTTTTTTAAGAGATACGAAAGAGAAGAAAGAAACGAACTGCGAATTTGACAGTACGGAGAAAATTAGATAGAAAATAAAAATAAAGAAACAGAAAAAAGATGAAGAATAAGGTGTGGAACTGAACTGACTACGAATAGTAGAATTGATAAGTTGATAAGAGAGTATGAACAAGAAAAAGGTGACAGTAATGCAGACTATTAACAAATGCACCGAAGCTCCGTACAATGCTGTATAAAATCATCAGCTATGACCGACAGTGTTTCAGTTGCTCACCAGATATGGTGGAGTGAGGGTGCGTCACATGCCTCCGGAAAGTGCTGCCAAATGCACGATCCATGACTAACTGTAACCTTTAGTAGAATAAAAACTACTAAGGCTAGATGGTTGCAATTTAGTATGTTTGATGATTGGAGGGTGTATGATCAAGAAACCAATTTGTAGCCCTCTAGCCTCAGTAGGTATTTTCTTTTTAGATCTGAGGGCAGAATAAAGTGCAGAAGGACGGACAGACCAAGCCATTACAGTAATATTCCTTTACAGAAAACTAAAAGGCAATAACACAAATCTATAAACCAAATATGTTGGGCTAAGATGGCAATAAAAAAAAGAAAGCACATGGTAAAGCACTTAGTTAATAATGATAATAAGGAATTATTACTCTCTCTCTCTCTCTCTCTCTCTCTCTCTCTCTCTCTCTCTCTTACGCTTCAGTTTTCTTTGCTATTCTACCTCTTAACACGATGTTTTTGTTGCTATTTTTTGTAGTTCATAGTAGAAGAAAATGGGTTCGGTAAACAAGACGTATAATTGATCCTGTTATAACAAACTTTCACAATTGATGGACGTCAAGGCATCATCAGTCTGAGATGAATAACAAGAGGGCGTTGTTGCTGGGTTATTATTGTTCCTGGGGCAAAAGTTACTTACGTGACGATTGACTGTGAAAGATTAATAATATATTTAGTGAATATAAGTATTCAAATGGCGAGGTTGAGATCCCTTTGAACCATTAAATATCATCCACCAGAAGGTGAATAAATATTTTTGAACTTGAGTCCAAGTATAGGTTATGAAGCTCGAAAATAAAAAAATAAATAAATATATAACATAAAGAAATAAATATAAATTATGAATAAATAAATAAATATCCAAAAATAAATTAAATAAATGTAATAATAAATAAATAAATTAAATAAATTAATAAATCAAATAAGTAATTTAAAAAATAATTAAATAATAATAAGATAAATCAAATAAGTAATTAAATAAATAATTAATTAGATAGATAATACGAAATAAGATAAACTAAACAACTAAGAACAAACTAAATAGATAACTAAAATAAATAAAATCGATAAAATAAAAAATTAAAAAATAAATAAAAAAGAACTAAATAGCTAACTAAGTAACATAAAATAAATTAAAATAATAAAAATGAGCATAGAGTTGTCAATGATACCATTCTAATTCTACGAAAAATGCTCAACAGCTTTCAGTTACTATATCGAGAGGTATCGAGGCGATAGTTAGTTTTGACAGTATCATCTCTGCTCCAGAGAAGACCTGGAACGAAAGGAAAGGGTGAAAATTATAGAGAAAACTAAATGGCTGTGTAGCAGGGTTGGGGGCGGGGGTTGTCACCTAAATGGAGCAGAAAAGTGGTATCTTAAATTGGTCAGTAAGAGCGTCAAGTGGATTTTTCTCAAATGCAACATTCGCCCAATATGTACATCGGTAATCCTACTGGGTGGTATTATAATACGATTTAATTTGCAGTACTTACATCCTATTAACAACCACCTTTATAGTGTCAGCCCAGAAATGTATCACATTTAACTCTTTATTTATATTTTGTTAATGTTTGGCCTTTCAAGATATTTTGGCGAAGAACGGACAAATGTATAGGCAAACAAAAGAGGAGTGAGGCCTATATAAAACTCAAGGATAGTCTTTGCATGGACATAGAAATTTGCCATTCGCTTTTTTCTGTTTTGGGTAATGACGATTTTCCCTTTTGGGTCATTGGTTTTTTAGCTCTATAATATGTATTAACGTTAGTTTCGGCAGAAACATCAGAAGGTCCCCCTTACAAAACCCGATGAGAAAATACATACGAGAGCCATATTGCGAGGAAATGGAACACCTTTTCGTCAGCAAGAGCAGAGAGTTGCAACAGGACTGTACTACGATTACAGGCTATCTTTGGGTGAGAAGCCTTGCTTACAGAAGACTTGTGCAGTCAGAAGCAATTACCAACGAGTAGTAGCAACACAGATGTTGTAAAACGTTTATTAATTTTTTTTTTCTTTTTTTTTTTTTTTTTTTTTGCCCTGATGATGCTGTCATATCTGAATCAAGCAAAGTTCCTCGGATCAATTTTGTCCATGTAGTTCTGGCAGTAATAACTAAAGAAATTGCGTCTTCTCGCTTTTATTCACTATGACTACGAAGGAAATGATGCGAAACATCTCAGCAAAAGAAAGTGGGGAATAAAGACGGTGGAAATGTTGATGCAAAAAAAAAGGGGGTGGGGGTGGGGGGCGGGGGAAGGGGGGAATGAAGCATCAACGGCCGTTCCTGTTGAATCGAAGATAGAAGCAGTAGAAGAATGAGACGAAATACAGAATACTTATTTACGAAATACCACAATAAATAAATAAATAAATAAATAAATAAATAAATAGAAGAAAGAATAAGAATGAATACTTATTTACGAAATACCGCAAAAGATAAATGAAAAAAATTAGAAGAAAGAATAAAAATGAAAACATAATAGTGATATGGAAACGGGAATAAAAAACAAAAAGTCAAGAAGAGAAAGCTTGCTCACGTAGTTCATTAAACTCATTTGGTTTTAGTACGGAGCCTTCATTGCTACGAAGAAGATGAAAGGACTCCTAAGTGTCCTTAAACCAACCTTAGACGAGAAGACGATATGAGTGGGGCTTAATTCCGGAGGAAGCAATCTAGAATAGCCACTTGATTAGCACTCTTATGATGCTTAAGCTCAATATTTCCAAATTATGCAACCTTTTTTCTTTTGTCTCATATAAGTATAAAGAGATGATACGCATTAATTACTAAATTGATTTAACAGTGAGTAAGCGATGGTGGGAATATCCATATTGTATGACTTTTAAATTTTTTTTTTGCTTATTTCACAGTTTGATACGAATACAAATATAAAGAGATGATACGAATTAATGAGTAAATTGATTTAACCGCGAGTAAGCGATGGTGGAAATTATTTATTCAATAAATAAATGCCATAAACATAACTTTATTAGACGTGCAACAGACTCGATCAGTACTTTTAAACGGGAGACACATAACAGTACTTGGTGATATTCAACAAATCTAGAAAAACGCTGATACTAACTTAACTGAAAGAATGAATTTATGGATAAAATATTCTATGTATAAGGGAATTATTGAAACAAATCTAGAAAAACGCTGGGTCCCAACCTAGTTTGAAAGAATGAATTTATGGATAAACTACTCTTATATAAGGGAATTATTGATAGTTACCTTCGCGTAAGTAATTAGATGACGGTTATCAAATATACCAAAACGATTTGGAATTTGAGTGAATAGTATTCGTTGACTATTATTTTCTTTTTATACTGTTCTATAGACCGGTGACATAACCATATTACCGGCATTAGACAATACATAAATGTTTTCATTTTGCACTGGCGAGAAATTTAGAGCGATTTATCTCATATTACCGGGATTAGACAATACATAACTGTTTGCATTTCACAGTGACGAAGAATTTAGACACCGCCATTAGATAAGACATAAATGTTTGCATTTCACACTGACGAGGAAATTTGAAGGAGCGTGACGTCACGTTCCACAAATGCCGAGCAG
>NC_061093.1:55544898-55559898 GCF_015104395.2 Macrobrachium nipponense | reverse complement strand
TTTTATAATATTCTTTCAACGATTCATTTTCCCTTACCTCTTGATATGTTTTATAATATTCTTTCAATGTTTTATTTTCCATTACCTCTTGATGTTTTATAATATTCTTTCAATGTTTTATTTTCCATTACCTCTTGATATGTTTTATAATATTCTTTCAACGATTCATTTCCATTACCTCTTGATATGTTTTATAATCTTCTTTCAACGATTCATTTTCCATTACCTCTTGATATGTTTTATAATATTCTTTCAATGTTTTATTTTTCCCTTACCTCTTAATATTTTCATAATATTCTCATAATGATTAATTTTTCCCTTACGCCTTAATATGTTTTATCTTTTCCATTAACACTCCACATCTTATATCCATATACCTCTCTTCATCATTGTACAGAATAATTCCGGTGGATTTTCCAACACGGTATTTCAGGCTGATATCAGAACGAAGGCGTATTTGTTTCTATGAGAGGGGAATTCATATTTTCCAAGGCCATATATAGTGCAGGAGAAACAGCAAGCCGTACACCATAAATATTCTAGTAGGATTGTTCTTGACGTCTACTATAGAAGGTTTGTCAGTAATCTGCGTGAATAATTCGAAGCAAGATTCCGACCGACTTCCTGTAAAGGACGCTTATGAACTCAGGGACGAGCGCTTTCACTTTAAACGGTAATGACCTTTGAATTAATTGGTAGAAAGAGTTATGGGGTAAATTGTGCTTTCCTCACTTAAAGGAAGGTGTGAGTTCGGTCTCCGTTTAAGGAATAAATCATTTTATCATATTCCGTCGAATCTACTGTGCTCTCTTGAGCTAATCTGGTAATTACATACCTGGTGGTCGACAGAGAGAGAGAGAGAGAGAGAGAGAGAGAGAGAGAGAGAGAGAGAGAGAGACTCTCACTGAAAGTAAATGCTTTCCCAAACTATAACAGAACAACTCATGTACACCATGTGCACATCCGAAGCATTAAGCCATTTTGATCTGAGCTGTGGACTACGTACCTGACGAGTGGTCAACTGATGTTGTAGGCGGAATACCGACTTTTCCGTTGATCAATTTCGCCAAAGCTGTTACGACAGGTTCTGGACGTGCCCTTTGCTCATAGCCTTGAAGTAATGGGCACGTACATGGGCACGTACAAGTTCAAGATGAGGAAAAACAAAAAAGAGAACCATCACAGAAGAAATAAAATAGTGAATAAAATTACTCAATGGGGAAAATCTGAATTATAATGGGATAAATGTGCAGTGCCAATTAGAATGGGTAATAAATAAAATAAAAAAGCTGACATAATAATCAAGTATCTTCTGAATATTTTGTGACATGATTATGGATATAGCAAACACCACAAAGTGTAATCATGGTATTATGAAGCAGTAATTTAAGCCTCTGATATTCAAACTTTAATAAGACTTTTTTGAACGGATAAAAAAAATATCCCATTAAAAAAATTCATGGCAAAGATTACGATTTCGAGGAGTTGATTTTTTTTTTGAAGTCTTTGTCATTCGTCAGGCTCATTAGCCATCGTCATCAGTTCTCGTTAGAGTTGCACTTTACCGCTGTTTTCCTAGTCTTTGTGTTTGTTCAAAACGAAGGCCGATAGTCCTGCCAACTAATGTGCTTATAAATTTCATTCCTGAATAGAAAATAAAAATACTAATAAAATAAACATTCTGGCCTAACACTGGAAGTAGGCAGTAGATCCCGCTTCTGCCTATGTGAACTCTCTCGAGAGAGACTGAGTGTTTCCAGTCCTGTGATTGGCTTATCAACAGCCAATCAGGAGCGTTGTAAGGGACTGGCCTAGACATCAAATGCACGGTTGATGTGAATCTACCATAGTTCCTCCGGGATCAAAGTATCATATACACACATTTCTATAGTGTGTGGTGTGGTCGACATTTTATGTTAATAAACGATATCTTTGATCACAGAAGGCCTAGTACTAAACATGACGTGTTTAGAAAAACATGTACCCCTAATTCCATCACAGGTAGACTACAACAGAAGTATTGTTTCTCCTCCAAACATCTGCACGAATAAGATTTAGAGCTGAATGTTCATAAAAGGGAGAAATTTATCTTATAAGTTGCTCTTTCGAAACTGTCTTTGTCGACAATGAAATTATTAAAGCGTGCAATCACTGAGGTTCGGATAAGCATAATGAAGCCATTTTTGTATCTCCTCTTATAGTGTCATTCAGTGATTCATTGATAATCCTTAATGAGTTACTTAAAGCTGATCAATTAGTGCAGTTCTTACTACAGTCCTTTCAGCAAATTTTACCACTAGGTATTTAGTTAGAACAGTATTCCTCTGCTTGAAAAAAGAGAAACATTTATTTTTCACTTTTTATTTAATTTTTCAATCATTATAAACGTGTGCACACACCACACACACACTATATATATATATATATATATATATATATATATATATATATATATATATATATAATTATATATATATATATATACTAACACACACACACACACACAACACACACACACATATATATATATATATAATATATATATATATATATATATCATATATATATATATATATATATTTATATTGTAGTATGCATATATCTTGATATTACATCCTTTTATGAAAAGAGAAAAAAAAAAAAAATTTAAAAAAAAAAACTTGGCAAAGTCAAGCGCAAACAACATTAAATTTGAACGAGCGTTAAGAGTGACAAATTATCTAAAACGAAAACAACCAGCTACGCGCATTAACCATTGACACTTTTGGCGCGCGAGACAGTGCCATCCCACATGACCTGAATCCCTCCCGTCTGGAGGAAAGGAAAGGAAGGAGAATGTCGACCTTAAGCTCCCCGACCTTAAAGGTGTCCGGTCGGACACATTTTCTCTCTCTTGGGTGAGACTAGGTAGGACTGTGGCAGGACGAACGACTCCTCCTGTTCATCTGCGGCATCGGCGATGCTTTTGTCATTCGTTCCCGTTGGGCTTCTGTGAGAATTGCCTCTTGAATGGTTTTGACTGATACTTGTTCAATGATTTTATTGGGTTCTCGGTGATTTGTCGCTCGGTTACGCTTCTCATATACTGTACTTGCTCCATTCATCTCTGTGATTTCCCTTAGCTCTGTCTATTGCCAGAATCTTTTAATATACAGGTAACGTACAGTGTCAATGTACTTGCTCCATTCATCTCTGTGATTTCCCTTAGCTCTGTCTATTGCCAGAGTCTTTTAATATACAGGTACCGTACAGTGTCACTGTACTTGCTCCTCATCTGTGACTCCCCTGAGGTCTTTCTATTGCCAAACTCTTTTAATATACAGGTACCGTACAGTGCTGTTTGGCCTGTCAGAGCTGCAGCATTTTCAACTTTTAACATTAATCTCCTCTCATTTATAAATTCGTCGTTATGAGTGTATTATAGTAGATTCACATCAGCCGCGCATTTGATGTCTTGGTCAGTCCCTTCCGACGCTCCTGATGAGCTGTTGATAAGCCAATGGCAGGGCTGTAAACTCTCAGTCTCTCGAGAGAGTTCATATAGGCAGGATGTATGTTCAACCTCCCGTGAGGGATGCTTTTGAAAGGCGTATCCATCCGGAGAGGTGGAGCATACATCCTGCCTATATGAACTCTTGAGAGAAACTGATAGCTTCCAGCCCTGTCACTGGCTTATCAACAGCCAATCAGGAGCGTCGTAAGGGACTGGCCTAGACATCAAATGCACCGGTGATGTGAATATAGAATAGCTCTCTTTGTATCTCGCTTTCGTGCAGAATAAAGAGAAGCCATAGATAGGACGGATTGATTGACAGGTAAGGGAAACGACAGAGAATCCTACTCTCTCCCCTTCACAGCCCATCCCTTTTTTTCATCGATTATTATCCTCAAGTAAAAGAGACCTATACAGCCACTTCTTTTGACGTAAATAAAGCCCCCCACTTTTATGCGTTCGAACTATGAAAAGGTTGACGGAACGCTCCACCTTTTATCTCGGGCCATGGACCGGTAATAGAGAGTGAAGTTCAATTTCATCGATTTCCCTTCTGCCAACTCTCCTCCTCCTCCTCCTCCTCCTCCTCCTCCTCCCTCCTCCTCCTCCTCCTTCTCCTCCTCGAACTGTTTTTCCCCTCCATTAGGTCTCCCACCTGGAGTTATGATCCCCTCAGCAGGATCTCCTTAAGGATCTCCCCACGTGGCTTACCCTAGATGACCGAAAGTTTCCTTGTGGACATTCGATTCATAAGTCCATATCTCTCCTGTGTCTCTGTACACACTCACACACGTACCCACACACACACACGCACACACACACACACACACATATATATATATATATATATATATACATATATATATAATATATATATATATATATCTATATATATATATATATATATATATATATATATTATATACTTATATATAGATAGATAGATATATAGATATATGTATATATTACAATAATACATATATACAAGGGAGTGTAATATATCATGCACCATTACTCTTTCGCTTACCAAACAGAAATCGCACGATATTTCTTAGTGCAATTGGGTGAACCTACGTCTCTCTCTCTCTCTCTCTCTCTCTCTCTCTCTCTCTCTCTCTCTCTCGTATCCATTCTTGCTTTCTTTCCTTACAACAGCCTCATGTTTATCATATTCATTTTTCGGAATAAGGGGGTCTCACGTTGCTCCAGCGTAACAGAAAGGGAGATGATGATGAGAAGGGTAGAGAAAGGACAAAGCGAAGGGGTGGAGAACGAATAGGGAAGCGGGGAGGAAGATGATCACTTCGCATTGCTCCAAAAAGGAAAAATCTTCAATGGAGAGCTTGGGCGGCTAAAGACCTTAGACTCTTACAGATTTCGTACTTAACTGGATCGAGCAGTCACTCGCGGGTATAGAATGGAATTCAGTTCTCAATCATAATTTGGTTGGAGTATAATAATAATAATAATAATAATAATAATAATAATAATAATAATAATAATAATAATAATAGTGTACATAGGAAGCAGACTCTCTCTCAAGTATACTTTATTAAAAGTAATGGCTACTTCAGCAGCGTTATACTTGTAGAGATTCTTCTCTATTTTACGAATATCCGCTATTCGTAAAATGGAGAAGAATCTCTACAAGTGTAACGCTGCTGAAGTAGCCATTACTTATAATAATAATAATAATAATAATAATAATAATAATAAATGGAACCTCTGGCAACAATGGAGCTTCGTCCGGCAGCCAGGTATTCAACCCAATTGAAGGGGAAGACGGTCAGGTACTTGGAGGTCGTCATCCAGCAACTGACCACCACAACGACAGTAACCAACAGCCTGAGATTGGAGCTACAGAAGCAAACCAAAGGAAGATATGGACAAGAGAAGAAAATAAGGGAATATGGAGATGCTACATCAGAAGCAACCCGACGGAGAGAGGATATAGAAGAAGATTGGTCAACATCTGGAATGAGAGGAATAACACCCCCCAAACAGAGCAGAGGCTGGCAGACCAAGTAAGGAACATAAAGAAAAAGAACTGGCTCTCCCCAACAGAAAGAGAAGAACTGGAAAGGGAAATGTCACACGACAACGAATTACACGTAAACGAACTGAGAGACGATGCCACAGAAGGCGGCAGGGATGATGAGGTATCAAACAACGACACACGAAGAAAGACCGACGAAGCAACAGAGAGGACGGAATGGGTAGAAAAGATTAGACAATGGATGGAGCCAGATACAGAGAGAACAAAGATCTCCTCCATGAAAACCTACAACACGAAGAAATTAAGGGAGAAAACAAGTGAGGTCAATGAAACAATGGGCATAATACACACCACCAGTATCGCAGAATCAAATAACTTGCCATATGCAGGAGCAAGATTAGTAGCAGAAATGATGGGGATTCGAACACCAACACCACCAGCACAACCAACCCAAAAGAAACCAAAACAGCAACCTCCTTGGAAAAGGCGCCTGGAAAAGCACACCACGGTGATGAGATCTGACTTGAGTAAACTGAAAGAGATGGCAGAAAAAAGGCTAAGAAGCAAGAAAACAAGGGAGGAACTCAACGAGAAATACAAAGTACAAGAGAGGGGACTAAACAACACAATAGAAGATGTAAAACAGAGGCTTAAGGCCAAAGCACATACGATTCAACGGTATATGAACAGGAATAAGGGATACCAACATAACAAACTATTCGGAACCAACCAGAAAAGACTAAACAGCCAACTAAGAGGGGAAGACAACCACCAAGAAATTCCTGAAGCCGAACCAAGTAAGAGACTCTGGGAAAACATATGGAGCAATCCGGTATCACACAACAAACATGCAACATGGCTCTAGGAAGTCAAGGAAGAAGAAACAGGGAGAATAAAACAAAGATTCACAGAGATCACGACAGACACAGTCAGACACCAACTAAAGAAAATGCCAAACAGACAGAACAGAGGACTGGCACAACAAACCAATGCACGGACAATACATGAGACAGACTAAAGAACTAGCCAGCGATGACACATGGCAATGGCTACAGAGGGGAGAGCTAAAAAAAGAAACTGAAGGAATGATAACAGCGGCACAAGATCAGGCCCTAAGACCCAGATATGTTCAAAGAACTATAGACGGAAATAACATCTCTCCCATATATAGGAGGTGCAATACGAAAAATGAAACCATAAACCACATAGCAAGCGAATGTCCGGCACTTGCACAGAACCAGTATAAAAAGAGGCATGATTCAGTAGCAAAAGCCCTCCACTGGAGCCTGTGCAAGAAACATCTGCTACCTTGCAGTAATAAGTGGTACGAGCACCAACCTGAGGGAGTGATAGAAAATGATCAGGCAAAGATCCTCTGGGACTATGGTATCAGAACGGATAGGGTGATACGTGCAAATAGACCAGACGTGACGTTGATTGACAAAGTCAAGAAGAAAGTATCACTCATTGATGTCGCAATACCATGGGACACCAGAGTTGAAGAGAAAGAGAGGGGAAAAATGGATAAGTATCAAGATCTGAAAATAGAAATAAAAGGATATAGGGTATGCCAGTGGAAATCGTACCCATAATCATAGGAGCACTAGGCACGATCCTAAGATCCCTGAAAAGTAACCTAGAAAAACTAGAGGCTGAAGTAGCTCCAGGACTCATGCAGAAGAGTGTGATTCTAGAAACGGCGAACATAGTAAGAAAAGTGATGGACTCCTAAGGAGGCAGGATGCAACCCACACTATAAATACCACCCAATCGAATTGGAGGACTGTGATAGAGCAAAAAAAAAATAATAATAATTATAATAATAATAATATTCTGAAGGGTCCAAAACAATAAAAATGTTAAGAGTCTGCATAATTCATACACGAACTCTTAAAATTTTTATTATTGTGGTCCTCTTAGAACTGCATAGAGTCTCGTGTTGGAGAGTTTTTCCTAACAAAAAAAATGGTAACAAAGATAATATTAATAAAAGTTACAGGATATTCTTGTTATTTTGAAAATGTTAGAGCTTGCTCCCCTGAGGTAATGCAAATCTAAATCGAGTAACAGTTAATCCTTGGATTTTTACAATTATGTACGTATATATATATTGTCGAGTGAACCCTTTTGAAATAAGGATTCCGAATCAAATCAAACTAAGAAGTGAAATCCCTTGGGCAAGTTACATAAAGTAGCTTAATATATCCCAAAATCGGTTGGAAGTCGTCATTTAATTTTGATAGATCTCAAGAGAAACTGACTATGATTGCGAGAGAATATAAAAAGTCCTCCCCAAGATTCCCACAAGTTTATTTAAACATATTTTACTCCTGATATAAAAGAAAAGAATTCTCTGACTGGCCAACACATATTAAATATAGATGACTAAGACAAAATAGATTAAGGTCTCAAAGGAAAACAAACCCAGGCGAATGGTTGGGCTAATAGGCGCGAAGTATAATTAACGAGAAAATTAATCTTCCAGGTAAACAACCAATCATCGCTACTCGAGCGTGAAGCTTAAAGAAGGTGTTGAAAATACGACCCACTCATTTTCGTGCAAGGAAATAACAGGGAAAGCTTCCTTATTGCATTTGGAAGAGAAGTCTTAAGAGGGCCTTCAAGGTCAATTTATTAAGAGTGTAGCTCGGCGGGAGAGCATTTGGTTCACGTACACAAGGACCGTGGTTCTGTCTTAGGGCTTCTTACTGCCACTTAACACTTGATGTGATTGATACCAAAGTCAGACGGGTCTGAGAACAGGCGTATACACACACACACACACACACACACACACACACACACACACACACACACACACACACACACACATATATATATATATATATATATATATATATATATATATATATATATATATATATATATGACTGTATAAATGTTCTGTTACGATATAATTTCATCTTGTGGAAGGTTGGTGCAATACAACGTCTTACTTTGTGAATTTCAGTATATCTTGGTTTAAAAATAAATATTTATCAATTCAACAGTCAAAAAATTTATGTTTAAGTTTTATGCTAATTATGTGTGTTGATTTGATCCATTTTGGAGCCCTTGAAGATATATATAATATGTATAACTAAAATATATATATATATATAGTATATATTATATTTATATATATATATATGTATATATATATATATATATATATATATATATATATATATATATATATATATATATATAGTCTGGGTTTGTATACCCGTGTTTCTATAAGTGCATCGCTTTATCTATGTATGCGATTGTGTGCGTACAATCCTACTGAGAAACCTAGATCGAACTAATCGTTATTTTGTGTGGGTGTCTTAATGGTTTGCCGTAATTCAATCCCTTTCTTCCCCTCCAGCATCTCTCTAATCCCGAGTCAAACATCCGCGAATTCTTGCCCAATTAGCACAGGACCCTTCTGTGAAAACCTCCATCGTGGGAGGAGCCCCCTAACAAGTACCCTACGGCTCCCTGCTTCCTCCTGTTTCCCTTCATTAGTACTTCTCGGTTTCATGTCGTGTTGTTCCCGCTAATCAACGTTCTATAAATATTTGGGCTCTTGCCTAGATAGCAACTCCCAAAGGAGTCAGTATCTTTATGATATTTGCAGTCTTTCGTTGATGTTTTTTACTGTCATCCCCAAGGTGCTTGTTGATAAATGTTCCAGTAACTAACAGGTGTGCGATCAATCTTGCACCAATCAACAGAAATATCTGGAGCTTGACGCAAAATTTGGCGGCAAGATGACCAACGATGATAGAAAACGGTCTCATGTGACTCCGCCTATAGTAACGAGGTTGTGTATTATAGATTGCAGTGTTTAATATATGCTTTTTTTTATTCTCTTCTTCTTCTTCTTCTTCTTCTTCTTCTTCTTCTTCTTCAAGAAAATTTTGTTCATTCATTGTTATCGTCTTAGATCGTTGTCTTTTTATATTACCAGCTTTTGTTATAATTTTTCTTTTACTTTACTCTTTTCTGCATTTCCAGCTTGTATACCGTGGCTGATTTCCTGTTCTGGGAGATATTTTTAGCTTATTTTTCTTACTCTGCAATTTTCCTTATCGTTACTATTTCTAACTTTGCTATTTTCTGCCTACACTTTAACAAATTGTCCTTATTCTAAACTGCAGTTTTTCCTAAGTGCTATTTTTTTCATTACTTATTCTTTTTCTCATATTATTTCTCCTTTCCCTGTACAATTCTCCTACTGCCTTTCTGCTTTATGAAATGGATAAAGTCAGTTATCTGTTCTCAAATCCATTTATTTGTCGTCCATTTACCAAGTTTACTCGTCAGTTATCAATTTTTTTGGGCTCTGATTTTTACTTTCTTGCTTTGAGGATATTGTATATATATATATATATATATATATATATATATATATATATATATATATATATATACTATATATATATATATATATATATATAATATAAATGCTTAAGAATAAAAGAACCCCACAATTGCAAATATAATTGGTGGTCGTGAATGACTATCGGAAAACAGAATGAATAGCGATTACTGGACTACCGAGGGAATAATGATTATTGGGCTTTCATAAAAGGCAATAGATCAAGCATTAAATAATAATTTCGTTCAGACTTTCTTTGAGATAATTATTGGAAATGAGACAAAGTTCCTCTCAATAGTTTTCTTTTTACAGAAAACTCGAGAGTAAAATCTTCTCCATGTTCTATCAGCGCCCTTCGTCCTTTATATTCTATTCCTTGGAGATTCTCTGTCACGCTCATTCTGTGTGCAACACACACACACACACCAGACATATATATATATATATATATATATATATATATGTATAATATATATATATATATATATGATATATATATGTATATTTTATATAGTATATACATATATATATATATATATAGATATATATATATATATAGGATATATATATATATATTTATACATACATACATATATATATATATATATATACTATATATATATATATATATATAATATCTATATACATACTACGTACATACCTATATATAATATACACACACATATATATATATATATTATATATATATTATTATATATATATATATATATATATATATATGTATGGTATTTGTCTATATATATATATATATATATATCTATATATGTATATATAGATAGTATATATATATATATATATATATATATCATATCTATATAATATATGTATGTATGTACCTATATATATATCATATATATATATATATATATATAATCTATGTATGTATGTATATATATATATATATCTAGATATATGTATGTATGTATATATATATATATATATATATATATATATATATATATATATATATATATATGTTATAGATATATGATATATATTATATATATCTATATATATATATATATATATATATATATATAACTCTTATATAATATATATATATTTTTTATATATATATATTGTATGTATATATATATATATATAATATCTATATCTATATATGTAATATCTATATGTATATATATATATATTATATATATCTATATATATATATATCTCTATATATAATATGTCTATATATGTATGTATATATACTCATATTATACTATCCTATATATATCTATATATATATATATTATCTATATACTATTATATATATATATATATATATATATAACACAGAGACAACGAGCGGGTAAAAAGTAAAAGGGAAACCAGATCAAATAATTATGAAAGCAGCGAAAGCGAGGAAAGTGAAAGAGAGAAAATAAATAGCCGATAGGCCAATACTCAGAGCGCCCTCTGAAGAAATCGGTGAATAGCCAGTGGTCGCAACTGATGATGGAAAGGAGGCAAATCCCAAACCAAGACAGATGAACAGCATATGAAATGTGTTTTGTGCTTGTATAATATATATATATATATAATATATATATATATATATATATATATATATATGTATTATGTATATATATATATATATATATCATATATATATATATATATATTTATATATAAAGGTATAAGCCACGAAGGAAAAATAAACAACGGAGTTTCTACAAGATCATTCGACGTTCAACGTCCTTTACTCAGCAGATAAGCTGACTTACATGAGGAATTGACAGTACAGGAAAGCTCGTATAACTGACAGATAGGGATTATAAAGAGATTAGTACCTAGAATCCGTCACACCTGGAGAAAGAGTAACCTTTCCAAACAAGCATAAACATGGGTACAATTTAAGAAACAAAAAGATTAAGTCAATCTGCTCAGACACAAGGACAAGATTAAAGGATAATATAGGGTGACAGCTATTCAGAACTTTGGTAAACAAGAACTTATTCACAATACATATTCGCAATACATATAAACATACATATCCAATGAAAATATCTCTAAGGCAACTAATTTGTATTTAAGTCTGTAATTATATCTTTGAGGTCATTCTTAAACATGTTACGCATACAAGGGTCTAAATGAAACAGGCCACGGTTAATATTAAAATTACAATGTGAAGTAAGTTGTATTATAGCAGATTCTAAAAGATTTCCTGATAAGACATCTTTTAACCTTGCAATTACTGAACTACCAATCCAATTTATCCGGTGGTTGTTTTCACTTAAATGAATGAATATTGCATTAGATGTTTGCCAGTTTTTACAGAATATTTATGCTGGCTTAATCTTACTTCTAAGCCCTTGCTCGACTGTCCGAGGTAAAAAGAAGAGCAGTCCATACATGGACTTTTACATATTATGTTGTTGCATGTTCATTTCTATTCAGGCCACGATCTTAACATCAAAATATAAAATTTTTCTACTATGTTTTTACGAGCATTGCACATTGTCAGTCCCCAATATTTGGATCAAGAAATTGAATTCATGAGAAAAATAGGGAAAGATTTATGTTATCCTTCACATATATTAGATATTTATTATAATAAAGCCCACAAAAGTTTTATAGTGTAAGTAACACGGAGAAAGAAAATTCTAAGAACATTCTCAGTTTGCCTTATTTTAACGGATTTGAAACCATTAAATCATTGTTAAAAGCCTTTAAGCTTAACCTTGTTTTTTCCTATAATAACACATTAAAAGGAATGTTAATAAAAATGGCCTCAGGGAAAGCAACAAAATAATTATAAAATTCCACGTATGGACTGCCCTTCTTTTTATCTCGGACAGTCGAGCAAGGGCTTAGAAGTAAGATTAAGCCAGCATAAATATTCTGTAAAAACTGGCAAACATCTAATGCAATATTCATTCATTTAAGTGAAAACAACCACCGGATAAATTGGGTTAGTAGTTCAGTAATTGTAAGGTTAAAAGATGTCTTATCAGGAAATCTTTTAGAATCTGCTATAATACAACTTACTTCACATTGTAATTTTAATATTGACCGTGGCCTGTTTCATTTAGACCCTTGTATGCGTAACATGTTTAAGAATGACCTCAAAGATATAATTATAGACTTAAATACCCTTTAGTTGTCTTAGAGTTATCTTCGTTGTATATGTACGTTTAATATGTATTGTGAATAAGTTTTTGTTTACCAAAGTTCTAAATAGCTGTCACCCCATATTATCCTTTAATTGTCTTGTCTTTGTGTCTAAGCAGATTGACTTAATCTTTTTGTTTTTTAAATTGTACCCATGTTTATGCTTGTTTGGAAAGGTTACTCTTTCTCAGGTGTGCCGGATTTTTTTATAATCCCTATCTGTCAGTTATACGAGCTTTCCTATACTGTCAATTCCTCATGTAAGTCAGTTTATCTGCTGAGTAAAGGACGTTGAACGTCGAAAGATCTTGCAGAAACTCCGTCGTTTATTTTTCCTTCGTGGCTTATACATTTATATATGGATTTATCACGTTTTCAAACTTTGCGCGATTCAGTTATATATATATATATATATATATTATATATATATATATATATATATATATCTATATATATATATATATATATATATATATATATATATATATATATATATATATGTCTATATATATATATATTATATATATATATATATAGATATATATATATATATAGATATATATATATATATATATATATATATATATATATATATATATATATATATATATATATATGTATCTATATATATCTATCTATCTATCTATCTATATATATATATATATAATATATATATATATAGATATAGACATATATATATATTATAATATATAATATATATCTATATATATATATATATATGTCTATATATATATATATATATATATATATATATATATATATATATAAATATATATATATATAGTATATAATATAAATATATATATGTATATATATATATATATATATATATATATATATATATATGTATATTTAATATATATATATATATATATATATATATCTATATATATTATATATATATATATATATATATATATATATATATATATATATATATCGCTCACCCCAAAAACCCCGCCCGTCAATCCTGACTCTAACTAATTACCACTTTTCTTTCTCTCTAAATAATTAACCTTCCTACTTCATAGATCTCTTCCAAGGCAAAGATCGAGTAAATGAAATCCTGGCAAGGTATATCCAGTAGAGTGTTGCACTGTGGAAATATTCACCATAATGGGGCTAGCCCGCAAATTGTAAAACCTCTACGGTTTTATCACGCCGCGTTTCATTTACTTGATCTCGCCGTGGAAGAGATCGATGAAATAGGAATATTAATTAGAGAGAAAGTGGGTAAAAGTCAGGATCGGCGGGGGTTGGGGGTGGGCGATTTGAGAGGGGGGAATTGTATAAGGGAAAGGGGACAGTTTCTGAAAGCGAAGTGTGGCTAGAGATAAATCCTCCACAGATGATTCAGAGTATTGGCAGGTGATCTAGAATGCTGGCAGTGGTTTTGTTATGGACAGATTTGGGGAAGCTCCGATCGTTCGCAAATCTTCGGCAGACGAGCCGAATGCCAAGTACCTACTTTGGTGGCGGGTAGGACATAAGAAAATCAGTGAAATCCTGAATGTTGTCAAGGATGTTCTTTGATAGTTTCGTGGCTGTTCTATCGTTATCATCATAGTCTTTTCTTGTCGTTCTGGGCATTCTAGCACACAGTATTGTAGTGGTTCCTCGGCTACAATTTGGCAATAGTTGCATGCTCTAGGAATATCTTCTATCCTTTGCCAATTGAGCAGACTTCCAAATCTCAATCAGTGAATAATAAGTGCTAGTTGGCGAGGTGTTTCTCTCGATATGTTGTGCGGCTTTTGATTGGTTGTCTATAAATATCATTTGGTAGTTCTTGTCCTCGTAATTTTCATAATCCTCATTATTTCAGTAAAAATCACTTTGCAACAACTGCTTTAAAAACTTGTACACAACGAGAGAACTTGGAATACGACTTATAGTAAGTAAAGAATTAATATAATGTTCAAACAGAATTTATTCGAAACGAAATAATATATTTTACTAGAAGTATTATAAGTAAAAAAAATTCCT
>NC_061093.1:55534898-55539898 GCF_015104395.2 Macrobrachium nipponense | reverse complement strand
GCATCATTTTGAAAAGTATCAAGAGAAGAACTAAAAATAGCTGGGATAGTTCAGCCGAGCACGTCGAAGCGACTGCATGCAGCCTCCAATCATCATGAAGCTTCTAAAAACACCTGGAATATTACCGATGGAAAAAGGAAAGGCTCCATCCAGCCAGAATCTCTTTCAAAGCGTTCCCTAGGGATTTCCAAAGCCCCATGCTCATTCTTAGTTGGATGAGGTCGCCTTTTTCTTCTTCTTCTTCTTCACGTATTCCTTGAACCACCTCTCTTCTGGGCGTCTTATGGAGATAGCAAGAGAACTGGTTTCTTATCTGAACTGGAAGCGATTCTGAGATCTGATGCTTTTCAAGAACTAGACGGATCATTTTCGAGAAAGGGAACTCAATAAACGATGTGCAGGAAGGGGGAGGGGGGAACTTACCTCTTCTTCTTCTTCTTTTTCTTCTTTTTCTTCTTCTTCTTCTTCTTCTTCTTCTTCTTCTCCTTCTTCTTCTTCTTCTTCTTATTATTATTATTATTATTATTAATTTTTTTTTGTTCTATCACAGTCCTCCAATTCGACTGGGTGGTATATATTTATAGTGTGGGGTTCCGGGTTGCATCCTGCCTCCTTAGGAGTCAATCACTTTTCTTACTATGTGCGCCGTTTCTAGGATCACACTCTTCTGCATGAGTCCTGGAGCTACTTCGGCCTCTAGTTTTTCTAGATTCCTTTTCAGGGATCTTGGGATCGTGCCTAGTGTTCCTATGATTATGAGCACGATTTCCACTGGCATATCCCATATCCTTCTTATTTCTATTTTCAGGTCTTGATACTTATCCATTTTTTCCATTTCTTTCTCTTCAACTCTGGTGTCCCATGGTATTGCGACATCAGTGAGTGATACTTTCTTTTTGATTTTGTCAATCAACGTCACGTCTGGTCTATTTTTATGTATCACCCTATCTGTTTTGATACCATAGTCCCACAGGATCTTTGCCTGATCGTTTTCTATCACCCCTTCAGGCTGGTGTTCATACCACTTATTACTGCAAGATAGCTGATGTTTCTTGCACAGGCTCCAGTGGAGGGCTTTTGCTACTGAATCATGCCTCTTTTTGTACTGGTTCTGTGCAAGTGCCGGACATTCGCTTGCTATGTGGTTTATGGTCTCATTTTTCGTATTGGACTTCCTACATATGGGAGAGATGTTATTTCCATCTATCGTTCTTTGAACATATCTGATTCTTAGGGCCTGATCTTGTGCCGCTGTTATTATTCCTTCAGTTTCCTTCTTGAGCTCTCCCCTCTGCAACCATTGCCACGTGTCACCGCTGGCTAGTTCTTTTAGTCTGTCTCATGTATTGTCCGTGCATTGGTTTGTTATGCCATTCCTCTGTCCTGCTTGTCATTCTCCTGTCTCTGTATATTTGTGGGTCTTCGTCTACTTTTATCAGTCCTTCTTCCCATGCACTCTTGAGCCACTCGTCTTCACTGGTCTTCATATATTGCCCCAGTGCTCGGTTCTCGATGTTGACGCAGTCCTCTATACCTTTAGTAGTCCTCTCCCTCCTTCCTTTCGTGTTATGTATAGTCTGCCTGTGTTTGCTCTTGGGTGTATTGCTTTCTGTATTGTCATATGTTTCCTCGTTTTCTGGTCTATGCTGCGGGGTTCTGCCTTCGTCCATTCCACTATTCCTACGCTGTATCTGATTACTGGCACTGCCCATGTGTTTATGGCTTTTATCATATTTCCGGCGTTGAGTTTTGACTTGAGTATCGCCTTGAGTCTCTGCATATATTCTTTCCTGATCGTGTCCTTCATCTCTTGATGTTTTATATCCCCTCTTTTCATTATTCCCAGGTATTTGTATCCCGACTCATCTATGTGTTTGATGTTGTTCCCATCTGCTAGCTTTATCCCTTCAGTTCTCGTTACTTTGCCCTTTTGTATGTTGACTAAGGCACATTTTTCTATTCCAAACTCCATCCTGATGTCCCCAGATACAATCCTTACATTCTGGATTAGGGTATCTGTTTCCTTGATGCTCTTACCATACAGCTTGATGTCGTCCATGAACATCAGTTGGTTAATTCTGTTGCCTCTTTTCTTGAGTTGGTACCCAGCATCCACCTTCTGCAGTACTTTTGTCATGGGAATCATGGCTGCTACGAAGAGTAATGGGGACAGTGAGTCACCCTGGAAGATCCCTCTCCTGATATTAACCTCTGCTAGTGTTATTCCAGAGCTTGTAAGTATTGTATTCCAGTTGCGCATTGTATTTTTGAGGAAGCTGATGGTGTTCTCCTCTGCCCCATATATTTTCAGGCATTCTATTAGCCATGTGTGTGGTACCATGGCGAAGGCTTTCTTATAGTCTATCCATGCCATGCTTAGGTTGGT
This sequence comes from Macrobrachium nipponense, assembly GCF_015104395.2. Taxonomy (NCBI): domain Eukaryota; kingdom Metazoa; phylum Arthropoda; class Malacostraca; order Decapoda; family Palaemonidae; genus Macrobrachium; species Macrobrachium nipponense. Next base: position 55,537,512 of record NC_061093.1, on the reverse strand, counting down.
TTTCCTTCTCTTACTGTTCTTCATTACCATTTTGTCTATCAGGAGCTGGTCTTTTGTGCCCCTACACTTCCTTCTGCAGCCTTTCTGTTGGTGGGGGATAGTGTTTGTATCCTCTATGTAGTTGTATAGCCTTTCAATGATGATACCTGTTAGTAATTTCCACATTATTAGTAGGCAGGTGATAGGCCTGTAGTTACTGGCTATATTTCCCTTACTCTTGTCTTTCTGGACTAAGGATGTTCTTCCTGTGGTCATCCATTTGGGCGCATGGTGATTTGTGATACAATGCTGGAGTTGTTCTGCTGTTCTTGGGTGTAGTTCCTTGAAGTTTTTGAGCCAGTATCCATGGACTTCATCGGGACCTGGGGCTTTCCAGTTTGGCATTTTCTTTAGTTGGTGTCTGAATGTGTCTGTCGTTATGTCAGTGAATCTTTGTTTTATTCTCCCTGTTTCTTCAGCCTTGACTTCCTGGAGCCATGTTGCATGTTTGTTGTGTGATACCGGATTGCTCCAAATGTTTTCCCAGAGTCTCTTACTTGGTTCGGCTTCAGGAATTTCTGGGTGGTTGTCTTCCCCTCTTAGTTGGCTGTATAGTCTTTTCTGGTTGGCTCCGAATAGTGTTCTGTTGGTATCCCTTATTCCTGTTCCTGTACCGTTGGATCTTATGTGCTTTGGCCTTAAGCCTCTGTTTTACATCTTCTATTGTGTTGTTTAGTCCCCTCTCCTGTACTTAGTATTATTATTATTATTATTATTATTATTATTATTATTATTATTATTATTATTATTATTATTATTATTATTATTATTATTATTAAACTAAGGAACCTCCGCAACGAGGCTATAATATTGACAATCAAATGCCACAGTAGTGTTAAAATATATTATTGTACAATGCTAAAAATTACTAGGAGAGACGTACAGATACTGCTCTGTATCCCTCTTCAGTCCTACTGATGGTAAAACAATGGAGGGCTTTTAATTGTCATTATTATTATTTATTTATTTTTTTTTTTTGGTTTATCACAATCCCCCAATTCGACTGGGTGGTATTTATAGTGTGGGGTTCCGGGTTGCATCCTGCCTCCTTAGGAGTCCATCACTTTTCTTACTATGTGCGCCGTTTCTAGGATCACACTCTTCTGCATGAGTCCTGGAGCTACTTCAGCCTCTAGTTTTTCCAGATTCCTATTATTATTATTATTATTATTATTATTGATTATTATTATTATTATTATTATTATTATTATTATTATTATTATTACACAGCTGGAAAGCCCTCCATTCTCGTTGACATTTCATACACTATGCAACTTCTGCCACTTTTAGAATTCTTTTATCCTTTGGATAGTTTTCCCTTCGTTATTGGTGGGCGAGTAAAGGAAAAATAAAGTAGATGAAAGCATCGACCATTTTTCATCTTATTTTACTAGAATGATATAATACCCTCCATCAATATTCTTTGTTTTCGGTTGAGAGAAATCGCTCAAGTGGAAAAGACAAAAAAAAACTCTTCTTTGAAATTCGACTTCTAAACTTTAGTGCTGATGACAAACTTTACTTCGAAGCAGAGAGAGAGAGAGAGAGAGAGAGAGAGAGAGAGAGAGAGAGAGACCAATCACTGACCATTTCATATCATATTGCTGATTGCTCATCTAGGGTTGCTTTGACCAAATAAGAGCATGAAAAGATAGAAGACTAGGAAAAAAAAAAAAGTCTTGTTTTTTATCGCTCTGTTTCTTAAGTGATTTCTGTCTTTATGGAGTCATTCGCTGTCATCCACGTCCTTCGAAGACCGAACTGGAAGCTACAAATAGCTCTCATCCGCCGAATGGTCATCCAGTCGTTCATCCGTTTCGTCTGCATCGCCTACGTCTTTACGACCTTTGCTGCCTATGGCTCACCCGCGGTCACCCACGTCCTCCGAAGACCGAACTGGATGCTAACAAAACTCTTTCATCCGTCGGATGGTCATCCAGTTGTTCATCCGTTTCGTCTGCATCGCGGACGTTTTTACGTCACCCAACAACTGGACAGCCTTTGCTGGCAGCCTATTGTCAACCTGACTTCAAATCAATGTCGCTTTATGGATTCCCGGCAAGTTTTCAAATCTGGCCCTTTTGATGAGAGAGGCGGGCGTCCTGTGGCCCGACACCTTAGCTTCGCCAACGCTCCGGCGAGAGAATCGTTCTATTCAGTCCACTTCTCTCAAAAGGGCACAATTGGACCAGGAGGTCGATGATTGTCTGATATGAAACGCGTCTTCATTGCGCCGGGGACGTCCGATAGACGCGGCAGTTCGCGGCAAAAAGGAGGAAGGCAAAGGACACTCGTCTTTATTATGGTGTCCTTTTCCTGTGACGCCAATAGGAGGGAGTTCCTCACAGCTATAAATCAATGTGTTAGTACCCCCCACTGGTCCGACAGTTGTCAGGCTCGGATTCATAAAGTGAAAGCAACAGTTACAGGATCTGCGAGTGAGACCTTTTTAATGAAATGAAATACAGGTGAAATACAGGGTGTCCATAGAATCCCAGTACCATTTTAAGTACTTATACACCAGAATGGTACTGGGACTTTATGGACACCCTGTACAAGGGCACTTGTTTATGGA
>NC_061093.1:55517398-55532398 GCF_015104395.2 Macrobrachium nipponense | reverse complement strand
ACAAACACACAGTTCGTTAACGCCTCACGATTACTGGCCGCAACCAGTTTCACAAAGGCACTTTGAGAAGAGTTCATAAACTGTCGTACATTGACTTGTCTAACTAAGCAGTTTTATCTCACGCCACCCATAGAAACTCATTGTCAGCTTTCTCGGGTCATCGTATATTTATATATATATATATATATATATATATATATATCTATATATATATATATATATATATATATACATATATATATATTAAAACTTCTCTTTCTTTCATTCCTTTCCACTCTGATGGAGAGCTGATGTATAATCTCTTTGATATACCATATTTCATGTTCTGTTGCTTCGTTTTTTATAGGGAAACTATTTGTGTTTGCTTTTATTATTATTATTATTATTATTATTATTATTATTATTATTATTATTATTATTATTATTATTAGAGGGAAATCAATCTTGCTATTTACGAAACTGAAACGAAATCTATCTTCCATCTAAAAAAATTTAGCGAATGAAGTTAAGATGAATTGGTATATTTATCGATGAATGAACGAAAATAAAATTGATCGCTTATTTATAAAACGCTAGAAGGATAACCACGAAACGTCTACATCCTTTTGCTAGCCTTTTAAAACTCATAGGAAATAAGTACAGATGAATTGCTTTTGTAAGATGGTTTGGTAATCGATTATACAAAAGGATAGAATTTGTTTCTTGAAAACGAACTGATAATGTATGAGGATTGTGTAAGTAACTCAAAGTGTAAAATAATTAATTTCACAGTCACAATCACCCAAGCCAAATGGGTCTAGTACAATGACGTATTACAAGTAAAGGCATCATCAATTTAGATACAGCGTATTCGAGCATAATAGGATTGATTGAATCCTATTACATCCTAATATCATTACGCACTTCAATTTAGACGCAGTGCTTTCGGTCGTATTATGAATTTTAGGTAGATGGTGTATATCCTAAAACTGATGTTATTCCGTTCTACTGAAATACCGAATCGGAACCGTTCCAACAAGTCGTGGCTCCTGTTTGAAATTAACCAGCTAGTTGAGCAAGTCATAGGGCTACGAATAGTCCACCTGTGAAGTTAATGTATCTTAAAAGTCTGTCAGTCGATGAAGCTGTTGAGGTCGATCAGAAACAGTGCTGTCGTGATACAGGCCTATGTTGAAGAGGCAGTCAGTGTTCTTATTAGCAAACCATACCAAGCAATCACACACCAATTAGTAAATGACAAAAACATTTGAATTGGAACAAAAACCCAGCAAATTAGGAACGCTTTGCTGTGAATAATCCTCTTCGTGCGCAAAATTATGATGACGATTTTTACGCAAAACTGAAAAGTTATGATGGAAATATCTACAAAAGCAGGAAAATTATAAATGAAACATCCTAAAAATAAAGAATATAAAAACTGGCTGATTTTGAACTATAATCACGATCAAAATTTAAAGCAGAAATTTATGAGTAGGGAAACAGACCATTATCAATGTTATTCATATTCCTGCCATTTTATCAACATCAGTAATTTGAAGAGTAGCAACAACGCAGCTTTAATAGCCAATTATCATCATTATTGGTAGCAGAATTCATACGATTACCTTCAGTGACGTTTCAGTATAAATGTAAGTTCCTCTGAGGTTTGTTACGTTATTGTCAATAATATTATAGTGTCATCGTGATTATTATAGTACTTTAGCGGTAGCAGCAGTAGTTTTAGAATTATAATTATAGTATTATCTAGGACGTAGCTGTTATGAGTGCCATTACTCTTATTACGCAAGTAATTTTTATCCAATCTCCTCTTATATATGATGTTAATTACGGCCCTTTTTAACAAAGGTATTTCTGAAAGACAAGAGCAGCCCTGAACAACAAAAACAACAACAACAAAAACATTTCACAAATTTACGGATTTCCAACGCTGTTATTTCTTGGGGAAGATGAGAAAGAGAGAGAGAGAGAGAGAGAGAGAGAGAGAGAGAGAGAGAGAGAGAGAGAGTAAAAAAGATCCCTGTTCTATTGCCAATCTAAACTGACCAGATGTGGTCTTTAACCCCGGGTCGAGGACCTGTTAGTTTTATCGTTCTTTTTTTCATTTTCTTTCCTATTGTAAAATTTATTATAGTCGCAATTATTAGTATTGTTCGTGACCTGAAGAACAATTACATTCAAGACTATGCAATTAAAATAACATTTATGTCGAAATGTTTTAAAATTCTAGGAATTTCTAAAAGCCTTTCAGGTAATTTGAGAATGTTATGATTACTAAATTCAAGTTTTTCATTACTTAAATAAAATGTTTTCCTAGCTCTTTTCTAAATCTACAAAAGTGTACTTGGGCATTTATCATTCATTGATGTCGCAATGCCATGGGTCACCACAGTAGAAGAGAGAGAAAAGACTGATAAATATCAAGACATGAAAATATAAAAAAGAAGGATATGGGATATGCCAGTGGAAATTGTACCCATAATCACAGGAACCCTTAGTACGATCCCAAGATCCCTGAAAAGGAACCTAGAAAAAATATTGATGCCAATGTTGCAGCTCCAGGACTCATGCAGAAGAGTGTGCTCCTAGAAACGGCACACACAGTGAGAAAGATGATGGACTCCTAAGGTGGCAGGATGCAACCCGGAACCCGACACTATAAAAACCACCCAGTCGAATTGGAGGGCTGTGATAGACCTAAATAAATAAACAAATATGATAAATAAAATGAATAAGATAAAATAAATAAATAAATAAATAAATAAATAAATAAATAGATAAATAAATAAATAATAATAATAATAATAATAATAATAATAATAATAATAATAATAATAATAATAATAATAATAATAATAATAATGTGGCGCCGTGGCAGAGTGGGTTAGGTCGTCAATGGACTGGTTAAGCAACATTGGGACTGGTCAGTCGTTGGATGGGTGACCGCTCTCCTCGTCGTTGATTCCTTGGGAGAGGATCTTTACCATAATTTCCTCAGTCGACTCAGCTGTAAATGAGTACCTATCCCTGATGGGGTAGGGTCCAGCTATGGGTTAAATTGCAAAACTCAGCAATGATGTTAAGAAATGAAGGAATAAACGACAACGACGTAAATGGAACCTCTGGCAACAGAGGAGCTTCGTCCGTCAGCCAGGTATTCAACCCAATTGAAGGGGAAGACGGTCAGGTACTTGGAGGTCGTCATCCAGCAACTGACCACCACAACGACAGTAACCAACAGCCTGAGATTGGAGCTACAGAAGCAAACCAAAGGAAGAAATGGACAAGAGAAGAAAATAAGGAAATATGGAGATGCTACATCAGAAGCAACCCGACGGAGAAAGGATATAGAAGAAGGTTGGCAGACCAAGTAAGGAACATAAAGAAAAAGAACTGGCTCTCCCCAACAGAAAGAGAAGAACTGGAAAGGGAAATGTCACACGACAACGAATTACACGAAGACGAAATGAGAGACGATGCCACAGAAGACGACAGGGATGATGAGGTATCAAATAACGACACACAAAGAAACACCGAAGAAGTAACAGAGAGGACGGAATGGGTAGAAAAGATTAGACAATGGATGGAGCCAGATACAGAGAGAACAAAGATCCCCTCCATGAAAGCCTACAACACCAAGAAATTAAGGGAGAAAACAAGTGACGTCAATGAAATAGCGGGCATAATACACACCACCAGTATCACAGAAACAAATAACTTGGCATATGCAGGAGCAAGATTAGTAGCAGAACTGATGGGGATTCGAACACCAACACCACCACAGCAACCAACCAAACCAACAGAAACCAAAACAGCAACCACCTTGGAAAAGGCGCCTGGAAAAGCAAATCATGGTGATGAGATCTGACTTGAGTAAACTGAAAGAGATGGCAGAAAAAAGGCTAAGAAGCAAGAAAACAAGGGAGGAACTCAACGAGAAATACAAAGTACAAGAGAGGGGACTAAACAACAAAATAAAAGATGTAAAACAGAGGCTTAAGGCCAAAGCACATAAGATCCAACGGTACATGAACAGGAATAAGGGATACCAACAGAACAAACTATTCGGAACCAACCAGACAAGACTATACAGCCAACTAAGAGGGGAAGACAACCACCAAGAAATTCCTGAAACCGAACCAAGTAAGAGACTCTGGGAAAACATATGGAGCAATCCGGTATCACACAACAAACATGCACCATGGCTCCAGGAAGAATAAAACAAAGATTCACAGAGATCACGACAGACACAGTCAGACACCAACTAAAGTAAATGCCAAAGTGGAAAGCCCCAGGTCCCGATGAAGTCCATGGATACTGGCTCAAACTTCAAGGCCCTACACCCACGAATACCAGAACAACTCCAGCATTGTATCTCAAATCACCATGCACCCAAATGGATGACCACAGGAAGAACATCCTTAGTATAAAAAGACAAGAGTAAGGGAAATATAGGCAGTAACTACAGGCCTATCACCTGCCTACCAATAATGTGGAAGTTACTAACAGGTATCATCAGTGAAAGGCTATACAACTACCTAGAGGAGACAAACACCTTCCCCCACCAACAGAAAGGCTGCAGAAGGAAGTGTAGGGGCACAAAAGACCAGCTCCTGATAGACAAAATGGTAATGAAGAACAGTAAGAGAAGGAAAACCAACCTAAGCATGGCATGGATAGACTATAAGAAAGCCTTCGACATGATGCCACACACATGCCTAATAGAATGCCTGAAAATATATGGGGCAGAGGAAAACACCATCAGCTTCCTCAAAAATACAATGCGCAACTGGAATACAATACTTAAAAGCTCTGGAATAAGACTAGCAGAGGTTAATATCAGGAGAGGGATCTTCCAGGGCGACTCACTGTCCCCACTACTCTTCGTAGTAGCCATGATTCCCATGACAAAAGTACTACAGAAGATGGATGCCGGGTACCAACTCAAGAAAAGAGGCAACAGAATCAACCATCTGATGTTCATGGACGACATCAAGCTGTATGGTAAGAGCATCAAGGAAATAGATACCCTAATCCAGACTGTAAGGATTGTATCTGGGGACATCAGGATGGAGTTTGGAATAGAAAAATGCGCCTTAGTCAACATACAAAAAGACAAAGTAACGAGAACTGAAGGGATAAAGCTACCAGATGGGAGCAACATCAAACACATAGATGAGACTGGATACAAATACCTGGGAATAATGGAAGGAGGGGATATAAAACACCAAGAGATGAAGGACACGATCAGGAAAGAATATATACAGAGACTCAAGGCGATACTCAAGTCAAAACTCAACGCCGAAAATATGATAAAAGCCATAAACACATGGGCAATGCCAGTAATCAGATACAGCGCAGGAATAGTGGAATGGACGAAGGCAGAACTCCGCAGCATAGATCAGAAAACCAGGAAACATATGACAATACACAAAGCACTGCACCCAAGAGCAAATACGGGCAGACTATATATAACACGAAAGGAAGGAGGGAGAGGACTACTAAGTATAGAGGACTGCGTCAACATCGAGAACAGAGCACTGGGGCAATATCTGAAAACCAGTGAAGACGAGTGGCTCAAGAGTGCATGGGAAGAAGAACTAATAAAAGTAGACGAAGACCCACAAATATACAGAGACAGGAGAATGACAAACAGAACAGAGGACTGGCGCAACAAACCAATGCACAGACAATGCATGAGACAGACTAAAGTACTAGCCAGCGATGACACATGAAATGGCTACAGAGGGGAGAGCTAAAGAAGGAAACTGAAGGAATGATAACAGCGGCACAAGATCAGGCCCTAAGAACCAGATATGTTCAAAGAACGATAGACGGAAATAACATCTCTCCCCTATGTAGGAAGTGCAATACGAAAAATGAAACCATAAACCACATAGCAAGCGAATGCCCGGCACTTGCACAGAACCAGTACAAAAAGAGGCATGATTCAGTGGCAAAAGCCCTCCACTGGAGCCTGTGCAAGAAACATCACATACCTTGCAGTAATAAGTGGTACGAGCACCAACCTGAGGGAGTGATAGAAAACGATCAGGCAAAGATACTCTGGGACTATGGTATCAGAACAGATAGGGTGATACGTGCAAATAGACCAGACGTGACGTTGATTGACAAAGTCAAGAAGAAAGTATCACTCATTGATGTCGCAATACCATGGGACACCGGAGTTGAAGAGAAAGAGAGGGAAAAAATGGATAAGTATCAAGATCTGAAAATAGAAATAAGAAGGATATGGGATATGCCAGTGGAAATTGTACCCATAATCATAGGAATATTATTATTATTATTATTATTATTATTATTATTAATTATTATTATAGACTGACATCACCTACAGTCTACGTTTGAACAAGAGACTCTTTCCTTTACACAGGCGAGGGAATAAACACAGTGGCTGTTGACAGCTGCGAAAGTTAAATAACAACAATCACCTCTTTCATTTTGGGGAGGCATTGTTTTGACCCGGGACTTCTGTGCGCTTCGGTTTCCAACAATGCCCCGGTCCTGATGAAAGGAAGGTTATTGAATGGCGTTGTCGAATTGTTCCTGAACTCTACCGCGGAGATAATGGAACGCAACTTGCCAGGCCGAAAGATCTGCGTATCTACGTAAACTCTACCGTAGAACTACGGTAGGGCGGGCTCACTCATCGCTAATGGAACACAACTTGCAGGCGCAAAGACGAACACTCGAGTAAAGAGAATGTTCGATCGTGTTAACTTACGGAAACGAGAAATGATGGAAAACTACAGAAAAGATAGAAAATGTAGACAAGAAGAATGTGAGAAATACGGTGTATGACGGTAGTATAACTCGAAGTATATATATGTTGATATTCAGCTTTCAAATGAGACTATATATATCTACAGATATACATATTTACGACACATAAACGAGTATGTATAGAGAGAAATATATATATATATATATATATATATATATATATATATATATATATATATATATATATATATATATATATGTGTGTGTGTGTGTGTGTGTGTATCTGTTCCAAACTTTCGTGATTCAGTTGTACATACATATATATATATATATATATATATATATATATATATATATATATATATATATATATATATACATACATATATATATATATATATATATATATATATATATATATATATATATGTATATATAATATATATATATATATATATATATATATATATATACTATATACCTATACTATATACTACATATATGCATATTTATATATATCTATATATATATATATATATATATATATATATATATATATATATATATACATATATATAGTATGTATGTATATTATTTCTATTCAGCACCGGATGAAATGTCAAAAAGGGGTGCGATGTATATTCTACCCTTTTTCATTACAATATATGATGTCTTTTTCCTGTGAAGAATGCATAGAGATGCTGCTGCTCTCTCTCTCTCTCTCTCTCTCTCTCTCTCTCTCTCTCTCTCTCTCTCTCCGTCGCCTGGGAGTCTGGGAGTATTGCAGACTTCAAGAGGATTGCCCTCACCTTTTATTCCGGTGTGTCAAGAAGGTATTTCTGTCCAAATGGAGCGCCCGGCTACGCTGCTTATAAGGGTCTTGTATTTCGTCACTGTGATAGTGACAACAAATGCGAAAGAATTATTTTCATGAGAGCAAAATCGACAAGGGAGAGATTCTGGTAGATGCTGTTATTCTATTCTGTTAGTATAGAGTACAATGGACGATTTTGGCTTGTTGCTAGATTGGTATAAAATAGACTGATTATCAAACGTCATAACTCTTTTTGTTTCGTCATTAGAAACAGATGCAAAGGATATGTGACAAAATCGAAGTGAGTGAGATTCTGGTAGGTAATTCTGTTTTTATAGATTACAATGGACGACTTTGGCTTGTTGCTAGATTGGTATAAACTAGATTGATTGTCAAACGTCATAACTCTTTCTGTTTCGTCACAGATGCACAGGATAAGTGACGTTTTTGTTATACAGTCCTTGACGTTCGGACGTTTTGATGTTCGACCTTCAGGACGAGAAGAGAACTTCGATATTTTTCGAGCTTCGGTTCAAATATTTTGAGGAATTATTCATGCACTTCATGACCATTGCATTGACAATGTATTCTTGATCTTCTTTATATTCTGTAAATAGTCTTCATGTAGTTTCTTCTCTTACTTTTTGCTGCTGACTTTTTACATGGTTTTACTGGATATGTTGGTTTCCAAGATATTGTATGCCTAAATTTATATAGGATTATTTGGAATAGTCACATTTGCCTTTCAAAAATTGGTTTTCTCTGTTCTGTAATACTGTAACTTATTATACGTAGCAAAACAGATAATATAACAGATTACCTGGGTTGACTTAAAGGTGAAATTACCATTAACAAGGTAAATCCAACATTAACAATCTTATCTAGTTAAAATAGTTCTTTGAATGGTAAAATTGACTTATATCTCTTTACGTAAAACCTAAGTTTATAAAATCTCTTGAACAAAGGAAGAGTTCGAAATATAAGGAAGGACAGTGAATTTGCTTAATATATTCTTAAGATAAATAATTACAAAGATAAGTCGTCTAAAGACTTCGACATCTGAGCTTGGTTCGAAAGAGCTTTTGCAGATCACAATTCTCTTGAGTAAGTGTTTAGTTAGTTTCTAGGGTTTCATTTCGATATGAGAAATTTCGATCAGGAAAAATATGACGACTTTAAGTTTCGCAAAATGCCAGACCAAGATGGCTATGATGTTAAGGAAGGTTAAGGCTGCGATAAAGTAAATATCACAACACACTAAACTAACATTTAGTGGTAAGCAAAACTAAGTGTGATTATCTACTAAGATAAATATCATAACATGATGAATTTAGTAATATGATAAACTGAAGTAATATGATGACTACTGAGCTACTGAGCTAAAAATTTAAAAAAACGTCCTGAGGTAAATCAATAAACCAAGCTCTTTATTATACATATCTCTGGGCTTTCAATACCTAAAAGCTGCAGGGATGGAGGAAGTGGCTGGGTTGGCGAGACAAACTTAAGGAAGAGGATGGGGTGAATGGGTGGTTGATATTAAAGGTGGATAAAAAAACATGGCATAGATGAGAGTAGGACGAGGACAAATTCTAAGACCAGGGCGAAAGGAATGAGCAGATGAGGTCACAAGAATAAGCACAAAGGTAGTAAGAGATATTGGAGAAATGAGTAGAGGACATTCCGAAGAGCAAAAACAGATAAACGAGAGCAGGAGAAACGGAAAAATAATTGGAGAAGATCGTTAAAAAAAAAGGGGGGTGGGGGGGGGTCTAATGAGAAAACCAGGGATATTGATGAAATGAGTAGAGGACATTCTCGAAGAGCAAAGCAGATAAAGGAGAGGTGGAGAAACGGAAAAATAAATGGAGGAGATCGTAAACATAAAAAGGGGTGGACATAATGAGAAAACCAGGGGACGTTAGATAGAGAGTTGGGGGTACAAAACGTAGGAGAGGCATTTGATAAATAAGCAGAGGATATAGTTGCCACAACGTATAAAGGTCAGCAACGTCACGGGAGAAGAGATTGGGAGAAGAGATTAATAGGAGCAGCGAAAAAGGGGAGAAGCCTGTGCTCGAAATTTTGGGGAGGGCGAGAAAAAAAATTGTGAAAACACGACATAAAAAAAAAAACAAAGAAGAAGAAGAAGAAGAAGAAGAAGAAGTAGAAGAAGAAGACGCCATACGCCTGGGATCCTTCACCCAGGATACGAAGCAGCACGGCAGAATCCTGTCGAGGAAATTGAGGGACTTGAGTCCAGAATGTAAGGATTAATAATTCTTGCTGGGACACTCTTGGGAGCTTAACGATGCCCTACTCGATATAAGACGCACCGTCCATAAGTAGCATAAGACTGGTCTAGTTCTTTCTCATTGTGACTCTTGTGTCCGACACTAAGCTCATTTTTACCTTTATTTGACAAAGTAATAACATAGGTCGTATCGTAATTCAGAAAGTATATGATTCTTTGTTAACAAATGTCAACCAATATTATCCAATCAACCTTTATGTAACTCACTGAGATTCACGAATCAATGAGTAATTTATCTATTTACATAAAAGAAATAATTGGTAATTTATCTGGTAAACAACTAACAATATAAATCTTAACAAAGTAATAACATAGGTCGTATCCTAATTCAGAACGTATATGATTCTTTGTTAACAAATGTTATCCAATATTATCCAATCAACCTTTATGTAACTCACTGAGATTCACGAATCAATGAGTAATTTATATCTTTTATTTACATAAAAGAAATAATTGTAATTTATCTGGTAAACACCAACTATATAAATCTTATTTAACAAAGTAATAACATAGGTCGTATCCTAATTCAGAACGTATATGATTCTTTGTTAACAAATATTATCCAATATTATCCAATCAAACTTTATGTAAATCACTGTGATTCACGAATCATTGAGTAATTTATCTATTTACATAAAAGAAATAATTGGTAATTTATCTAGTAAACAACCAACTATATAAATTTTATTTAACAAAATAATAGCATAGGTCGTATCCTAATTCAGAGCGTATATGATTCTTTGTTAACAAATATTATAAAATAAGTTTTATGTAACGCACTGTGATTCACGAATCAATGAACAATTTACCTATTTACACAAAAGAACTGGTGGGTTATTTATCTAGTAAACAACCAACTATATAAATTTTATTTAACAAACTAATAACATTGGTCAGATCCTAATTAAAAACGTATCATTCTTCGTTAACAAATATACAAATATTTTACAATCAAACTTTAAGTAACGTACTGTGATTCACGAACCAATGAATAATTTACCTATTTACATAAAAGAACTGATGGGTTGTTTATTAAATAAAAAACCAATTATATAAATTTTAATTAATCATTTCGAATTGGTTTAGTGTGTTATTAAGTTGAAAACGAACAGATAACTGCATGATATTTCTCACTGCGTCTTAGTATTGTCATAATCATAAAATTAGACAAAGAATAGCTAAAAACCAGCCATGAATACGATAGAATACTTGAAGTGAACATCAAAAACTTGATTCTTAATGTTTTGTCATGGAGAGAATCTGAACATCTGTTGTACAGAACGCCATCATCTTCACTCTTATTATTAAGCAGCATCCCTGATTGGCTATTGATAAGCCAATCACAGGGCTGGACACTCTCAGTGTCTCGAGAGAGTTCACATAGGCAGGATGCATGTTCTACCTCTCCTGAGGGATACTTTTGAAAGACGAATCCCTCAGAAGTGGAAAATACATCCTGTCTATGTGAACTCTCTCGAAAGATTGAGAGTTTCCAGCCCTGTGACTGGGTTATCAACAGCCAGTCAGGAGCGTCGTAAGGATGTGAATCTACTGTAGTAAGTTGATATGGTAATATCAACAAATTATTTCATAGAAATATGAAAAAGTTATCATCGTTTTTTGCAGTAGGCAACATGTCAAGCAGAACGCCCCAGGAAAGACGAAAACCTTCCTTCCAGTGACAGAAACTAATGAGGGGTTTAGTATATGTGAAAATACTTTTCTTCAACCTCTCTCTCTCTCTCTCTCTCTCTCTCTCTCTCTCTCTCTCATCCGCAAGGATTTTGGAGTCTGTTTTAAAAGAATGACTTTTCTCATCTCTTTTTCAGTCTGCATGTCTGTCTGTCTCTCGAGAGATGTCTGCAAGATTTCAACATTTTCCAGAGGGGAGTCGTGGAAAAGACCCTGATTACTGGAAAAATATATATATAATATTTATATATATAATTATATATTATATATATATATATATATAAGTATATAAAATAATAAATAAATTAAAGATAAATGCCACGAAGGAAAAATAAACGAAGGAGTCTGCGAGATCTTTCGGCTGAAAAGCCCTTTACTTAAGCAGCTACTGACAAAAAGACGAGAAAAGACAATACAAGAGGTTCGTATAACTGACAGATAGGATTATAAAAAATATATATCTATATATTATATATATATATTATATCTATGATTATATAATATATAATATAATACATATAATATATATATAGATCTATATATATATATATATATATATATACTATATATATAATATATATATATATATATATATATATATATATCTATCGTACTTTCAGATAAGACCATGGCCGTGTTTATAGACTTCGTGGGTCAGGTTCAAGGTCAAAGTTTATACTCAAGGAACAAAACGACTGACTGAATATTCGATTGGCTGAATGATTCAGTTTTCTTGTCTATCGTCTCAGCGAATTTGGAAAACCGTGAAGAAGGAGTATAGATGTGAAACACCAAGCATCACTGAGACTTCTAAGAAATCTTGGTGATATGGCACAAGACAGAAGCGTTTGGAAATGAGTCCCGAGTATCACAAGAGGAGCAAAACCAGACTGAAGTTCAAAGGACTTCCCTTCCATAATTGTGTTAATTAGATCATTCCGACCTTCCTCACAGGAACAAAGATCTCTCTTCCTTTTTAATCATTAAAAAGAATCCTTATCTCCTTTCTAGGATTCAAGGAGTCTTGTCTCTTATATTTTCATACTGATCGATTTTATTTCAGGTGTATTAGAGGGAAAACGGCTGAATGAAATAAGATGAAACTTAGAAACTTTCGAATACTTAGAGTATGTGGCCCATCGGCCATGTTGGATTAATCTGGAATACTAAAAAGATCGCCCCTGCATATGCAATATTTCCGTAACTATGCAAGGAAATGAAAAATATTGTATTATCATTGGTTAGCTATTTTAATATCCTCAGGATACTATAATAGATTCATATCAACAGCGCATTTGACGTCTAGGCTAGTCCCTTACGACGCTCCTGATTAGCTGTTGATAAGCCAATACAAGGGCTGGAAACCCTCAGTCTCAAGAGAGTTCACATAGGCAGGATGTATGCTCCATCTCCCTCTGGAGAGGTTGAATATACATCCTGCCTGTTAACTCTCTCGAGAGCCTGAGAGTTTCCAGTTCAGTGATTGGCTTATCAACAGCCAATCAGAAGCGTCGTAAGGGACTAGCCTAGACGTCAAATGCATGGTTGATGTGAATCTACGATAGTCATCGTCCGTGATGTTTCTTATTCTCAAGGGTCAAAATCTGGGATTATCCTGCAGGGTCTTCGTTCAAATCCGTGCGTGGGCAGGATAGGCGTTTAATTCAACGTCAGCCTTTCTCTTTTTTTCCATTCCTGCTTTCATTCATTTAATTTCTTTCTAAAACGAAACAGTTGTTTGGCTGAACACAGCAAACATCAAGCGGCCTTGCCCCAGCCTCATTTCCTGGTATCCTCTTCAGCAGCCTTTCATCTCATGGGGAAGACTGCCTCTATTTTGTGCTCCACACAATGAGGAACTTAGCTATAACAGATTCTTTTGATAGAGCGGTTGGAGACTCTCTCTCTCTCTCTCTCTCTCTCTCTCTCTCTCTCTCTCTCTCCTTACTTCTTTAGCCATTTTTGGGCCTATTATAATCGTTGATCTGAACGAAAAGTGAGTGATGGCCCGTGAATATGATTTCTTCAAAGTTCTGCTGTCATATCAGAGTGGCGTTAGTACATGGTGAAGACAGAGGGTCAATATATATATATATATATATATATATATATATATATATATATATATATATATATATATATATATATAATACATAGAGAGAGAGAGAGAGAGAGAGAGAGAGAGAGAGAGAGAGAGAGAAGATTATTATCATTTTGCTATACGAGTATTCTAATAAACCGATAATATAAAACAAACTTGTGCCAATACAATTAACATAATTATTACATCAAAACAGAGAGAAATGTAGACAGGGCAGAAGTTAAAAACAGATATTACAAACAAAATAAATTTGACTTTTAACGTGGGAATTATATCGAGTTGAAAAGATCGTAGCTACAGTAGTTTACCCTGGAATAAGCATTCACTTACCCGTTTTCTGTGAGATAAAAAACAACACAGCTAATTTCCCATTTTCAGTGATGGCGGTAAATCAATAAATGATGTGTGTAACCAGGCTGCTCTCTGCAGATTAGCGGATTATAGGTTAATCAAATAAACGTCCCTTATATATTGTTCTTTATTTTTTAATATAGATAAAAACTGACATTTGAAAAGAATTATTGTTAAGTTCATTAGTTTGGTGAGCTGATCAATCTAAATACTAGAAAACATTCAGTGCAAAATTTATCAATGGCAAGGCATCCTGGTTACGAAAAAGCAGTAAAGGTTTAAATGCTGTCCCCAAAATAGCAGGAGAATTAGCGGTAGGCTGTGTCGTCGCTAACCAAGGTCGATAATAATGATTAGAAGTGATCCCATTAACCTCTCCAGCGGTTGTTGTTTTCCAAAAGCGTCTAAACGTTCACTTCATTTCCCAGAATAGCACTTAAAGCATCGCTAATGATCGTGTCGAGATGAAACATTTAGCGGCATCTCAAAACTCTTCGTCTGTCGTTATATATATATATATAGATATATATATATATATATATATATATATTATATATACCTATATATATATAATAATATATATATATATTTATATTATATATATAATATATATATATCAGACAAATTCCACGGAGGAGAGTAAAACAACGGAGTGGTCCCAGGCCTTTTTCGACTCACTGTACATAAGTAAGGACAGTCAGTCGAAAGGCTTCGTGGATTTGGCCTTGGTATTTACATATTTATCACGTCCCACATTTGTATATATATATATATATATATATATATATATATATATATATATATTTTATATATATATATATTCTATATATATATATACTACATAAACACACACACACACACACACACACACACACACACATATATATATATATATATATATATATATATATATATATATATATGTACATATATATACCATATATATATATATATATATATATATATATATACATATATATATATATA
>NC_061093.1:55504898-55514898 GCF_015104395.2 Macrobrachium nipponense | reverse complement strand
GCGAGAGAGAGAGAGACCAACTGCTAGTGTAACTGTAATTCGGACGGATGTATAGATAATACAGTTAAGAGACAGTCATGCGTTAAGAGAGAGAGAGAGAGAGAGAGAGAGAGAGAGAGAGAGAGAGAGAGAGAGAAACCAGCTATTAGTGTGATTGTAATTCAGACGAATGTATAAATAATACAGTTAAGAGTCAGTCATGTATTAAGTGCATTCACATCCACGCATTCATAATGCAAAGTGCCTTTTGTCCTGGCAAAGTTCCCATGAAAATATATCTATGAATTATGAAAAGGCCACATGTTTTTGCAGTATAATGAAATTGCTGTCGTTAAACCAGGGGGGAGCTTCTCTTACCACTGGACCCTTCATAAGTGTACGTTGAATGAAGGTGACATAGTCTTACCGTCCGGACGGTACGTATCGTCCTTAGCAGAATTAATGCTTTTACAAATCAAGCGTCGACGTAACCCATCGTTGCTGAACTCCAAAATATATGAAACTTTTTCTTCGACTTGTATTTAATTCTTTCAATAATAAAAAATAAAAAATCATCTCATTAGGAACATGAACCACACTTCGTACCATCCTGTTGAGGGATGTCAGATGAGTGCCTTATCTGTTTTTCTTTTTATTTATGCCATTAACGATTTCATAAGGAAATAGTGAAATCGAAATTATAAAACTCGAACGTGAGCCTGTTCCCACTCCCATCTGTTTCCGCTGCTGGGACAAAAATAATGAACTATTCTCCTCATGATAAATGAGCAATAGAAAAGTTGGAGAAAAATCAAATATAAGAATATCTTCAAGCTAAGAAAAAGCTTAGGATTGATTCGCTTCGATTAAATGAGCTTAGAATTGATTGGCTTCGATAATTATTTACCTGTAGTCAGCAACCACATTCAAACTAACAGTAAAGTTCTTCATAATAAAATCTACAGAATGCGTTGACTATAGAAAAGCGTAAAGAAAGGAAGTATAATGCATTGCAGTTTCGCGAAAGAGAAACTTTCCAATATTGGGGGAGAGAGAGAGAGAGAGAGAGAGAGAGAGAGAGAGAGAGAGAGAGAGAGAGAGAGAGAGAGAGAAAGCATTTCGTTGCATGATTTCATAATACTGTCAAGTAATCACCTGTTAATCTCCATGTCGATGATAATTATTAAAAGTCATGAAACAAAATGAGATTTTAACAAGATACAAAATAGTATGGTTATACTTTATGCAGTTTAGCAGTTTACATGTTACGTATGTATAAAAATAAACTTATTTATTGAGATAATAGTGAGCATTCTAACGCCAACGCCACAGGGAGAAATATAAAGGCGTAAGGGGCTCAGAGAAAAAAGGCGAAATATCTAACCGTTCAAGTGAAAGTCCCTTGGGCTATCCAGCATGGAGGAAATAATGTGGAGTTTAAATGAAGTGGGGGAGGAAGGAATGGTTGCCATGGTAACGGCTAAGTAGCTTGCAGCTGAAAGGAGAGAGAGAGAGAGAGAGAGAGAGAGAGAGAGAGAGAGAGAGAGAGAGAGTGAGAGAGAGAAGACTGGCGAAGAAAACTGCCAAGTGGAGAGTATGGAAAATGATTTAAAGCAGTTTAAAAATTTGACAAATAGAGGAATAAGGAAAGAAGGGGAAAAACCAAGCTTGGAGACTGCTTCCTCGAACGAGAGGGCAGACAGACATTTAAAAGAGCATCAGAAGGCTCTAAAAAGAGAAGTTGCAAGAATGTATTCATGGGTACAAAATATGAGACGAGATTTGGCCTAAGTCGACCAACGAAGCTAGTGGGAATTTTCTGGTGTTCTCTTGAATATCTTTAACACGCTTGTTTTGTTTAGAATACAAGGAGGAAACCTGACAGAATGAAGTCCATAACCTATCGAATTGGGTCATGATGGAATCTCACATTTAACATGTTTTGTTTTGTCTAGCATACAAGAAGGAAACCTGACAGAATGAAAACCATAAACTATCATATTCGGTTATGATGGAATCCCGTAGCCAGAGCTGTTCGTAATACATTCTCAGGGCATGCCAGGTGTGTCGAACGTTCTTCAACGATAAACAAATTTCTCGTGTGATATGCGTCAAAGGAGATAATGCGATGAAAACAAATGAAATTGCTGAAAAGTCCCCCAGAAGGTGTTTACGTCTGAAACAGGGTGTTCGTAGAGTCGAGATTCGATAGGGAGAGGGCCTTGGATGTAAACAATCGCTCGGTTGGCAAATTGAATTAATTAAATTGACCGCTGGAGACGGTAGGTGTTGCCAAGTAGAACTCTAAGTGGTTACTCGTATTTGGAACGAGGAGTGACCCAAGAACCTTTTAAACTCACCCCCCCCCCCACCGCCCCCCTTTGCCCAAGGATTAGGAATGTAGGATAGGATGGAAAAGGAATGTTTTTTTAGGTGCAAAAGAAATTTAAAAAATTAGTAAAAGGGAGGTAATAAAACGAATGATGATTAAAGAGAGAAAAAGAAACGACTTAGAAAAGCATACAATGAACATACAAAGGCAGAGAGAGAGAGAGAGAGAGAGAGAGAGAGAGAGAGAGAGAGAGAGGGGGGAATTTCATTTTAGGTGTAAAGGATATAAAAAAAATAAGTAAAATAGGGAGATAATAAAACGATAGATGATTAGAGAGGGAAAAAGAAAGGACTTAGAAAAGCATACAATGAACATACAAAGGCAGAGAGAGAGAGAAAGAGAGAGAGGGAAGAGGGATGAAGAGAGGAGAGGGGGGGGGGGGGAAGAGATTTCATTTTAGGTGTAGGGAAGTAAAAAAAATAAGTAAAAAATTTGTAAATAAAACGATAGATAATTAGAGGAAAAAAGAGAAGACTAAGAAGAAAATGCATGGAACATACAAAGGCAGAGAGAGAGAGAGAGAGAGAGAGAGAGAGAGAGAGAGAAGAGGAGATTTCATTTTAGGTGTAAAGGAAGTAAAAAAAATGAGTAATAATGAGGAAATAAATGATACATAATTAGAGGAAAAAAGAGAAGACTAAGAAGAAACTTCATGGAACATACAAACAGGCCAAGAGGAGGAGAGAGAGATGGAGAAGAGAGATAGAGAGAAGAGGATAGAGAGAAGAGAGAGAGAGAGAGAGGACATTCCCTTTAGCATGATTCTGAAGATGGAGGGGCGCATGTTTGGGGGGAGGGAGGGAGGGGAACTGGGAGTATAAATATGTCGCCCAAAACTTTCTGGGCTTCGCCTGAGCAAACTTCACACGTAGCTCACCTCCGTCTTCGCCCAGTGGGCGAGGGTCCTTTCTTAATTGAGATGACAATAATTTCCGACGTGGGGGCAGGGGAACGACGAGCCCCCCCCCGGGGTAGGGGTGGAGAGGGGGGGTGGTGGTTAGGGGTTCTGGGGGCTAGGGGTAGCTTGAGGGGTGGATGAGGGCGGCAGCAGACAATAAGGGGAATGAGGCTCTGCAATACGACGGCAAGAAAGTTATTTATTTGCGTTATATTGCCGTCGCAATGGCTATTGTCATCGACGCTGGAAGTGTCATTTTTGGTGGATGGAACGATATGACTTGCAACTAACAACCGACAGTCGGTGTTCACGAAAACAAGGACGCAACCCACGTCAGTAGAGTTGAACATTATGATATATGATATATGAATAATTATCACATCATCGTGATTCATATAAATCATTCGAGCAACAAATGTCCTTTAATATCTAATTCGCTCTACCTCGGAACTGATATATTTTCATATATGTAAACCGAATGGGAATTTTTAGTTGATAATAATTTCGTCCCCTCATGGGATCGAACCACCGTCCAGCGGACAGGCACGAAATCAGCCGAATCGGTAACGTCAATGTCGTCCTGATTTCGTTCCTGTCCGCTGGACGGTGGTTCGATCCCATAAGGAAACGAAATTATTATCAACTAAAAATTCCCCTTCGGTTTACATATATGAAAATATATCAATTCCGAGGTAGAGCGAATTAGATATTAAAGGACATTTGTAGCTCGAATGATATATATATATATATATATATATATATATATATATATATATATATATATATATATAATATATATATACATATATTATATATATATATATATATATATATATATATATATATATATAGATATTATATATATATATATATAATATATATGATATATATATATTATATATATATACGTATATATATATATATATTTGTCATTAGAATCGATATCCACCCATCTCTGTCTGCCATGTTAACAAATTCATATTACGTTTGCCGTGTAAGTTTTTATCACATCACCGCCATTCATATATACTAAATGCATTGAGCTACGAATATCCTTTAATAATATCATCCAGTTCGCTCACCTAGAAATTAATATATTTTTTCATATATATGTTAACCGAAGGGAATATTTTTACTTGGTAATGTATACATAAATATACACATATATATATTTATTATATTATATATATATATATATATATATATATAATATATATATAATATAATACATATATATGCATGTCGTACCATGTTTTGTATGTATATGTATTAATATATATTATATATTATATGTATATAATATACCTACAAAAACATACACATATGTATGCAATATATATATATATATATATATAGTATATATATTTAACGAGAGAGAGAGAGAATCACTGAAAATCATTGTTGATTGACTGATTTTGATGTCGTGGCAGTCAGGATGGATATATTTAACCGTTGCATTTCTCCTTTAACTCCCAAAAGAGAGACACACCCTCGAATGGAGAACTTCATTGGCCTCGTTCCTGCGTCTTACACCACGATGGTTTTGCATTCTATTTTTTACTGTTTGTCCTAATAAATTTCTCTTATGGGAAGGTCGACTGTCAGGCAACACAAGCTGTTCATGTAGCTCTGTAAAAAAAAGAAAAAAGAAAAGTACAATAGAGATATAGGAAATCCGATACTGACTTCGAGCAAATAAGCGCTGACCTGCATCTTGACACGTCAGACAACAGAATTTCGAACCCCGGGATTATATAATGTCTCAATCGGAAAGTTAACTGTGATCGGATAGAAAGAATGATGGAATCTACTGGATATAATTGCTAACGCCCACGAAGTCATAAGCGGGAAAATTGTGGGCAGGATTTAGATATGGTTGTCTTATATCTTTCCAATCACGAACAATCATAGAACCGAGGCGCCTACGCAACATTGTAGCAGATATATGTTGTTTCTGGATATCTGAAGAATATCCAGAGGTTGGATAAATTCCCTTTAGTTCACTTTCAATTGTACGTATTATGAGAGGAGGGTAACTTTGCATTATGTAAGTTGCAAAGACTTGCAGGCAGATGAACACTTCACACATTATTGCAAGTCCAGAGTAACGTCAAAGACTTAATATGGTGTTAGAAGCGAAAGGCTTGGGGGTGGATTTGAATCAAACAGAAGCAATGAATTGGTTGGATAGTGGAAGTATAGACGAAAAATAGATCAAAACTAACTGCCTCGCCAATGATAATGGCCTCTCAATTAGGTAGCTTTCAAATATATATATTCTTTTTACTAGGAAATAGCAATTAAAAAAGTAATTGCAAACAGCAATGGTAATTATGTGGGAGTGAAGGAAGGAGAATATATTTCTGGCAGGTAGGAAAACAAATTTTTTTTAGTTTCTGTAAAAAAAAAAAAAAAAAAAAAAAGTTAATGTCTGTTTGTCCGTCAGATCTTAAAAGCTACTAAGGCCACCCTCCAATCATCGAGCATACCAAATTGCAGCCCTCTAGCCTCAGCCATTTTTATTTCATTTTAATGTTAAAAGTTGGCCATGATCGTGCGTCTGGCAACGATAATTGGACAGGCCACCACCACCGGGCCATGATTAAATTTTTCTGGGACACGTCTCATACAGCATTATGCTGAGACCACCGAAAGATAGATCTGTTTTCGGTGGCTTTGATTGTATGCTGTACAGAAAACTTGGTTGCGCAGAAGAAACTTCTGCACATAATTTTGCTGGGCGGGGGGGGGGGGGGGGTAGTTGTTACTTCCTGACCAGCACTTGAGCTTTTCTTCAGGAACTTATTCTCATGCCATGTTTCCGAGACTTATTCGTTTTTGCATCAAGTTTTTTATTTTTTTTTTTTACCTAATTGAGAGAAGGGTGAATGTACAAGATGCATTTGCATGAATGAATATTCTCATTATTTATAATTTGCTTACAATATCGTAATGGTTGTGAGCATAGAGTTACAATATATATTATGCATGTATTTCTAAATCACACTATACTCTGTTTTTTTTCCATCTGTCCACCCACCTGTGGTGTTTGTGTATGGTAATACTGCGTCCCGGGCTTTAGATAGTTACGCTATGTGTAAGTTTTAGGTAAATAAAAGGATATCTGGGTGTAGTACATTTGCAACTGAAAAGTGTTTTAATAATTTACTGTATGCGAATTACACCGTTAATATTCGAGATACGATATCGTTATTATTGTTAAATGTAAGCTGAATGTAACTATCTAAAGCCCGGGACGCAGTGTTACCATACGCAAACACCACAGGCGGATGGACAGATGGAAAAAAAACAGAGTATAGGTATATACAGGGTGTCCATAAAGTCCCAGTACCATTCTGAGCAATAAATAATAGTAATGGTACTGGAAATTTATGGACACCCTGTATAATAACTTCATTCTCCTCAACCAGTCTAAGATGAATAGTACTTCTGCTCGTACAAAAGAATGAGAAGAATGACCAAAGAAAGTGACGGGGGGAGAGCAACAAATAACAACACCCGTATAATGTACGGATCACCCATGAGACGCTACTCTTCGGGAAAATGTGATTAATGATACATAGAGGATCGATAAGGCTAATGGATCCGAAGGAGCTCCGTCCTGATGGAACAAAGAAGGCTTTATGTAATCACTTACCGTGGAAATGAATCCGGCTTGAAGGACCTCGTCTTAGTGGACTGACAGAGGGTAATGTCACTGTAGGCCAGGTTTTTAGATCATTATTAACTAGAATTAATAGTAACTAGTGGACCGAATGATGTCCGATATGAAGGCCGCTGAGAAAATACATCATAACAAATGGAAAAGTTACGAGTATATGGAACCTTATGCTGTAGAAGTAATCAACAGCGAAAATTGTTAATGAATCCAGCTCGAAGAACCTCGTCTTAGTGGACTGACTTGACAGGGGGCAATCACCATGTCACAGTAGGCCCAGGTTTATTATTAATAACTAGAATACTATTAACTGGTGGACCAAATGATGTCTGATATGAAGGCCGCTGAGAAAATACATATAAACTAAAATTATTATTAACTGGTGGACCAAATGATGCCCGATATGAAGGCAGTTGAGAAAATACATATAAACTAGAATTATTATTAACTGGTGGACCAGATGATGCCCGATATAAAAGCCGCTGAGAAAATACATATAAACTAGAATTATTGCTAACTGGTGGACCAAATGATGCCCGATATGAAGACCGCTGAGAAAATACATATAACTAGAATTATTATTAATTGGAACACCGAATGATGCCCGATATGAAGGCCGGTGAGAAAATACGTAATAAGAAATGGAAAAGCTATGGAAACTTACGCTGAAGAACTGATCGGCTGCGAGAATTATTAAGATGCACTGGAGCGTAAACTTGAAGGATGATTTCTCTTCTCCGTTCGAATGTAAATACGGACCAAAAAGTGTTGTGTCAGGTGTTTCAATAACAGTGAGGCAGGAGTGAGTTCTGTCAGTTACCTCTTACCATTATTATTATTATTATTATTATTATTATTATTATTATTATTATTATTATTATTATTATTATTATTAGTGCACCCATGCCGTCAAAGAGGATGGCCAGGTATAAATAAATTTGCAATGGCATGGTACTTAAATCGGCAACAATATGTACACGAGTTGTTCAAGTTCAGTAATTCCGGAATGATAGTGATTATAATGAAAATTTGGGTATATAAAAAAGTAGAATTATTAGTTGTTCTGGGATCTACGCCATAGATTTGAAAGAAATCGGTATAATAAGCAAACTCGTTTTAAGAGTTAGTAAACTTTTAGTGGACTCGTGGCGTAGAAAATGATGACCATATGCTTTGCAGTGCAATTGCTGGTGCAAGGTTGGGTACCATATGAATGACTGATTGCCAATGCTGTAAAAAATGCACATACACATTCCAGGAGTGAATAAATAATCATACGAACACGTAATGGGTCTGGGAAATAAACGCAGGAGCTGCCCAGCCGTGGATGCCAAAGGACGGGCAATCCTTGACAGTGAAAATCGAGACATTGATACACCTAAGATATTCATCGTTCTTGTGACGTATTTAGTTCTTGGAAGGAATGATACGAGCTCTCTTTCATGTTGGTCAGACTCGTGATTTAAAAAAGAAAAAAGAAAAAAAAAAGCTGATTGAACTGCATATACGATCTTCGGCTCATAGCTATACTGCTTTTGCTTTTCTCACTTTTCTTGATCCTTACAATCTTTTTTTTTTTCTGGATGATAGTGAATAATACTTGACTATTATTGCACTTTGATGCACTGAAGCATTAAAATTATGCTTGATTTGCACAGCTTATGGATTTACCGTATGCATGAAAGCATTCCTGTCACAAAGGCGTGTTAGTCGGGCACATTCATATTACAGTCGCAACATTTGCAAGAGGGTCCTGGTGAATTTCTCGCCACCATGCCATCCTGTAGGAGGTGGCTCTCGACCAGTCAGAATTTAGCAAGAATAACAGATGAAACATGGCACTGACCAGCCAGGAAGTGACAAAGGAATACAGCATAGGCACGAGGATCCTGAGTGAATTTATTGAAGTCTCTCCCAGTAACATGAATGTTACTCTCTCTCTCTCTCCTCTCTCTCTCTCTCTCTCTCTCTCTCTCTCTCTCTCTCTCTATATATATATATATATATATATATATATATATATATATATATATATATATATATATATATATATTATATATATATATATATATGGGGACCTCAGTAATCGAGTGGTTTACGATACTAGCCACGTCAGGATAAAAAAGTAGAAGGCTTGCTCATCTAAATGCCGCTGGGTCTCTCCCGAAAAAAACATATACTATATATAATATATATAATCTTGATCCTTTAAACGCTCCTAAACATTTCATAAATCAGTGACAGACTTTCAACGTCACGTCAAGACACACGAACTATTGATGCCATGCGATGGGCTGGAAGTCTGGAAGTATCCAAAAGACAACGCAAGCTATTGGAAATCAAGAGTTGCAGACCCACCCACACTGAGGCAGTAGCCTGCAGCACCAGCAGCAGCAGGAGGCGATATCGGCTTTCTTTTACATGAATTCTTAACGCGAATCGAAGCCATTTCTGGATAATCCAATAACAGTCGCCAATGCTGCTTTGGATCCTGGTCAGACCGGTAAGAATTTGGCAAGTCCTTTCTTCTGTGGAGACAAACCCGGTGAGGGTTTTTCCTTTTCATCTCCGAATGACCCGATTTGTATATCTCCTCGTTTCCTTCCCACACAGCTGTCTCGATGGTTTTTTTTTTTTTCATTTCTGAATGGTTCCTCAACCTGGATGCTTCTTTCAATCTAATCACACAGTTATGAACAAGTGATGGTCTAGCAATGTACAGTCACTCACATAAGTTCATGGATGTCCGGGTGTTTGAGAGAGAGATTTCACATTTCACCCCTTTCTGGACGACAGGTGTCTGGGAGTGCGAAACTGGCCATATGTTCAACTACCTAACTCTGCTGTAGAAAGTGTCGGTATGTGCATGTCTTACGTCACTATACAGCCCCGTTGTCCAGAAAGGGGCATGTTACTATACTGACCCGTTGTCCAGAAAGGGCTATGTTACTATACTGACCCGTTGTCCAGAAAGGGGTTGGATGGAATTCAACTTTATGCCCGGAGACATCCATGAACTTATATGAGTGACTACACCTAAGTGGTCTGTTGG
>NC_061093.1:55497398-55502398 GCF_015104395.2 Macrobrachium nipponense | reverse complement strand
GAATCGCGCGCGCGCGTGTGCTAGTGTGTGTTAGAAACGCTGGCGATCCGTGGTCTTACATTGCCGACTGTAAGAGGCCAGCTCGCAGGTACATTCGGGGGACACCTCCCCGCAATTGTGGAATATGTGATAACGGAACTCCTCTCGATAGTTTCTCGTAATACGGATAGTATAGTGGACGAGAAGAGGCGACAGATATATAGGGCCGGGCATTTTGTTGCTGCCTTTTTTGCACGTTTAAGGGGGGTATACCACTTCAACGCCTGCCCTGCCCTGCCCATCCCGTTCCTCCCACCCACCCCAAACCCTTTCTGCCCCTTTTGAACTCGCAGAAGTGTTGCTGTAAAGGACAGAGAGAGAGAGAGAGAGAGAGAGAGAGAGAGAGAGAGAGAGAGAGAGAGAGAAAGATCGATGGGTGGCTGCAACAAATATTTGGATGGGGCGATGAAGGTAGTGATTTGGATGAAGTTGTTTGGGAATGGTGCAGAAAAAAAGGGGGGACATTTTTTGTTTTGTTTCCATCCATTCCTCTCTTCCGCTGTCTGTCACTTCCTTTTCACATTCAGACATCAAAGTTCGAAGAGGGACCTATCTATATCTATATCTGGAGACAAGAAGAAGAAGAAGAAGAAGAAGAAGAAGAAGAATTATTCATTTGATCACGCCGTTGCTGCTCTCAGTGTCAAAGTCGAAGTGAGCCACTTCGGAAATGTCATTGATATTGTTTTCGGTTGGAATCGCGGATGAGATATGGGTGAGAAGCGAGGCTGGATTGCGTCATACTGCCAGAACAAAGGATGTTGCATCCAAGAAATGCCTTCGTGTGGTTTTGCCGGATTGTTGCATCCAAGAAATGGAGATAGCACTTCCACAGTAGAGAGTACGACCTCGTACGTCGAAAGACAATTCTTGCATACCATCATAAATATAGCTGTTTCATTGTGCGGAACGATAGTGGCGAGTCTAAACATTGTTTAGACCTGGAAACGTAGTGAATAGTGTCCAGGTCACGAATTAAACAAAGTAAAAAAAAAGTAAACTAATAAGACGGAGTAAACAATTAATGTATGCAAATTAGTATGCTTGTTAGATCTAATATAGTGTATCTTCATGCTGTTAGAAAATAATTTTTTACGGATTCAGCAGTATGCCGTAGTAGAAAAAAATATAGCAGTCATATATATATATATATATATATATATATATATATATATATATATATATCTATATATATATATATATATATATATATATATAATATATATATATATATATATATATATATATATATATATATATATACATACAACAGTAAACGTATGAAGATGAAAGTTCCCTAAAACACTATATGAACGTTGCAACCATATATTATTTCGAGCACTTCCTTCTATGCTCCTGATCACTGGTAAAATATGAACATAGGATGTTTTACAATAGTATACTCTATACTCGAAATATAACATATATATATATACATATATATATATATATATATATATATATATATATATATATATATATATATAGAGAGAGAGAGAGAGAGAGAGAGAGAGAGAGAGAGAGAGAGAGAGAGAGAGCTATTGTAATACATCTTTAGGGCAATTGTTATTATTATTGTTATTATTATTATTATTATTTTTATTATTCAGACGGAAGAAGCCCAAAGGGACCATTGGTTTGAAAGTCAGACTTCCAAAGAATATAGCGTTCATTAGGTAGTAAGAGAAGGTACAGGGAAGTACAGAAAGAATGCATCTCGATTATTAAAAAGAAAAAAAAAACAATAAATGAATAAAAATATATAAAAAATGCAATGAGAATGAGCTCCAATTGTACGACATACTCAGGGATGACGGCCAGTGGCGGATTTAGAGGGGGGTGAGCGGAGGATAGGGGTTTGGGGGTTGGAAAATACCTTTGCTGTTAGATTACCTTCGCGAGGACTGCAAATTGTTCCAGGGATTATTCCAAACAGCAATATGGGATTGAAAAGACTTTCGTAGACGTTTAATTTCAGCGAGGCCAATAGCTTCTCTCTCCCGCTGGCTTTGTGAATATTTATTATCATTTTCAGTTTTCTGAAAAACAAACCTATCTGTCCGTCAGCTCTTTTTCTGACCCCCCTCAGATCTTAAAAATTACTGAGGCTAGAGTGCTGCAAATTGATATGCTGATTATCCACCCTCCAATCATCGGGCATACCAAATTGCAGCCCTCTAGCCTTGGTAGTTTTTATTTTATTCAAGTTTAAAGTTGGCCATGATCGTGCTTCTGGCAACGCCACAAGAGATTCACGGGCCGCGTCTCATACGGGCATTATACCGAGACCACCGAAAGATAGTAGATCCATCGGTTGGCCTTTATTATATACGCTGTACAGAAAACTCGATTGCATTCTTTTTTTCTTGTCTTTTAACGATAAAAACGTGGTTTTAGTCACAAAGGCAGCGGGAGAGAAGCTCGTCTCGCTAAGAGAGAGAGAGAGAGAGAGAGAGAGAGAGAGAGAGAATGTTTTTCGCCTCTGAACTTCAAGTAAAGAACTTCAACTCCCAAAGAAAAGCATCGCTGCAAGCAAAGTAACTTTTGTCGACAGGACTAGTTTCTAAAGAGAGAGAGAGAGAGAGAGAGAGAGAGAGAGAGAGAGAGAGAGAGAGAGTCCACATACTTTGCATCAGAGTTTTTCAAAAGAATATTGTGAACCTTCCGAGCAAAAGATTCCAGCAACCAAAGTCGTATTTGCCGGAAGAACCAGAGCATTAATTTTTCAAGAACCGTATTCAATGGCGGATCGTTTGCAGGGTCGAATACCTGAGAAGTTCAATGCCCTGGCAGACACCAAGGTTCCATTATCTTGTCTATTCTCAACCTCTTCCTATTCTCTTTGCTTCGATGATTCCTTGACATAGCTAATATCTTACTATAATGGACGTAATGTCTTTCTGTCCGTCCGTCTGTCAGCCAATCACGACCAAACGGCTGGTTCGATGGGCATGAAACTTGGCAGGGTTATGGTGGGGATCCCCATGATGGTTTGTAATGAGGTTTCATCCTACCTCTCCCCCCGCCCCCATCTCCGAAGGGGGTGGGGTTGAGAAGGGATTCCCTGAAACGGAGCTGGATATGCCCGTGAAACAAGGCGGGTTACGACCGTAGACTTATTTACTTTAGGAATTTTCATACATGATTTCTGTACATAAATGTTCCCTATTAGACAAAATGGATGGAAGTTGTCTTTTTGCGCTCATTTTTTCTCTCTCATTCGTTTTCGTGCTTTTCAAGCAAACATTTTGCTTTTATTTTCTCTCTCTCTCTCTCTCTCTCTCTCTCTCTCTCTCTCTCTAAAAATGAATTTACAAAACACGAGTCATTGTCTCTCTCTCGCTCTGAAAAAATTTACCAAACCGTCTCATCTCTCTCAAATCTCTCTCTCTCTCTCTCTCTCTCTCTCTCTCTCTCTCTCTTAATGAATTTACCAAACGATCATTGTCTCTCTCTCGCTCTGTAAAAATTTACCAAACAGTCATTATCTCTCTCTCTCTCTCTCTCTCTCTCTCTCTCTCTCTCTCTCTCTGAATATATTTACCAAACAAATTCATTATCTCTCTCTCTCTCTCTCTCTCTTAATGAATTTACCAAACAATCATTGTCACTCTCTCGCTCTGTAAAAATTTACCAAACAGTCATTATTCTCTCTCTCTCTCTCTCTCTCTGAATATATTTATCAAACAAATTCATTATCTCTCTCTCTTTTCTCTCTCTTCTTAAGAATTTATCAAACAGTCATTGTTTGTTTTCTCTCCCGCTCTGTAAACATTTACCACCAAACACAGTCATTATGTCTCTCTCTCTCTCTCTCTCTCTCTCTCTCTCTCTCTCTCAATAGATTTACCAAAAAAAAAAGTCTCTCTCTCTCTCTCAATATATTTACCAAAAAAAAAGTCTTCTCTCTCTCTAAATATTTACCAAAAAAAAAAAAAAGTCTCTCTCCTCTCTCTCTCTCTCTCTCTCTCTCTCTCATCTGCACCTAATCTGGACTCGATTCTCGAACTGGACGAGGAGAAAAGAGAGAGAGAGAGAGAGAGAGAACCTGATCGTTCAGTACTCCGTCAAATGTATGCCCTCAAAGCAGGAGGGTGAAACTATCCATAAAGATATTCTCAACCACTAAATTGATTGTCAAATCCATTATGCATATATTGTCAGATTCACCTCCCACCTTTCTCTCTCTCTCTCTCTCTCTCTTCCCTCTCTCTCTCTCTCTCTCTCTCTCTCTCTCTCTCACGAGTCTAAAGTTTCGGCTATTATTAACGCCTTTATTGCTATACTTCAGCTTTTAACCTTCCCTTCTCATTAGTTATAATCAAAAGCTCTTTCTATCCTTAGCCTCTGTCTTCTACATCTCTTTAATGCTTCTTTACTATGCATTATTTCTCTTGTCAAGTTATGCTTTATTCCGCTCTTCCATTGACTGTGTTTTGATAATACGCGTTTGATAATTTTTCCTTTGATTTTTTATTATTTGTTTTTTGCCCAAATTCCCGACCCAAAATCTACTGGTCGTGTTTACTTCTCTTATTCTCGCCTTTTTTTTTTTTTTTTTTTTTTTTTTGATACTCTTGTCACACTACAAAGCCTTGCACTTGGATCTTAAGTTAAGGGGGCATTGTGGTTATTACAATTCTACACAAACACATGTATATATATAATATATATATATATATATATATATATATTATATATATATATATATATATATATATATATATATATATATGATATATATATAATTTTGCCTGACTTATGGACATCCCTTTGCACTGCGACTAGAAACACCAGAAATACTGAAGTTATTTCTATAATTTCGGTGTAAATTATTGTAACTTGGATGTACCAGACGCATTGAGATACCATGGCTACCTTTTCGCTGGAAAATGTGTAAAGTATGAGAGATGTTTACGCTATGGCTCCGCCATTTTCACTGCAAAAATATCATAACAGAT